>NC_135506.1:104617829-104970329 GCF_052857255.1 Amblyomma americanum
TAGCTAGTCTAGGTCCTCCCCCGTGTTACACCACCTTGCCGTGATTTGGCCTCCGGTGAGTGTTAAGTCAGGTGTAGTGTCCCTACTCACGCTATTGCCCTGTCTTGTTGGTTTGATGGGGTCAGTGATCAAGATGAGCTCATTGTGGAGAATGCTGTCCCAGAGTTCTCTGCCCTTGATTTGCGTATATTTGTATCCCCATGCGGGATGATGAGCGTTAAAGTCCCCGAAAATGACGATAGGGTTTTTGCCCGCTATCTGTTTCGTTTTTGCGAATAGCCTGTCAAAGCCGCAATCCTTTCTCTGTTTCGGAGAGCTGTATACGTTTAAGACGAATAGGCTTTTCTCTCTCCGCTTACGCGGTATCATTTCGATTAGAGTGTGAGCTAATTGGACGTGCCCTGTCTCGTGCTGCAGCGCGGTAACGTTGCGTTTGACAAGGGTGGCAACCTGCGTGTTGTCCCCTCGGCCCGGGTACGATTTGTAACCGGGCAGCTTCGCGTTTTTCCCGCACTCTTGTAAAGCTATAATTTCGGGTTTGTCTCCGTTTGCAACGAACGATTGTAAAGCGGCCCGTTTACGCAGAAAGCCGCTACAGTTCCACTGCCAGATAGTATTATTGTTCGTTGGCCAAGGCATTTTTGGTTGCTTGGAATTCCGCGTATATCCATTGGTCCCTTTTCTCAAATTCCGCCGTGAGAGCAGCGTCTCGCTTTGCAAATTCTGCTCTGATCGTTTCTGTGACTTGTTTCATGAATTGCATTAGTGCTCCGTTCAGTAGTTTCATGTCCTGTTGTTGTTTGTCGTTTAGTTGTTCGAATTTGGTCTCAAGATCCGACTCTTTGGTACGTTTCTTTTTTGAAGGTGGTTTTTCAACCTTCTCTGTCTCAACCTCTCTATCCTGCTCCACTTGCATAGGCGCCATTGCCTTTTCCTGTTGCGGTTTGTTTTCCTCGGGTTGTTTAGCTGTCGTTTCTAGCATTTTGATCCGCTCTTCTTGCTTCTTAATATAATCAGTTAAAGTCTTAATCTGATCTGCCTGCTGTTTAATAAGTTCTTTTAATTCTTTAACTGTCTCGGAGTCCTGGGAAACTTTAGCTGGCCAGCTCACCTTTGCAGCTTGCTCCTTGCGTGGCTGTTGCTGTCCGGTTTGTAGCCGGGGGAACGACTCTGACCGAAACCTCGTTCTGCTGCCGGATCTATCACGGGAGCGGCTGTTCCTTCGGCCTTCTTGCTTCGCTTCTTCAGCCTCCTGTTTGGCTTCCCATTGGCGCTTCTTGACAATATAAGGGGTGCGAAAGAGATTTTTGCACCTCTTGTCCCCGGTGTAGTGTTCTTTGCCACATAGTTGGCACTGCGGTGTACATTGGTGCCCCTCGGGGGGCGATGTCATGCCACAGCCGCGGCACTTGGTCACCTCACTGTCGCAGACGTCCGAGCGGTGGCCAAGTCCTCCGCACTTGTAACAGACCTCATAGCGTTTCTTGTATAGAAAGCACTTGAAAGTGATTCCGCTCAAGACTACTCTGCGTGGTACTTTCTCTTCTTCAAAGGTGATTAGGAAAGATTTAGTCTTCCCCATTCTTCGTGCATCTATGACTAGAGGGTTGAATCCGTTAATGTTCAGGCCTTCTAGTACATACTTGTGTGTGTATTCCACATCAATTCCATGGATGACTCCCCTGCCGCAACTCTCTGGTGCGTTCATGTAGGTGGTCACACCGCGTTCCTTGTCTCCGATCTTGACAGTTTCAAGTTTCTCCACCTTCCTCGCGTTTTCGTAGCTAGGCGAGTGGTAGGTAATCGTTCCTTGCTTGGCGTTTATAGCTAGTCTGTCCTTCAGTGCCTCCTCGTCCTTGATTCCGGCGTTCTCCCTGATGGCCGCCGCAATTCTCATCTCGGTGGTGCTCTTCAGCATTGTGAGTCCTTCTTTGGGACGCAGAACTACTTTCCATCCGGTCGCTGGAAGTCTCGGGAGGTCTGAGGCTATTGAACGTTCAGCGAGTTTCCGTCCCGCCTCTCTGTAGGCTCTCGTGTCGCTGCCGTCGGTCGTCGCAACAGTGGCGGCGTTCGCTGCCGCCGCGTCTCCGGCACCATGTGGGTGTCCTAGGTGGCGTTCGTTGTTCTCCAATTTTTCCGCTCGCTTCTTCAGTCGCATAATCCATTCTTCTTTTTCGGTTTCTTTGGGGTCGATGTCGGTTCCCACCACCGCCACTTCCATCGTCATCGTGGAGCCGGGCGCGGTCGGCGATGGCGGGAGCTCGCCGGTCGCCGCCTTCCCGGTCGAAGTAGGCCTATCGTAGCGTGTAGCGCTGGCGAACTTGGAGTGACGATATAGTAAGAAATTATTTCACCACCTTATAATGCTTCCTCAAAATTCAGTCCATAATAGCAGCGCAGCATTCCCTGAGTTTTGTCTAGTAGGCATTATTTGAACGTGACGGGTTAAATTTTTAACTGAAGAGAGCAATTTTTTTTAACAAGTTGCTTTCATTCCATTGCCAAGCATATTAAAGTTTATTGATGCCATTACTCAAATCACCCAGGAGCCTCTGCGGTAGCTTAGTGGTTATGGTGCTCGGCAGGTGACCCAAAAAAACGCGGCTTCGATCCCGACCTCTTTAGTCGCATTTTGATAGACGCGAAATTCTAGAGGTCCGTGACCTGAGTCGCCTTGGGACGTTAAACCCTGTAAAACCAAATGATTAAATCTCCCCACCACAATAACGAGTGAAATAAAGTTTTGGTCAGATACATATTTCCTTTCGTGCTTCTGTTGGGCGAAAAATGTTTGTTAGGACTCGATATTTTGTTCAATGAAGAGGGATAAGTAGGGCTGGTTGGTGAATGTTGATGCAAACGACTGGACAGCGCCAACGGTACGGAAAAGAACACAGACACCAGCGCATGTGTATGTGTGCTTTTCTTTTGTCCGGTCTGTTAGCGCATTTCAGTCGTTACCAGCAACAACCAGGCGCACAACCTGTACGCATTTCTTTTTGTGTAAATAATTTGCGTATATTACCTCTCCCCCTATCCTCTCCCACTGTCCCCTGACCTTTTCATTTCCTTTCTCCATTCTGCCTGCTATCCTTTACTTCCGCTGCCCCAGCTCAGGTGCTTCAGTATCGATGGCAGATGCCGGGGCTAGCAAAAATCTTTTCCTGCCTTTTTATCATTTAATAAAACCACCACTACTATTACTACTTGCATATATTCAAAATAGTTACAAAATATTCAGTTCGCAAGCAGAAATTTGATGCTCGCACACCATAAGGTTCTCGCTCTGAAAGAACAAGTCACTCACTTTTTTTCGCAAGCCTCCTCTCTTAGTTTGCCAAACAGCCATTTTTCTTGAAAGCGAATTCAGTCTTTGCCTAGCCTCTCAGGAACCAATACACACCGTAAAGGCCGGCCAAGACCACGCGGATCGAGTACTGGGCAGAAGAGAACGGCGTCAGAGGCATGTTTGGCAGTCCATGTTCTTGGTGCTGGCTGGCTCCCCTTCTCGAGCCTATGGAGGAGGAGGAAAAGCTTTATTGTACTCTGGTCCTTCTTTTTACTAAGAGAAAGAATTTTAAGCCGTCAAGAAAAGAGGCTGGGGAGCGCTGAAAGGACAACTTAAACCGCAATGAAAAGTCTGAGAACCTGGAAGAGTTTCAAGCCATGAAGAAAAGTCACCAAGAGCGCCGCTGTATTCAGGTTATCGTAAGCCGGACTCCGCTTCCAACACATGCGCGAGCGCCCGTAAGCTGGCGCTGGTGTCTAGCACGGACAGATATCGGCACCTCTCAGTGGTTCGGCGGCGTCTCCTGCAGTGCGCATACATAGACCGGTTATGTCGTATGTTAAGAGCACCCACTTTGGGCGCGTGCACTAAAAAGGGCCATTGGAGCACACTTGCAGAATATCGATTGTCCTCTACAGTTTGCTAACCGAAAGCCCTCGTTTACAGGCGGCCATCTGTCATTCTTGCTTGAAAATGAGGAGGGAGATGTCTTTTTTATCTGTTTGAGAGATGAGTTGTTGAAAGGATGTGAGGAGCGGGTCGAGACAGGTAGTCGTCAAGGGAAAACATCATTGTAACCTTTCTACAACTTCTTTTTACAGCTGGTAGTGACAGCTGGGGCTTCATGTTCGAGAATAATAGGTGACCGCCCCTCTCATCATTTAGAAAAAGAATACAGTGGAGGATGACTGGCTCATCTCTCCTGACGCTAAACCCTTCAATCAGCAGAGCAGGAAGTGAAAACGTGGTTTGCGAACGTGGGTTGATGGTTGAAAAAAACCCTCCTTACAGGAAGGTCAGCAATTCTGCAAGTTGCCCATTCACTTCTGAGACAATGAATGCTGCTTGTCGGTTGTAGGCAAGCGCCGCCAAGCTACCCACTGCGAAAGCGGGTATCTTCGAAGGAGCCACTCTGTCGATAGTTCTTTGTGTTTGGCTGCCTTAGGGTGCAGTGACGCGAGGCAGTGCACGCGCTCACGTTTCCCCGCTGAGAGGTATACTAGCATAGTGACATTACGAGTAAAAGATTACTGGCGCCATGCGTACTCAACAAAATATGAAAATAAATGGAAATAAATAATAAGAAATATGGCGTTTTGCAGTCGTAACCGAGTCTTGTGATTTTTGTGTTCTACTTTCTGGTGTTTTTTTTATTTAGTGGCGTTGGAGACTCGATGCACCGTGCTCGACGCTTTTCGTCGCCAGATGATATCCGGAGAAATGGACAATTTGCTCCATTCGAGTCGTTTCTTCGCCACACAAGGAGAAAACACTTCATTTTTGAAGCTTTTACCAATTACGTGGCCGCAGAAGAGACTCGCCCGTTCACAATGATTCGTTTTATTTTCTACTGTACACAGGCCATAACAACACAGTGGACTCACGTTGGATGACAAGGAAAGAAGTAAAGGCTCTAAGGAAAGCATTTCAGCGTGCCGTCTTCAGTGAGCGAGCAGATGAGAACCACCGGCACTAGATGATGCGATTCCACCGAGCAGCCGCACTGGTACCTGACCTGAAATAAAATAATCGAAAATGTTTTACAGCCGCGAGTGAGTTTCGAACCCGGGGCGGCGACAACACTTCAGTTTTGCTGGTTACTGCATTAGACAACTGCAACACCACCGCAGCCGAACATTATGCGTCCCAAAATACCAGTCTCTTGCGCTGTGTTTCGGATATCGTCGTCTTTATCAACTGCATCCGAGCGCCACGGAACCGAACACTGAAACACTGAAAACCGAAGTGCTAGCCCCCCTAGTTGCCTTTGGTGAAACCATGCTAAATTGTCCGAAATTTGTTTTTGTGCCACTGTCTACCTGTTCCATGCGCCGCGCTTTTAACAAAGCTGGTGGAATTCCTTAGGTTGGTGGAAAGCATTAAAGAATGTAACTCATCTTCTGCAGAAGCTCTGATGTCATCTTTAGGAAAATTTTTGTCCACCCGTGGGGAGACCCTTTGCCAGGACTGACACATTAGCGGTTGTAAGTTTATTTTTTTGACAACCTAGAGAAAAGAGTGTGTCCATAACCATTCCAGGCCGTTTTCGCAGAGGCGTCGACTTCGCCGTGCTACACACTGTAGGGAGCAGAAAAACGCACGATATTCAAAGAACTCATCATATATGGCTACCCGAAAACTTTATTCAAAAAACAACTCGACTTCAAAAATACTGCATGCGCCCAGAAATCAACGCACAAAGACCAACGCCACCACCAAAATACGTCACTCTACCTTAGGCTGCAGGTGTCAGCGAAACAATCGCCCAAATCCTGAAAAAAATGGGGCCTCCAGGTTGCGCACAATTTGCGCTTTGCCTACCTGTTCCCAAAGACCGGCCGCGGAGAGAGAGCCCAAGGCATTGTCTGAAAAATTCCTTCCGCCGAGTGCGACGCAAAAGACGTGGACGAAACAAAAAATCTCAAAGAAAGAATCCGGCAACATTAAAACGACGTCCGCCACTTCGCAAGAGAGCGCAATTCTGTAGCAGAGCAATCCGTGGACTCAGATCATAGAATCAACTGCGAAGAAACCAGCATCCTCGGAACCGAAACAAATTACCACAAAAGGCTCCTTCTCGAATTATGGCGCATCCAAACCACCACGAACAACATCAAACGCACAAAAGGTTTATGGTTTACGGTTTATGGGGGTTTAATGTCCCAAAGCGACTTAGGCTATGAGGGACGCCGTAGTGATGGGCTCCGGAAATTTCGACCACCTGGGGTTCTTTAACGTGAACTGACATCGCACAGTACACGGGCCTCTAGAATTTCGCCTCCATCAACCGCACAAAAGAAAACCTGCCCCAGTATATGCCCAGGGTCTTCGCTCTTCATCTCAACGAAAATAAGTCGCCATTCACCACCTCCCGACAGTGGGACAACGTGACTGACAGCCTAAACCCCCTCCCCCCCCCTCTCCCACGCCTCTCGCATTACAACTTTCGTTCCTTTGACCCCCTCCTCTCCTCCAAAAAGATGCTAGCTACTGCCCTCAGTAACCCCTGATGAAGGAGCTGAGTCGGATTCCAAACGTCGGGTTAAAATTAAAGTTTTTTGGTTGGAGATGTGCAGTTTATTATAAGTCTTCAAACCCAACCAGACAGGCAAATCTGTCAAAATGATTAGTTTTCATTCAAGAAGCAACCACGGTCTGCGCTCCACGATTCGAGAAAAAGTAAAAGGAGGAAAAAAAAGAAAGGCAGGCAAAACCACAGCAGGAGACCCCTCCCCACTGTCATTTTCTACCTCCCCCTTACTACCCTGCAACGGGCTGCCCGTGTAGCTCTTGAAAAAGAATATTTCCCTACCTATGCACATGCACCTGCTCACATCCTTGGCTCTTCACGTTCTTCTTCTTCTTCTTCTCCTCAAGTAATATGGCACATACCCAAGTGGGGGGGATTGGCCAAGGTATAGAGTACCGCCCCTTCCTCTTCTTCATCCCTTTGATGCTGTGAACAGCGCGTCTTGTTCTCGTAGCTTTTTGTGAGAGGAACACTGCCAAAAATTGTGTCCGAAGGGTAGGGTGAAATTCAAGCAAGATTTGGTTCAGGCGATTCCCAATTCTTGCTTATTGGTTTTAAAATCAGCGACAACAGCAATGGCATATCGCTCTAAGCATGAGGCTCGAGGACGGTGTGTGATTCGTTCCCCAGTGCCGCCGTGTACCCACTGGTTTCCAATGGGCACACTTTGCTCGAAGCCTGGCGCATGGTTTCCTTGAGTTGAAGTGCTCGGAAAATGGTATTTCTCCTAACCTTGGGTTTAAGAAAGCACTCAATCCCATTACGCTTGGTGCGAGGTTGCCATTGCGCTATTAAAACTCATCATCAGCAAAAGAAAACATTTCTAAGAAATGGATACCCAAGATTCCTCACCCGATGTATCATCCAAAATCGAAAAGGAAGCAACAAAAACAACTCTATATCCTTACGCTAAGGACACGCCAGTGGCAAAAACGCGGATGCATTTCGTACGTAAAAGGTGTCAGCGAAACTTTGGCCAGTATTCTCAGAAAGTAAGGGATACAAACTACACACAAGCCGGCCACCATTATCGACTTATCGACCCTTCAAAGACAGTCATCCTAAAGAAATGGCCTGCGGCGTTGTATGCAATATACTTTGCTTCGACTGCTTGGCGTGGTAGGCTGTGGAAACCAATCATGGCGCATTTAAAAGTCGCGGGAGAGTGTTAATCTTTTGCGAAAACAGATTCCTCTTCTTACACCCGCGGTTTGTGTCCTTAAAAATCCCCTACAACTCCCCCGGAGCCACACCTCGCAGAATTAGTAGTTTGCCAATCGCCTCAGAGGCAACAACTGACAAAAATACAAAAAGGCAGCTAAAAATGTTGCCGGCCCGGCGATTGCAATCTAATCTCTCAAGCACCGGAACTGCAACCAGCGGAATTAAAGGCAAAGAGTGAGGATAGCGAGACGTACATAGCAGAGCGACAGAAAAAAAATATGAAAGACGGGGGTAGGTCTGCACCCTATGCAAAAAAAAAAAATATTATGTTCGCGCCACTCGTGAGTGAGTGCCTATGGGTATTCTTGCACTTATTCGTAAAACGGTAAATTCACTGCATATTCAGGGCCGCGCGCACGTAGCGTCCTGTCGCTAATTAATCACGCGACCGGCACATTACAGAAGCGGGCTGTGGGGAGCGCACAGCCGCTGCGCTGGAGAAACCCAGTAAGCTTTGAAATGTCGTGTTATCCGACAATCTGTTCATTTCTGAGCAAATTTAAATCATAATAAAGAACATTTAATGAAGGTTTGACTCTTGAATGCTGCTCTGGGTAACGGCGTATTTACTTGCTTGCCGAACAGATGGCCCACTCTTCGGAATAGTTCCCAGCATGCCATTCTATGAAGTCTTAGTTGGCGGTTCATAGCTTACGTACACCGTTGACAAAATTGCCGAAACTAGCATCGATTACAGCAATGATAAAGTCTTTATCGACGGCGAACGATCGAATTATGAGAGGCACGTTACCAACCTAGAAAAAAAAAGCTGTGAACTACCACACTACTAATTGTTACATTAGCCAAATTATCTACTGCCATAAAACGCATTCACTTCAACGCTGCCGTGCTGCACTTTCACCACATCGACAAAAATTTTGAAGAGAGAGCTGTCTGCTATTGAGGCCAATAATATCAGTGTTAAAGTCTAGTCATTATTCCACGATTTTAATATTTTCAATGCATAGTGCAAGAGCCATATAAAGGTATCGGTGAGTGAGCTCTAGTATTAGTGAACGCATTTCACTGCTTGAACAAAACTACCTGGAAGTTTCATTGCTTTGCACTGTTAATTCGCACGCAATTCCACTATCATCTATGCCTGCGAGGTCACTGTACGCGCTTAATAAAAAATATACCTGTCAAGCAAAAGAGTCTCCTTAGAATTTCCTCTATATACCTCATACATAGTAGGCACGCGCTTTCTTGTAGAATTTTATGTAGCACCCCATGGTCATAGCCTCACTCCGATGGGGGAACTTTTGATAAAAGTGCGCATTCGTACGGCACGGCTCAACCTCCCGAAGCAACCTACCAAAGCAGGGACGCTTAGCAGGGACGCTGTTGCAGGGAGAATGTAGCAGGAACTTGCGCCTTGCCAACACACCGAGAGAAGGCGCCACACGTTTCTTGCCGATGCTGAGGATGCACGATCAATAGAAAAACAGCGCCAGGAAACTTTTACTCAATTCAAATGTAAAATACTTTATATTTCTTTAAAGGCAGGACATTACGCTACTTGAAGCTCCGAGAGCTTGTCGACATATTGTAAATCATGGCTGTGGTCAGCGATAAAGTGAAGTCAAGTGGGGTATTTTTTAGGACCTCGCCATAGGCTCCATGCTATCGTAGCTCATTGCGCATGGTAAACGTAGCATGTAAGCTACATAGATGAAACTCTACAAAAAGAAACTTTAAGAAGCATTTAACACCTAAACGAGAGAGTTGATCTCAAGCTTTTATACGCGAGGAGGTAATAATTGTTATTTTTCATCGCATTGGATTACGCACCGCCACGTTGCTGGCTGTCGCGAGATGGCGCGACCGGTTTTTCGAGGGGCATGGGTCAGAATCCTAGGGATGAAGGAAGCTAAATTCTCTTGAAGGGCAATGACTTCTACGTTATCCTGTGAAGTTTCCCGGCTAAATCTGGTCACCAGTAGCGGGCTTTGCTGGGCGTGTTATTGCATTACTGCAAAACAAATGCTCCCAACCGACATCTGTTCTTTTATGTGGCATTTGTGGCTTTATTTCCGTTCCTTTTTTCTGTTTGTTTATCCTTCTTTTTTCGTTTCCCAACAGTCTTGTGAGAATATGGTCATCAGATTGCGCCTTTGAATGTTAACCACTGTATCGTAGCTAAAACGGAAAGTTCCGTACCCAGAGAACATATCTTCAAGCCACACAGGGCTAAGACGAGGCTGCGATACAAATCTATTGTTTATTTGCATTCTCAACATAAAGTACTGCACACAAAAAAGACGCACAACGCTAGCCCGCAGCATCACAAGCAGCAGAAGCAAATAGGGTAAGCGCCCCAAATATTTATTTCATGTCGAAAGAGCTCCAACATGGACCGCACCTCGTTGAGCTCCATTTCTGCTTCCACACCATTAGTGAGCGGGCGTTTGAAGAGCGCATTGCCAGTCTGCACTGTCAGCAACTAGGATAGCCGGCAGTAATCATTGCAGAGAGCCTTCGAATGGGTTCTCTTCGAAGAGCAGCACCCGGGCACCCGACGGGTTCCTCGCCGACGGCATTGCCAGTAGGCTGCGGCGGAGCGTGGCGGACGCCACCGGAAGGTGTCGTTTCTCGCCGAACCCTCGCTTCCTCTCGCCGAAGCCACGCTTCCGCTTCTCGCCGAATCCGCGCCGCTTCCTCTCGCCGAAGCCTCGCTTGCCAACCAGCTCCTGCAGCAAGAGCCGCCGGTCATACGGCGACGCTTCGTCGTCGTCCTCAGCAACTCCACCGCCACCACCCACGTAGGCAGCACCCCCGGCGTTCTCCTGCGATTCCGTAATGGCCTCAAGTTCCAATGAAAACTGCATCTGGCAACTAATTAATGAGCATCTGCGAGCAGTGCTTTGCACTCAGAAAGGTACGCATGGAAGATGCGGCATGCGACCGAAGTAATACCCTGGCCTTAACAATAATTTACCCACGAAGCGGTTTTAAAAAACATGTTTATTTGGAATTGAAGTTTTAACTCCTTTTTCCTAAAGTGCATGAAAAATACATGCGTACAATGATTGATCATACACTGATTGATTGCGGAGTGAGTTGTCGCTTGTGTGCAAGAGTGCTACATCGTGGAACCCTCACAATTAAAAAATTATACCGCAGCTTTCAAAGAACTTGGTTAATTGGAGAGCCCTTTTCCCCACATTGGGCGTAGTCAGGCTTATTGATAATTGTGGTACCAACCAGTCCACAATTAATTTATGTGAAAGCCCGAAAGCAGTCCAGGCTTAGAAGGAAATGCCCCTTGCCTCTTACAGGGTGTTTCACATAAGACTTTACAGAGTTTTTAGCCACCGCCGCGGTAGCTCAATGGTTATGGGGCTCGGCTGCTGACCCGAAAGGCGTGGGTTCGATCCAGGTCACGGCGGTGGAATTTCGATGGAGGTGAAATTCTACAGACCCGTGTAGTGTGTAATGTCAGTGCGCGTTAAAGGACACCAGGTTGTCTAAAATTCCTGAGCCCTTCACTACGCCGTTAAACATTAAGCCCCCAGAAACGTAAACGCAAACAATTTTTAAATATAGGATTTTTGAATTAGAAGAGCGCTTTTTTCATCGTAGCTTTGTCAGCTATGTAGTACATCAGAATACAACTAGGACGTGGTATCTAGCATGCTGGTTAACTAATATTGAATAGTTACCTTTTTACCTGTTGCTGTTAGGCTGCTTAATGATTGAGAGGCGTGTAGCCCACACCAATTAATATCCATATCAATTCCTAGAATTTCGATACCACTTACCGTGGGCGCTGTGAACCAAAAAATTTTGGCTATTTCGACGAGTTATGTTCACTGGAGAGGTTGTTTTGGCTTAGAGCTTCTCGACGTATCGCCTGGGTATGACCACGCAGCAGCTGTGCCGTTAAAGTACGTCTCTTCATCGACATCTGGCGTATTGTCTCACATTATAAATCTTATGTTTGAAACGGGAGTGTTCCTAGATGACTTAAAAATTTCTCGTGTGTGTCCTATCTATAAAGGGGGTGACAGGAATGAAATCTTCTATAGGCCAATTTCTGTATTACCTGTATTATCAAAAGACTTTGCGATTGCGATTAACAGCACAATGCAGAACTTTTTCGACAAACATAACATGATAGCTTCTACACAGTACGGCTTCTTAAAGAACAGGTCCGCCGAACAATCACTGCTAAAATTAAAGACAAAATTATCAATAATATTGAAGAGCAAAGATACACCTTGGGTTTGTTTCTTGATTTTCGCAAGCCGTTTGACTGCGTACAGCATACCATTCTCCTCAATAAGTTACATGCCTACGGTTTGCGCGGAATAACCCTGGATCTCAACACAAGCTATTTAGAAAACCGTTTACAGCATGTTCAAATAAATGAGAATTGTTCCGACAGGTTAGCCATAACCCAAGGTGTTCCGCAAGGTTCCATCTTAGGACCTTTATTATTCTTAGTTTACATTCATGATATATTCCCAAATATTAAATTCACCTGATCTTGTTATGTACGCAGAGGGCACGAAGCTTTTTTTCACAACCCTTCACTGTCTGCCCTGGAAAGTATGACCATCAATTACCTAACTAGATTACATACGTGGCTGCAGGCATATAGTCTGAGCATAAACCTGAAGGCAACTACCTACATTATAGTTTGGTCCATCAACGTTGTCCATCAACGCTATGCAGTCAACATTCATTACGGGAACACAATAATTGATAGAGTCAGTAGTCTCAAAATCCTCGGTGTCTGGTTTTCCGAAACTCTTTCTTGGAATACTCACGTTACTAATCTTATATGTGATCTTTGTAAAACAGCTGGTTGCATTTGTAGAATCTCCCAAGTCCTACCTAAATGGTTGAACTTATCTATAAACTGCGCACTTTTTTTATTCCAGATTGTGTTATTGTTGTCTCGTCTAGGGCACTACGACTAAAGGCAATTACAATAAACTGATACATGTACAAAAGAAGGCATTACGAGCAATTGAAGGGTATCACGGTTATCCTCAATATTTGGCTACAGCACCACTCTATCTCAAACACAGTTTGCGTAAAGCGGATCAGGCATATTTTTATCGTTTGCCCCAAAACATCTACATGAAGTAGACACGATCTCGCCAATGCTATTCACCGCCTGTTTAAAGGAGGTATTCCCAGCCGTGAATTGGGAACAGTTGAGAATAAGAGTAAATGGAGAATACCTAAATAATCTGCGATTCGCTGATGACATTGCCTTGCTGAGTCACTCAGGAGGTGAACGGCAAATCGTGATCAATGAGATAGACAGGCAGAGCAGAACGCTGGGTCTAAATTTAACATGCAGAAAACCAAGGTAATTTTCAACAGTCTAGCAAGGAAACAGTACTTCACAATTGGCAGTGACAGCCGGGAGTTGTAAAGGAATATGTCTACTTAGGACAGTTAGTGACAGCTGATGCGGATCATGAGAGGGAGATAACTAGAAGGATAAGAATGGGATGGAGCGCAAATGGCGGGTTCTCCCAGATCATGAGTGTAAGTTTACCAATTTCCCTCAAGAGAAAAATGTACAACAGCTGTATCTTACCAGTACTCACCTACGGGGCAGAAACGTGGAGGGTAACGAAAAGAGTTCACTTTAAGTTAAGGACAACGCAGCGAACCATGGAAAGAAAAATGATGGGTGCAACGTTAAGAGACCAGAAACGGGCAGAATGAGTGAGGAAACAAACGCGGGTTAAGGACATCCTAGTCGAAATCAAGAGGAAGAAATGTGCTTGGGCAGGCATGTTATGCGAAGGCAAGATAACCGCTGGTCCTTAAGGATAACGGAGTGGATACCTAGGGAAAGTAAGCGTAGCAGGTTAGGTGGGCGGTTGAGATTAAGGAGTTTGCATACAAAGGGTGGATGCAGCTGGCAAAGGACAGGGTCAATTGGAGAGACATGGGAGAGGCCTTTGGCCTGCAGTGCGTGCTGTAAGGCTGATGATGATGGTGATGATTATCTACAAAAACCGGCTGTATAATACCATTCCAGACAACTACTCATCACAGTATATCCTCCGAGCACATAGGAAACTAGTCCCTAGGACGTGTACCAACTACAAGAAACAGCAAATCATCTATCAAGCACCTACCGCCCTAAATAATTTTTCGGGTGGTCTTGACTTTAGCGTTCTCTAAAACATTTTAATGCAATAACCAAGGGCTACTTAATGCAAAATGACATGTTAAATCCTTAATCTTTTGTGCACCGACGTTATGACGTCATCTTAGCTTACCTAATAAATACAGCCCCTTTTTGTGCCTGAACAGTATTAATACAATTGAAAAGTCTTGTGTATTTCACTTATTTGTTTTCTGTGTGCAAGCGAAGCATGGTTTTATGTCATGTTTGTTGCTCCGCCGTGATCATGTTTCATGCAATGTTTGAACCCCTTTCTCTTTGCTTTGTTCTGTAAAACGTTTAATGTTTGTTTGATTTCTACATGTTCAATTTTTTTTGCGTCTTCACTGTACTGCAAAATGTACAAGGAAGCTGAGGCATCGTCAGGCGCTACAAGCCTTTTGTCTCAGCTTCCTTTTTCTTCGTAAGTAAGAAATAGCCTTTCAAGTTTGAAGTTTGAAAGCGCATGTATTTTGGTATGGTTAAACGAAAATTTGTTGGGCTACAGCGCCGAGAGTAACAACCTTATAGAAATTCGAAAAACGAATATATATATATTACTTACAGTGGGCTACTCGCTTCTCAGTAATTATATAGATTAACAGTGCTAGTTAAACTTAACCAGCCAGCTAGGTAGCTCCTCTTAGCTGTATTCTGAGATGCTACAGCGGTGTCAGTGCTATTCCTATGAAGAGATTTTTTTACTTAAAAAGCTCATTTCAAAAAATTTGTGAAATCTCTTATGAACGTCATGTATGCTATGCATGTATCTGGCACCTATATATGTGCAACCTGTGTAAAGCGTTCTTCATTTTATTACTGCTTTTGAAAATGCAGCACTTGCAATGTTCACGAAAGAATGATGAGAAGGAAATTATTCTGCATTTCTTCGGAGTGGCTGTAGAAGTGCCTTTTTTCTAAAATTCTTTCATCAAAAATATTACACGAGTACTCGTACGAGCTGCGCACCCAATAGTTAATGTTTAGAAGCTGTGTGCACTGGCGTAAGAACCTGTTTTTTTTTGTTGCTTCGTAAGATTTATTCTGGTTTGCCTGTCTCGCCTCTCGCGCATGAACACAAAAGAGTTTTTTTCTACAATGTCTTCGAGAACTTGTTTATAAGGAATGGATTGTTATGTCCAGTAGGCGTTTGGCAATTAGAAAGTAATTTTGGATCACATTGAACGTCATCCTCATCGCTGTCGAAGACAGTGTTGGGCATGTATCCTTAGTTAAGAAATAGCCTCAATTTTCCCATCTCCAAAGCAATTTCTTCGTCTCGCTGCATCCATGTAGAGCTAAGAAGCACAAAGGTAATCACAGTAAGCTCTCGCATGTCAAACAGGCAGCCAAAAAGTGCGCTAACTGCTCTGAATCCAATCAAAAAGCCTTAAGCAGTTAGCTTCTCATAGAAGCGCACTTACCATAGGTGCCCAGTGTTGCTCCTGAGCAACCTTTTTTTTTATTTTTGATGGAGCGCTCAATTAGTCACCCGCAAGTCACAAATCGTTCACATGTCACAGGGCTAGTTCGGTGTGTTTTCTGAATAAAATGTGAGCGCGGCCGTCTGCTTGATCAGTTACAAAGTTCAAATGGCTTTCTCTTAAAGCAGGTGGCAACAGAAATCTCAAAGTCGAACTTCGTATTCGAGAAAAAAAAAGTTTCAGCAGTTTTTCCTGCGCAACGCCAGGACCCATTGGTTAGACTCACAGGCATTGAGCCATCACTGTGGCTTTAAACTACTCGAATGCCAAAAAAGTTACATTGACTGACACCCTCAATAACACTGACTTGAACACCATATTTGGGCGGCTACTTCTACTCCGACCATTCTTTAATAGATTATAACAGACTTTTAAGAGTAAAGCTTGGAATATCCGCCCATAGCTTTATGGATAATTCGAGCAGCATCAAAAGGCAGTACCGAAGGCAGAGGCCACACACGGGTATCCCGCGCCGAATGCATCTTGCGGCCACTGACAGGCGGAAGGATCGGCTGCGGTGATTGCAACGAGCGTGCTTGCAGCCTTCAAGGAATAGGATAGGCACTGCTCTCGGGCGCGATAAAGTAAATCTGGCAAATAATTTCTGAGATAAAACACGATAAAGGATTACAACAATATTGAACAGTGTAGGAGGGGTTGCGCGTGGCGGTACCATTCGAGATCAACGTGGTTGCATCTCGCGTCACAAAGTGATAAAGCCTCGTTCCGGTGGCTTTCAACATTTACCAAAGCTTCACGAAAATATCGAGGACAGCGACCTTCGGAAACACTTTGTGGTGGCTGCGCTGTGCCACTGCTATAGCTAGCCATATGAGTTATGCCATGCAGGTTGGTAAATTGGAAAAAAATTCTAGCAATTACGCATGAATGCAGAGATAAAGCCCTAACCGTCTAACCACCGTAACTGAATCCCTGTCTGTGTTTCCGTCATTGTTGTTATTGTCGGAAAACATATCAACTCAGCCCAATGCCACTAGAAACGCTGCTATGCACACTAACCTACAGAAATAAAATACTGGTCAGGGTAGACTAACCGCGAAAATACAAGTTTCAAACCCGTAACGCCAAGCGTTTTAAATAACACACAGCGTAAAACTGAATAATTTTACATTCCTACTCACATCAGCAGGCCAATTGCTAGCATATTTGCAGCAAAAGTCTACTCCCACAAATTTATCAAGGCAAGGCCAATGTCGTAGCTTCCAGGAATACAGGAAGCCTGCTGAAAGATGAAGTCCTCCCCAAAGCTAACCTTAATGGCAGAGTAGTCCCAAATTAGAGGTAGTAATGCTACACTTGCAGAGTGTAGATGAAACTTAAGTAAAAATACGGGAAGATATCTATAGCGGGCACACAGCTACCCTAATCGTCCATAAACGAGGCAATAAAATTCTATAAAGAAAGGCTGCTAGGTAGGGAGACACGATCTGGCCAATGCTATTCACCGCCTGTCCACGGGAGGTATTCTGAGATCTTGATTGAGAACAGCTGGGGACAAGAGTTTCAGAGAATACCTTACTAACCTGCGACTCGCCGATGACATTGGCTTGCTAAGTCATTCAGGAGAGGAACTGCCAAATATGATCAGTCATTTAGACAGGCAGAGTAGTATAGGACTAAAAATGTTTACGCAGAAAGGCAAAGTAGTGTTCAACAGCCCATGAATGAAAAAGCAGTTTAAAATTGCTGGCAGGCGCTGGAAATGGTGAAAAATGCATCTTCTTAGGGCAGGTAGTGACCGCAGATCCGGATCATGAGAGCGAGATAACGAGAAAAATAAGAACGGGGGGAACGTATTCGGAAGGTTCTAGCAGATGAATTGCAGTTTACCAATGTCCCTTATTAGAAAAGTGTACAACAGCTGTATCTTAAGGATGCTCAGCTAAGGGGCACAAACATGTAGGCCATCGACAGGGCTTATACCTAAGGGGAGCGCAGCGAGCTATGGAAACAAAAATACAGGTGTAACATTGAGAGCCCGTAAGTTGGGAGGTTAGGTTAGAGAAAAAACGCGGGTTAAAGTCAACTTAGTCGACATCAAGAGGAAGGAAGGTGCTCGGGCAGAGCATGCAATGATAAGGCAAGATAACCGATGTCCTTAAGGGTAACAGACTGAATTCTAACAGAAGGGAAGCGTAGCAGGGGGCGGCTGAAATTCAGGCGTGTGCAGAAGCTTCAGAAGTTTGCGTGGATAGGGTGGCCGCAGCTAGCACAGCAAGGGGTTAATTGTAAGATATGGGATAGGCCTTTGTCGTGCAGTGGATCTAGTGAGGCTTATGATGATGATGAAGTTTGTTCCAAAATTTCTGCATGCACATCGATATTTGCGCCGAGGTTTATCGACCTTCGGCATTCCGGAATACTGAAAATTACTAAAAAGAGCGTGACCTCCATAAACAGCTATCGCACCCAACCACACCGGGATCTGGCGCCGATGTCAGGTTCTTCATCTAGTTCGTTACTCTTGCCTTTGTGTGAATGTTAAACCGGTTAGAAAATCGGCGCAGGATCCCAAAGAGTCCGCTGTGTTCATGATTGTACGCCTTATGTGTCATGTGACCGCCTTCTGTTCCGGATACGCACATTTTTTTTTCAAACATTGCTTTTACTTGCGGGAGACGTACAGCCAAATCCAGCGCCTCTGTCGCTTGAATAGGAAAAGCCGATGTTTGGCACTAACATGAAAATACCTCTGATACAACACCAGCAGTCCGATATAGTGGATGAACTACATTCCATTCGGCTAGAGCAAAACTCGGTTGAAAAAACACTAACCAATCTTACTGATAATATGAAGTTTGTTGAAGGTAATGTGTCGTTGCTTGTCCCGCAGAAGCTTGAAGTGGAGCGTTTATAGCAAAGTTTCGAAAAATACGGCACTGCTGTCATCTCGTGATGATTTGGGGAAGGAGTCACTAAGAAACAATTTATTTCTACGGCATTTACGACAGTGAAAACGAGTCGTGGGAAGAGTCTCAGAGTAATATTTTCCTTTTGGTCTGAAAAACTCAGTATTTCTGCTGACGCTGCCGCTCTTGATAGGGTCGGTCGGTAGCACAGCCTTTCTCCACAGTCGACCGAAGGGGAAAGCCAGCAAGCAGTGCTCATAATGCAGGGGGGAGGATCTTCGAATGAATACGGAAGGAAAGAGCACAAACTTGAACTTCGGCACTGGCAGCGAGAGAAACGATGGAGCGTGAATCAGAAGAAAACGAAGAGAGTGAAGAAAGGCCCAATGTACTAGATATGGTCTTGAGAAGGGAGTAGGCTTGGGCAGGTCAGTAATTCATTGTAACTCTGGAAGCACAGCGCGGGAAGAACGAAGGACCATGCCTTGACGGGATGGGAGATAACTTGCAATACAGCGGATTTATTGCAGACCATTTCCGCAAAGGTCAAACTTAAGTACTGCTCAAAAACATCGGCGAAGAGCATCAAAATGTCAACAAAGGCACGGCGATTGCATTTCTCGATAAAATCACCGACATACGAGATGCCTTCGCTCTATCCGACTCATCCGGAAGAGATCTGCTCTTCCAAGACCACCCAACAACCTTCGACATCAACTCAGTGCAACCTGAGCAAAGACAAGAACCGATCCGCAGTCTCCTTCAATGTTAAAGCGACTGTTTTTCTGCATCATCAAAACAACGACAAAGCTTTGTTGCAATGCATCGCACTACAACAAATTAAGATACCAGCCCTCTTCATCAAAGCACCTACCGTGTCTCGGCGCGTTAATGTCAAGCAATCCGGAAAGAAGTTCAGGAAAAGCTGCGCGACGATGACATCTAGCGATCCGAGCCACTAAGCAGCCCCAGTCGTTTTCGTGAAGAAGCAGGACGGTAATTACCTGTTTTCCGTCGATAACCGCCGACTGAACGACGTAACCAAGAAAGATGTGTACCACTTAACCAACATCGACGATGCCCTAGACCGCCTATGTGAAGCCAAATGCTGCACTTTCAAGGACCTGAAGACAGAATATTGGAAAATCGAGGCCGATCAAAGAGATCGTGAGAAGACCGCCTTCATAACGCCCGATGGTCTTTACAGGTACAAGGTAATGCCTTTTTGACTTCGTTAGGCCCCAGCAATTTTCCTGCGTGTAATGAAAAACAGTACTGGCTGGCCTCCAAATGGTAAATGTGTCTCGTATAGCTAATTTGATCACGTCGCAGTCTCCTCCTCAACTTTTTACAATCGCTTAAAAAGGCTTCGAGCCGTGCTAGAGACAAGTCATCAGGGCTCACTCTGAAGCCAGAGAACTTCCAATTCGCTCATGAGCAACTGCTGTTTCTAGGCTGCATTTAAGCGACGATTGAATACAACCGGTAAGAAGGCTAAGTTGGGTTGCTCGGTTCATGATGAACGAAACGACGAAACAGCGCTGACAAAAGGGGCGAGAGAAAATAAGAGACAGACACAAGCGCTGTTGCACTGCACATGGCTACAGCCAGAACGTAAATACATACAACAGATGAACGTAGGGTAACGGACAGAAAAGACTGTTCCCCCTGCACAAACAAAAACGGCCGTGGCTTAGCTTGGTTAAGCCTGGTGATTGCGAAGCTGTTTTTTTCGCTTTTCGTTTTCCTTCTCTCGAAACGCACGTTCCTTCTCGAGCCGCTGCTGCCGCTGTTCCGGGGTTTCTTGGACACGCCTCTGCCGTTTAGTCGCGTTCTGAACTAGTAGAAGGAGACTCACTGTCGGGCAAACTCATAATTTCTTCCTTTGCTTCTGATGTTTCCACAGAGGAGGTTGCACATTGTCGCCGAGCTGCATACTGGGCACGCCGCTTAGAAAGTCGTTCTTCTCGTTCTTCTTCCGTCTCCGTAGCTCGCTGATGCTTCCTCTTTGCATTCTGCCGAGCTGCCTTGTTCGTAGGCACCATCGTAACATCTGGCTGTATGACTGCCTTGGCGAGAGGAGCGGAGCTGTTTTTACAGTTGGTGTGACGTCACTCTGACCGTAGCGCCCCTGGTGAGAGGAGCGGGAGTTAGGCCGCCGTTGGTGGCTACCGCCTCGCCTCGCGACGGCGTGAGATGGGGCCCCGTTTTTACACAGCTGGTGTGACGTCACACCGACCGTAGCGCCCCTGGTTAGAGGAGCGGGAGTTAGGCCGCCGTTGGTGGCTACCGCCTCGCCTCGCGACGGCGTGAGATGGGGCCCCGTTTTTACACAGCTGGTGTCACGTCACTCTAGGTCACGTGGTGTGACGTCACGCAGCGAGGTCACGCTAAAGGTCAATGGTGCCTACCACTGCCTCGCCACGGAACGGGCTGAAGTGCGACCTAAAGTAGTATTGCTTCGCAATAAAAATGTACCCAATAAGAGGGCCAAGCCGGGGTGGTTGGTTCATGCTGAAGAAAACGACGAAGTAGCACTGACAAACGAAACAAGAGAAAAAGAAAGGCAGGCACAGGCGCTGTTGCCCGGCACGTGGCTATAGCCAGAACGTTGACACATGCAACAGAAGAACGGACGCAAAATGCTGAAAATAATGTGTCTGATGTACAAGAAATGAGCCCCATAAGAGGACTAAGTCGGGCTGGTTGGTTCATGTTGAAGAAAGCAACGAAGCAGCACTGACAAATGAAACGAGAGAAAAGGCAGACACAAGCGCTTGCGTCTGTCTCTTCATTTCTCTCGTCCCGCTTGTCAGCACTGCATCATCGTTTTGTTCATTACAACCGGACCCACAGAAAAGCGCCGCTGTCACCCATTGTTCACAGCCGATTCATAAGAAAGCTGTGCGACGATTCCTGAGGTAGTGCACATATTGCAGTCAATTTGCAAGGAATTTTGGCGCATATTTGGACTCTTGACGCAGGTAACGAAGTTAGCTTTACCTGATTACATTAAACACAGTGAACGAGTACATTCCGGTTTAGAGCTGGCTGATTGTTTTAACAAATATTTTGTTATTATAGCTAACCCAAACAATCTCTCACTTTCACGGCATAATAAGTCGACTTCGAATTCTGTTGATAGCCTATTTCTTACTCCCACAGATGAGCTAGAAGTACATACAACATTCATGTCACTAAAAGACAGTAGATCATTGGATATAGACAATTTGCAAATCAAACCAATAGAAGAAGTCTGTCAGATCACTACTCCAGTACTTAGTTATAACTTTAACCTTGCCATTGACTTTGGCGAATTTCTCAGTTTCATGAAACGAGCTAGACTGTCGGTGTTGTGTAGAGGCGGTGATACGAAAGAACCCTCAAACTATCGACCTATATCTGTTCTGCCCGTGTTCTCGAAGGGCTTTGAGAAAATTTTATAAATGAGATTAAATAACTTTTTCAATAGAATAGGCGTTATTTCGGATGCGCAGTATGGTTTCAGAAAGGGAAGGTTAACAGAGTCGGCACTCCTGACGTTAAAAAAACACATTACCCAAAATGTTGAAAAACGACAAATTACCATTGGGTTGTTTATAGACTTTAGCAAGGCTTTAGACTCTCTTCATCATGATAGTTTAACTCTTAATAAATGGCGTTCGAGGTAAACCTCTTCAGCTATTCAAGTCATATTAGGAAAACAGATCGCAATGCGTTTGTATTAACAATCGAATGTCACTCATATCACAGATATTAAATGACATCCCGCAAGGGAGCGTGTTAGGTCCTCTTTTATTTAATCTGTTCATTAACAACATAGTTTGTGTCGACACGACAGTTAATTTCGATATATATGCTGATGGTCGCAATATTCTCTATTCAAGCACCGGTGCAAATAATTTAGTGATCAGATGTAATCAATTGCTTCAAAAAAATTGGTCATTGATCACAATCAAATCAGCTAAAAATCAACCTTAAAAACCAAGGTCATGCTTTTCCGGGCTCGAAATAAAGTATTCGTTTCAAATCAACCCATTAAATTTGATGGACAGGATAGTGAAGTGGTTGAAGATTCTTGGCGTTACATTCTCCTCATATTTAACATGGGATTTACACGTTGAGAAATTATGTAAGAAGCTTTCCTCTGCAACTGGGGCAATATAATGTACACGCATTATTCTTCCGGTGAAAATAAAGCTTCAAATATATTACGCTTTGTTTGCCTCACAAATTAATTACTGCAGCTTGGTGTGGCTAACAACCACTAAACAAAACCTAAACCAAATTCTCGTGCTACAAAAAAAGGCTATTCGTCGTATATTTTGTATAGATTACCTATCTTCCACCCTACATTTTTTCTAGCAGTACAGAATACTTCATGTAAACAGCATGTATGAATACAGGCTCTTACGCTCACATTACTTTTCACCTGTTAGCTTTCGGTCACTTTTAGCAATTACTGGTCTATTGCAGCATGACACCAACATCCTAAACACACGCAGTAAAGATACACGGCTTGTAACCTTTTTCCGCACCGATTACAAGCTCCAGTATTTACATCACAATCTTCCGTTCGTATTAAACAAATATCAACACATCAAATGTTTGACACCTGTTCAACTGCTACAGCTTTTTCCAATTTGCAATGCAGTTTTTTTCGCTACAGTGTTTCTTAGTTATTCGTTCACAGTTTCCCTTCAATTGTTCACAGAGATGCCTTCTCATTATTCATGCGATTTGTGTCAATCTGTAACAAAAAATGCAGTCTTTGTGTACACATTTTCTATCGACCTACCTGTAAGTGTTTCTTATTTTTTGCAAACTGAATATTTTATGTTAACCTTTTCTTTCATCATTATTATTAGTATTATTATTATTTAGTGGTCTCGTCTATGCTGCCTTGTAAGGGTTGCCTGGGCCTCGTCAAGCTGTTTGATTACATCTCTTAGCCCGGGTGACGCACCAGCCTTTGTGGTAAATAAAGATGAAGTTCTGTTCAGTTAAGCTCTGCAACCGGCTCTGTAACGCGAAGTATTTGTCATCGATTGACCCCAAAGCGGCTAGTCGGTACATTTCCTGCGAAATGTACCGACTAGCCCAGACTAATACCCCTTTGGGAACTTGAGGTCGATGAAAGAGATCGCGCGAAGACCTAATTCATCACTCCGGATAGCCTCTTTGAGATTAAGGTGGTGATGTCATGTGGTCTGTTCCGCACCAGCGATATTTCAGCGAGTAATCGATACGGTGCTGGCAGGCCTGAAGTGGCCCATTTGTCCGTTATATGTCCGTTATTTGCCCGTTTGTTTGTCCGTTAGATGACGTCGTTGTGTTCACCTCAAAATTTGAAGACTGTCTAAAAAAGCTTCGAGCCTAACGTTGGTGCATGGTTCTGAAAAAGACGATGCGCAAAACGCAGAGACGAAACAGTGCACATGTTTAATCTGTCTGCTTTGCCTTTTTCTGTCTCTTTGTTTCATTTGTCTGTCTTTTTCTTAACCTTGAAAGGTTAACATAAGGCTAACCTTGAAATCACAGAAGCGCCACTTTGCCTATGAAAAGCTGCTGAAGGCCACATCCTTTTGCAAGGAGGCTACTGCCTCCCAGACCCGCAAAAAAGCAGCTGCTATCGCAATGTTTCCAACGCCAGCCGATAAGAAAGCAGTGCGCGGATTCTTCGGACTGTGCGCGTATTACCGACGATTTGCCAAGAACGTTTCGCGCATCACTGAGCCTCTGAACCAGCTGACAAAGGCAGACGTACCATTTAAATGTGAAGCCCCGCAAACAGAAGCCTTCAAAAAACATTAGCGTCTTTTACAGTCCCCACCGATCCTCGCGCATTTTGTTGAAAACGCCGATACTCAAGTTAATACCGACGCGAGGAGATTGGGCCAAAGCGCCGTCCTCGCTCAAAAAAGCGAAGGACTGGAGAAAGTCATCGCATGCGCTAGCCCTTCCTTTCCCAAGGCCGAGGCTAACTATTCGGCAACTCAGAAGGAGTGCCTTTTCACCATCGTCCCGGCCCTACCTATCATCATCATCATCATCATCATCAGCCCTACTACACCCACTGCAGGGCAAAGGCCTCTCCCATGTCTCTCCAATTAACCCTATCCTTTGCCAGCTGCATCCACCCACTGCAGGGCAAAGGCCTCTCCCATGTCTCTCCAATTAACCCTATCCTTTGCCAGCTGCATCCACCCTTTGCCTGCAAACTTCTTAATCTCATCCGCCCATCTAACCTTCTGCCGCCCCCTGCTACGCTTACTTTCTCTTGGAACCCACTCCGTTACCCTTAAAGACCAGCGGTTATCTTGCCTTCGCATTACATGCCCTGCCCAAGCCCGTTTCTTTCTCTTGATTTCGACTAGGATGTCATTAACCCGTGTTTGTTCCCTCACCCACTCTACCCGCTTCCGATCTCTTAACGTTACACCTATCATTTTTCTTTCCATGGCTCGCTGCGTTGTCCTTAACTTAAGCTGAACTCTTTTCGTTAGCCTCCACGTTTCTGCCCCGTAGGTGAGTACCGGTAAGATTATGCTGTTGTACACTTTCCTCTTGAGGGAAATTGGTAAACTGCCACTCATGATCTGCGAGAATTTGCCATATGCGCTCCACCCCATTCTTATCCTTCTAGTTATCTCCCTCTCATGATCCGGATCAGCTGTCACTACCTGCCCTAAGTAGACGTATTCCGGCACCATTTCTAGGCTCCCGCTGCCATTTGTGAACTGTTGTTCCCTTGCTAGGCTGTTGAACATTACCTTGGTTTTCTGCATGTTAATTTTTAGACCCATCGATCTGCTCTGCCTGTCTAACTCGTTGATCATGATTTGCAGTTCACCTCCTGAGTGACTCAGCAAGGCAGTGTCATCAGCAAATCTCAGATTATTTAGGTATTCTCCATTTATTCTTATTCCCAACTCTTCCCAATTCAGGCCTCGAAATACCTCCTGCAAACATGCGGTGAACAGCATTGGCGAGATCGTGTCTCCTTGCCTGACGCCCTTCCTTATTGGAATTTTATTGCTGACTTTATGGAGGACTATAGTAGCTGTGCAGTTGCTATATATATCTTCCAGTATTTTGACATAAGGCTCTTCTACCCCCTGATTACGCAATGCCTGTATGACTGCTGAGGTTTCCACTGAGTCGAATGCTTTCTCGTAATCAATGAAAGCTATATATATAGAGGTTGGTTATATTCTGCGCATTTCTCTATCACCTGATTGATAGTGTGAATAGGCCCTACCTATACGTACGACCATTCACGGTGGTCTGGGATCACCACGCACTGTGCTCTCTTGCCAGTTTGAAAGACCCCTTCCGCCGGCTAACTCGATGGTTTCTGCGCCTCCATGAGTTTGAGGTCTCCGTCGTTTACAAGTCCGAACGCAAGCACTCTGATGCCTATTGGCTGTCACGAGCCCCTGTAGATGCACCACCGCTTGTGCCGTTGCAGGCCGCCTTCCTAGGGCCCACCACCTGCAGATCTTTTGCGCAGCTGGGAAGCTGAACACCAGACCTCCAACGACTAATCTATACTAGGAAGGTAAACAGCCTTGTTCACGCATGTATCAGCTTTATTTTTCATCCATAATAATGTACTCGTGAAGAAGAATTTCGCATCGAACAAAACCGCTTATCTTCTGATTCTACCTGCAGTTATTGGCGAAGATGTTCTGCAGCATTCACATGTCGAGCCGATAGCTGGGCATTTTGGGTTTTCTTGCACCCTCCGTCGCATTCAAGCGAATATTGCTCACCCAGACTACATGTAGATGTCGCATGTTATGTGAAAACCTGCCTAGAATGTCAGTGACTAAAGACAACATCTTCCACTCGACCAGCAATATTTCTGAACCCTGTTGAAACCCAGTCAAAGCCTTTCCATTTGACCATTTGACCGAAGAAAACTTCGACGTCGCCACCTACCTACATCACACGGAAAAAGCGCAACACCAGGTCGGCCTGGGCATTAAAGACAAACAGCGCACCAATGCCCGACGCTATATTCTACTAGGAGGCTATTCCGAATACAATCCGGGTGACCGTGTATGGTTTGGTTTGGTTTACGGTGATTTAACATCCCATACCACCTCAGGCTAGGAGGGGCGCCGTAGTGAACGGTTTCGGAAACTTCGACCACCTGGAGGTCTTCAACATGAACTGACATAGCAGCGAACACGGGCTTCTAAAATTTCGCCTCCATGCATATTCGACCGCCGCGGCTGGGTCGAACCCGCGTCCTTGGGACGGTAGCCAAGCGTCATAACCACTGAGCCACCGCACCGGCTTTGACCGTGTATCGGTATTGACGCCTATTGGCCACTGCGCACTGACTGAAAACTTTTCCGCCGCTACGTCGGCCCGTGCAAGATCTTTTGTTGACTTTGATAGCTTGACTACGAAATAGCCCCCGATGGAGCGGCAGTGACTCAGGGGCACTTTGTGCGCCTGAAACCCTATTATGTATGCAAATGGACACAGTGGTTGCATTTTCAGTGGTTGTTTTTGGGCTCATTTATTTCTTTCTGCCCCCATTTGTTTCGTTGTAAGCCATTGGGTTCGTGCTGACTCAAGAGGGGGTAATTATGCTAAGCTTTGGTATGCCTCTTTGTTTATTGTTCAAACCTGCCGTAACGTGCGCTTTATCGCTTTGTTTGTGATGCAAGACGCGACCACACTTATGTGGACTGACTACACCCAGGCGGAGCCAATGTACGTTGTTCCAGACGGTTGTAGTTACTTTGCAGGCCGTATCTCAAAAGCTCGTTGTAAGCTTTCAACTGAGAACGGCCGAGGGCAGCGGGCATTCTGTTCGACGACCGCCGAGTATACGCTTGTTTCTTTCGCCGCAGCCGGATATTTAACTTGTTTTCCGACGTGGTCATCCCAAAAAATAATTTTTTGGAAGCTATATTCCCAGTCTTCCTGAGAGGTTGACTGTCATCAGCATTACACGAAAGTATAATTTTTGAAAATCTGTTAATATTATAGTTAACAAGACTGTTAATATCAACATAGCAATATTTATTGTCCTTGTACATTCTGTTATTTTGCTGACCATCCCAAATTTGCTGTATTTGGTGCTAAATCGGTGCTGTATTTGGTTTCTAGATGATGTCAGCACGACGCGAAAACAACAAGCACAAAAGAGGCACAAGAACACAACAGGACAGGCGTCATTAGTTGGTGCACAGCTTATAGGTGATGTCAGGCCTGTGCAAAAAGAACAAGGACAAAAGAGGCACAACAAGTTCTTATGCCTCTTTTGTCCTTGTTCTTTTCGCGTCGTCCTCAACATCATCTAGAAGCTATGCACCAACTAGCCCAAACCAAAGTACTTTTTGAGCTGTATTTGGACTTGTTGTATTCTCCGCGTACCTAGTGTACGCTTTTTTTTTTCATTCTAAAGCGTTGTTTTTCATTCCTTGCTTTTTCTCCCGTAATCCATGGGGTTTCTGGGCACATTGCATCGTTTGCCTAGCATAATGTAATATAATTCTGTTGTTTCTTTGATGTCCCCACTACAACAATGTCCCAGAGTGGGCACTGTCTGTATTTTATATCAATAGTTATAAAAAATATGAATTATCTAATCACCGTTTCCTTTATAAACCTCCCAAGTCTTTAAGCTTCTGCCATGAAGAGACCTTATAAGGCTGAATTTGTGAAAGTTGAAACTTTTACGCGACGCTTTCTGCGCCTGGGACTTGCAGGTTTAAAACGCTGCCAGTCCGCTACAGATCACAAATCAATATCTCATCCGCCCACTTACCTTCTGCTGCCCCCTGCTACGCTTCCCTTCTCTTCATCAAATGTGACAGCGCAAACAGTAATCGCCTTTTATGGAGCCTGAAAAACCACCTCAATTATTTAGAGAACTGGTCGCGACAAAACAGCCTTTTATCGTACGAAACACGAAACAAAAACTCTTCTGAAACCTTTGAATAATTGGAACTAATCAATAATCACTGTAAATAAAGCTTTTTAAACAAAACGCTTCACAAAAACATTCGCCATAACCAGAAACTCAACATGAACGAGCCTTGAATTAACGAGCGCCTTGATGAAGCCATGGACAGTTGCGACTAGTTGAGTAATAGATGACGGACGCGAACAGACACTGAAAGCATGGAGCATAGGAATGTCTTTCTTTTTATTTGTGGTTTGTGAAACCCACGACCTCCGAATTTGGGAGGTTCGGACGCACCTCTAAAGTTTGGAGGCCGTGGGTTTGGATTCCACCGGCGGCATGTAGTTGTTTTTCTTCTGCTTGTATTATTATCCCATTTAAAAATACCAAAAATTACAAAAAGGCATCCCTTACACTCCTTGGTTTCGGTCACTGTTGGCTTGCGTCATGTATGTCATTACGAGCACCTCTTTCCATTTCGTTGTGTGCTGAGTAGTTGAGTAAGGGTAGATATAGTCATCAACATCTCCAGCCTGACTATTCCTACTGCAGGACAAAGGCCTGTCTCATATATCTTCGAGCAACCCTGTCCTGCTCTAGCTGGGCAAAGGACATCTTATGTCAGCAAACTTTATAATATTATCCGGCCACTTAACTACCGCCCTGTGCTGCGCTTAACTTTTTTCTATCCGGCCCGTTACTCTCAACGACCATCGGTTATCTTTGCATTACATGCGGTGGCGAAGCACATTTGCTCTTTTGGATCTCGACTAGGATGTCATTAACTCGCGCCTCTTCCTTGAACACATTTACAATATTGTTGCCCCTTAACGTAAAACCATCCCTTTTCTTTTCCATAGCGCGCTGAACTCTCTTTTGTGCTGAGCCCTATCGTTAACCTTCACATTTCTGCTTTACAGGTGAAGTAAAAGAAAATACGGGGCCATAAATAACGAACTGTCTCCTTTTGATTACATGAAACACCATTTTAAAACACATCTGTTGAAGATAATTAGCTCATCTGTAATGCGGTGACTGCAATCCCGAGAGCAGGAAAACAGCCAAAATGACGTCTAAACAAAACTTCTTATTTGGGATGAATTGCGCCCACAATGAACTGAATCACTTGGCGGCGTAGCAACAAGCTTCTTCATAGGTCGTCGAAGAGAATACCCGCCGCTCTCGGCCGTGACCAGTTTAAAGCTGACAGCTAACTTTCGAGATAGAGCGCGCAAAGTTACTAAAATGTTATGGAACATCGTAGAATCGGCTTCGGCTGGATGCGATAAATCTCGTCCCATATTTCATCGCAAAAAAAGCGATAAATCAGCGTGATGGCAGCTTTGAACAATAAAAACAAACACCACAAAGATTCGCGGCATTAGTCCCTTCTCAAAGAAGCATCGAAAACATAAGGCGAAAAGAAACAAAACTTAATGTGCACTGACATCGCATAGCACACGGGCGCCTTACTGTTTTTCCTTCATAAAAACGCGGCGGCTGCGTTTTTATGGAGGAAAAACGGTAAGGCGCCCGTGTGCTGTGCGATGTCAGTGCACGTGAAAGATCCCCAGGTGGTCGAAATTATTCCGGAGCCCTCCACTACAGCACCTATATCTTCCTTTCTTCTTTCATTCCCACCTTTATCCCTTCCCTTACGGCACAGTTCACGTGTCCAACGATATATTAGACAGATACTGCGCCATTTCCTTTCCCCAGAAACCAATTATTAATGCTTAATGCGAAAAATGACCACCAAGTGCGGAAACACCGCGTCCTTTATAAAGCACGCATAATATGGCTATAGATGGACGACATGGACAACTTCTTGTCGAGATGCAGTCATTGCGTCAGGGATGACTTCATATTCAAGTTCACTTACCCGACGGAGAATCTTGTACGGGCCGAAATAGCGGCGCAAAAGCTTTTCACTCAACCCACGGCTGCGAATTGGCGACCAAACCCAGACTTCGTCTCCTGGCTTGTATTCCGCGTTGCGTCATCGTCGGTTGTAGCGTCTGGCGTCGGTACGCTGCTGGTCTTTGATCCGTAATCGGGCAAGTCTTCGGGCTTCTGCCGAGCGTTAAAGTTAGGCGGAGACGTCCAAGTTTTCTTCTTCGGTAACGTTGGGCAGCATGGCGTCCAACCTGGTCGTGGCCTGCCTGCCATGGACGAGCCTCGCGTCATCTGAGTGATCTCCTGCACTGCGGTGTTGTAGGCGAAGACGACGTAAGGCAGGATGACGTCCCAGGTCTTGTGTTTGGCATCGACATACGTGGCGAGCATATCGGCTATGGTTTTGTTCTAGCGCTCGGTCAGTCCGGTCCGTTTGCCTGCGGATGGTATGCAGTTGTCCTCCGGTGGCCGGTTTGGTTATAACGCGGTATGGCTTGCTTTAGTTGCGCCGTGTGTGCTGTTCCACTCTCTGTGATGAGCACACCAGGGCTGTCGTGTCGCAGAAGAATGCACTCCACGAAAATTTGGTGGCTTCTGCTGCTGTTCCGTTCGGTAGGGCTTTTGCCTCGGTATAGCAGGCCAGGTAGTCGTCTCTATCATGGTCCACTTATTTTCAGACGTTGACATTGAGTAAAGGCCAAGAAGGTCCATGACGATCTGCTGAGAGGGCCTTGAGCGGGGTTCAGTGGGTTCAGAAAACCTGCTGGTAAGGTGTGAGTGGTCCTTCGTTGCTGAAAATCTCGGCAGGTTTTCGCATGAAGTGCGACATCGGCAGACAGTGGGGCCAGTAATACTTGTCTTGAATTCGGCTGAGGGTGCGAGTAAACCCGAGATGCCAAGCCGCCGGCTCGTCGTGTGAAGCCTGTTGAACTTCTTCGCGTAGACAAGCTGGTACAATAAGGAGGTAGGCTGTTTTGTTCATTGTGAAATTCTTCACGAGGACATCATTCTTTAGACAGAAGGAAGACAGTCCTGCCTTGAATGAGGCGGAGAGGTGAAGAAACCTTGCCTTTCAGGTACTCGATGAGGTGTTTTAGGTCGGGGTCCGAGCTTTGCTGCTATGCTAAAGAGCTGGGGCTGATGGGTCCTAGGAAGGCGTCCTCATCATCGTCCGGCGGCAGTGTATCCACAGGGGCTCGTGAAAAGCAATCGGCGTCTGAGTGCTTGCGTTCGTACTTGTAAAAGACGGTGACGTCGAGCTCCTGGAGGCGCAGACTCCATCGAGCGAGGCAGCCAGAGGGGTCCTTCAAATTGGCAAGCCAGCACAGCGCGGGGTGATCGCTTACCACTTTGAACGGTCGTCTGTACAGGTAGGGGCGGAATTTCGGCGTAGCCCAGATGATGGCAAGGCACTCCTTCTCAACTGTCGAATAGTTATTCTCGTGCTTGGAAAGAGAATGGCTGGCTTATGCTATGACTTTCTCGAGCCCGTCACTTTTTTGACCGAGGACGGCGCCTAGGTGCTCGCTACTTACTGTTGTTGTTGTGTTGGGTTTTATGGCACATAGGCAACTGAGGCCATCATGCACCAAGCACAATTTACTGGAAACGTTTTTTTGTTGAATATTATAAAAATGTAAATAATCATCCCTGGTGTAGAGCCCCTGCAACGTTAATGCTAACTAGGGAACACATACTCGAAGTTTCGAAACGGCTACTACTAAATGCTTTGAAAAGGGCTTGGTAACCTCAGTAGCTGTTCTTGTCTGGGCAAAACTATTGAGGCTCCCAAGTAATCAGGATTCCAAGCAGTGAACACCTCAGCCTTCTCAAGCTTGAGAAAGTGGCTGAGGTGTATTGGAATTCAAACAGACCAGTGTGAAACATTTTAGCCTCTTGAGAAATCCCGTTTCTTTAAGAAAGTGAAAAGCACATGATGCATCAACCATTGCAGCATCTCCTAAAATCAATACAAGATGAAAAGGAATGTATGCTTTATAAACCTGCATAAAGTACTTTTCCCTTAGATTTTTCAGTTTCGCACAAGGGAAAAAAATGTAGTTACTTCAACGCCGCATTCATCGCGAACCGGTTGATCTTGTTTTGTCAGTAGGAAATTGTGTGTGAGGTGCGTGTACTCTATACTAAGACGGCAGATAATCACTTCCTTGAAACATTCCTGGTGGGTGCAGAACTTCCACTGGCCCATAACTGCTTTTACATTGCATGCTTTGTTATTTACTTAGTTGTTCCACGCGGACTGCCATTTTTTTCTTATGTTACGAAGTTCTGTGTTAATACAATCTTAAAACGGTATGTTTACTTTTTTATTAGCTTGTCATGAGCTTAAGCAACACAAAAGTCTGCTCTCTCGATGTCCTTGATTTCTAGATGACTCGGTACCCAACAGAATTTTATCTTTTGTCGTTGAGTTCTGGCTCTTAGTATTTTGTGCATGATATCCTAGGTGTAGGAGTGATTGCATTTCTTGTGTGGACAGCATTAAGTAAACTTAAGGAGTCTGTGTAAATAATACTGTTTGAGAGCTCTTCGGTTACCATTTGTTGAATCGCTACACGGCGTAACATTCGGCAGTGAAGATTGATGCACACTGGGGAAACATTACTATTTGATTGCAATTCCCTTGTACCACTGTAGTTCCAACGCAAAAATTTCTTTATGAGCCATCTGTATAAAAAGCTATACGAGTACTGTATTTTTCCTCGAGTGCGAAAAATTCTGGTGTGTGATATGTTTTCGCGGAACTCCGTGAGAGTGAAATCAAAGGTTTCAAGGAAATTGTACCATGGCGGTTGTGGATCTCGTCTTCCAGCAATGCCAGGTAATATGTCTAGTACGCCAAAATTTTGGCACATCTTTTCAAAACGCAATAGCAGTGGCCGGGTAGCTTGCGGTTTATTGTTAAAAACTATTCTGGGTGGGCACTTTATGACTATTTGTTGACAGATGTGTTTAGGTAGTGAACGAATTTCTATTATGTAGGAACACGTAAGCATCGTTCTTCTGTCTGTAAGCGATGATTCGTTTGTTTCTACATGCAGACTGCTTACGCGCGACGTCCTGTAGGCATCAGTGGAAAGACGCAAACCTAAATTATATACCTGATTCAGTGGCCTAAGATCTGATGTGCCCGCTCGCCCATAAGCTATACATCCATGGTCTAATGTAGAGCGTATTACAGAGCGATAATTGTGTACAAGGCATGTCCTATCGGAACCCCAGTGTTTTCGGGAAAGTACTTTGAGTACGTTAAAGGATCGAGAGGCTCTCTTTTTGAGAGCATTGATGTAAGGTAAAAACGTCAGTTTTTTGTCGAAAATAATTCCTAGACATGATATTACACTTTTTTAGAGGTAGTTCGGTGTTGTCTTGATATAAGGTGGTGTTGGGATGTAGGCTCGTTTCAGTCAGAACAGAACAACCTTTTTTCTGTGTGGAGAACAGGAAACCGTTTTTGTCGGCCCATGTCTGTAATTTGCTTATTGTCAACTGTATTTTCTCTCGCATGCTGCTATGTTGGAGGACGTGCAGGCTATTTGCAGATCATCCACATATAGTGAGTACATAACGAATTTCGGAATTATTTTGTTAATAGAATTTATCTCTACAACAAGGAGAGTTGTGCTTAAAATACACCCTTGAGGAACCCCGTTCTCTTGAACGAAGTTGTTGGAAAGGGTTGATTACATGCGTACTTGAAATGAGCGGTTAGACCAGAAATCGTTTAGGCAGTTTAACATCCCGCCGTGAATTCCAAGTTCAGCAAGGTCACGAAGAATCCCAAACCTCCATGTTGTATAGTATGCCTTCTCCAGGTCAGGAAACACCGCTAGGCAGTCTTGTTTGTGTGTAAAAGCTTCATGGACAGTATTTTCAAGGCGAACTAGGTGATCTGAAGAGGAGCGTCCTTTCTTAAAGCCACACGGATGACTGTCAAGAAGTTAACCGAATTGAAGCACAACAGTTAATCTGACATTGTGGACATTCAAAGAATTTTGCTAGGCATCTGGTAAGGGCTGTGGGTCTACAACTGCTAGGGGAGGTTGGCGGCTTTCCAGGTTTAGGAAACGATACAATAATGGCTTTCTTGCAAACCTCAGGCATACTCCCAAGTATAGAAATTTTGTTAAAAAATTTCAAAAGTGCCCCTGCATCAGGCTGCAAAGGACGGGCCAGCATTGAATAGTGTATTTCTTCAGGCCCCGCATCAGTTTGTTTTCCGGCAGACAGAACTCTGTTAATTCCGCGTGTGTAATGAGATTGTTGTATTGTTCATTTTGGCTGCCGCTGAATCTGCCAATGCAGCTGGGGTGAGGGAGGAGTTGTGTCCGCCACCTCACGAGAGGTGCTGGCGGACCGCGGAGAAGCCGCGCGTGTGAGCGTTCCAGTCCTCCCCCGACGGGGAGAGGTCCCGCGGGACGATGGCCCATGGGCCGGCGCTCTCTGCTTTGGGGGAGGCAGAACAGCCTTCGCTGTCCCTACCCGGGGCGTGGATGGTCCTGCCGTCGGCTCAATGAAAGTGGCCTCGGCAAGTGCCAGAGTGCGGTGTGGTGCTACGCCCCTGCGCACCACCTCAGCAAAGTTGCGTTTTCCTGTGAAGGAGACTATGTTGATAAGCGGAAATCGCCTTCTCGCTTCTTTGAATGAAATGTTTTCCTTCGTGTTTATGGTGATTATCCCTTTCTTATAGGACGGACATACCCTGAAGTACGCAGCATGGTCTCCTTCGCAGTTTGCGCAGCACAGTGCTTCGTCACATTCCTCAAAATGATGGTCCATCGAAGTGCACTTCGCGCCAGTTTTCCGGATGCGGCACCTTTGTGAGCCGTGGCCAAATTTCTGAAAATATATACATCGATGGGGATTGGGTATGTAGTGTTTAACGCAGACCATCATGTATCCAACATCGATACTTTCGGGCAAGGTGCTGGTAATAAATGTAAGGACCATGTGTTTAGTATCTATTTCTTTGTTGTCTTTGCGGATTTTGGGTTTTGTGAACCCCAATTACATTTTGGTCAAGTGGTCCTTGAAGCATTTCGGTTTCTGTCAGATGGATAACGTCAGTTCAGGAGATAACGCCTCGGATTGTGTTGAGAGATCGGTGGCGGGTCACTGAGACAGAGATGTCCCCTATAGACGCAATGTTTAATAGTTTCGAACACTCGATGTTGTCACGTAATTCAAGCAGTATGTCGCTGCTGGACATTTTTGAGACCTTGTAGCCAGAGCCCAAGGTATCGGTTAAGCATTTAGACACAAGGAATAGAGATTATGGAGAACGTGTTTTCCCCTCCATTTCGACGCGGCCGACCATCTCCATCGTCGTGCTTCAGGACAGCACCGGCTGGGCGAGGAAGAAATTCTTCCTCATTGGGGAAGCGGAAACAGCGACGGGAGCGCCACTTCGTAGGTTACGCGGAATTCGGGAGGACCCGGAGAGGAGCTCTTCGCATAGAGTTTCTTACTATTAACTAGAGGGAGAGCTGGCGCTCCGCCTACGGGAGTTTGCATGGAGCTTCCTTGAGACGACCTGGGCCACCATGAGCGCTCTAAGCATCATGGGGCGGAGAGCTAGCGACTACAGAGCCAAAACGTTTGGCTAAAAAATAATGAAACGACAAACGTAGTTCTATAATGAAGAATGTCCTAACATTCAATATTCTGTCTATAAATTGCAACAAATGATCAGAAAAGCATGTAAATACAAAGTTTGCCCAAAATAAGCCATTGGTCAAGTATTGCAGACCACAAAAGCCAACATTTGGTGCATAACAGACGCGTTTTTAAAACGAAATATGTTTTCAAAAAATATTTTCTTGCTCCAACACATTAGGAGGTTTTTTAATGGCACTACGGAAACCAAAAGCCTTTTATTGGCGTTGTGTGCTGTTTCGTTTTCGCTGCTATGGCTTTTGCGCACTGCATTTGCCTCAAAGTCGTCTGGGTCGTGGACGGAACGGGACATCTCAGTAACGCCACTCTCTATTCCTGAAAAAAAAACCGACTGTCCCGCAACAAGTAGCTCATCGCCCCATGATGCTTTGAGCGCACATGGTGGCGCAGGTGCAGTGCCGCCAGCTTTTCCTATAGTAAATAGTAAGAAACTCTATGGCTCTTTGGGATCCGGCCAGCGTCACGAGCGGTTGCAGCCGCACGCTCCCGTCACCTTCCGCGGCGGGCACACGGAAATCCGTCGTGCCTTGCCGCTGGACTTCTGGTTCCGGGCAGCGAAGCGAGTGCAGCAAACGCACGCTCTCGTCACCTTCCCCAGCAAATGCTCAGGAAATGGCTTGCCCCAACAACGCGGCGCGCACGGAAAAACCCGGCCGCCATTGTCGGCGGATACAAATAATCGCCGCCGCTACTTCCGAAATCGCGCCCCTGCCCCAGCCGGTAAGTCGGAAGTCCTTTTACGTAGCCTTCTATTTCCGAGGAATGTCTCGTTGATGTTTTGTAGTTAGCTGGCCCGCTCTGTGTATTAATTGCAAGTGTAATAAATACCACACGAGTGTCCACGCCTTGTCATCCCCACCTGTGTTCCTTGAGCACGAACCCTTCCACGGTTAGCGAGCGGAAACGCTTTATCCGCGCTGTAGGAGTGCGGGAGAGGGGGGGGGGCGGAAGGCTGTTCCTCCATATTTCTGTCCCCCCATATTTCTGCAAGATATTATTCTGCCTTGTTTCTGATCACTTTGACTGTGAATCACGTGACACTCTGTTAATGTTTGTTTTTTTTCCTAGAAAAAATCTGCTACTTCGTTCCGCCTTCTTTTGAGAGAGCGATCAAGTTTGAAAAGGAGGAGAGCCGTAAAAAAATCTAGTTTTTTTTGGTCATGATGCCAGAAACCCACCATGGAGCCCAAGAAGTGGACGGGACAGGAACTTGCAAGCAAGGCCTGCAACCGCCAGCTGTACACCCTCACTAAAACCATATATGACACAACTCAGTGCAGTTGGCCACAAAAGGTTAATCCTCGCCGCCTATGAAAATAGGAAAAAAGCAAGAAGGAAGGAGACAGGAGAGTTGCAAGAAAGATGATAGGAAAGTTAAAGATAGGGGGGAGGATAGGAAAAGGAGACTGCCGATTTCCCTCGGTCGGGTCGGCCTGGAAGTGCCGTCTACCGGAAGCTGGAGCCAAAGTGGTGTGTTGCCTCTGCCGAAGGGCCTTATAGGTCCAAACACTCGGCATCGCCTACATCACCAGAACCCGCTCTTTTCCACGCACGGCTAAGCGCGGGTGATCGGCCACTTGAACATGTCTTCTCCGGCGGCACCGGATCGAGGCCGTGCTAGTACGCTGCCAGGATCGTAGCCCATTCCGGCCAACGTTGGTGTTGGCTTCTGCCCTAACTTTCCTGTAGAGGCTGATTGTCTGTGCAGATAAAAAAAATCCGGCCATGGAGGTGCCGATGAGGCCTCTTTTGCCCAAAGGCCAAAGCTAATTCTTCGCGCTCACACTGCGCGTAATTTTTCTCGGCTCCTGTGAGTGTCTGGACGCAAAGGCGGACGGACTTTCATCGCTACCAGCCATTTCGTGGAAGACAACCACGCGCAAACTACACTGGCGTGCCACAAAGCATTGATATCGGGTTATCTGCATCGTAAAAAGTCAATATCTCAGTGATAAGCTGGAGCTGTTTTGTTGTGGTAAAGGTTTGGCTGCAGTCCTCTGTTCATGACCATTTTTGACCGTTCCTTAGCAGCTCAAACAGCTGATCTGCAGCGGGGGCAACATTATCTAGGAATTTAGAAGTTCGGAGTGCCTATGTAAGGCCCCAGGCCCGTCAGTGATGGGCTGCGGAAATTGCAGTATTCTTTGTCTCTGTCAGATAAATTCCATGTGTGGTCAAGGTTGCCGAAGTATACCCGGTTTTTCAGCGAACACATTTAAAAATTCCTGAAAATATTTATTTATTTATTTATTTACAATACTGCCAGTCCCATCAGGGACCATAGCAGGTGGGCGAACAAAAATGACAAACATGATTAAAATTTGAGCCGTGCACTTTGGAATACAAATCAAACACACGTGAACAGAAAGGAACAAGAAAAATACAAGAAAAGGTAAACATTAGCAAGGAGAAAGAAAAATACATGTCTAGGAGTCGGGTAGAGCATTGCCATAAGGAATTCAATTAGAGCACATGGGAACACAGCAGCGGAAAAAATAAGACTTTCTTCACAATTAATTAACAATCTAATGAATTGATGAGAGGCGGTTGAGTATGTCAGTGAAACTGCTTTATTCGTTAATTGATAATGATTCTATCCGTGACGTGAACTGAGATAATGTGGTTGCAGTTATGATTGAGGGATCAAGGCGATTCCATTCTCTGATCACGAGGGGAAAGTACGAATACATGAACGTGTCGTTATGGCATGAGTATTCTGTTATCGCGGCTGCGTGTTTATGCCTCGACGGGCGTGATTGCGAGAAAGATATGTATTTTGATACGTCTATCTTGTAGTAGTTGTGCATCAGGTGAAATAAAAATTTTAGTCGTGCTTGTTGCGCTCTTGATGATAGCGTCTCTAAACCCGAAATAGCCGCGAGGTTAGTTGGTGAATCTGTGCGCTTATATTTGTTGTGTATAAACCGCAATGCTTTACGCTGTACTTTTTCTAGTTTTGTTACATTAGTCACTGAATGGGGGAACCAAACTGTGTTAGCGTATTCTAAAACTGGTCGAACGAAAGTAGTATATGCGAGAAGCTTTGTCGATGTGGGTGCAAGGCGCAGACATCTTCGAAGAAAAAATAGTTTGCGTAATGCTTTCGAGGTTATGCTAGCAATGTGCGCGTCCCATCTGAGGTCAGAAGTTAGTGTGATGCCTAAGTACTTATGCTGGTGAACTTTCGTCAGTATTCTGCCATTAACAAAGTAGGGAAAATCATAAGGTTGCCTTTTTCTTGTTACCGTCATGCAAACAGATTTAGTCGTGTTTACCGTCATTTGCCATGTTTTGCACCATTCGGTTATTTTGTTCAATGAATCGCTGAGTGAAATGTGGTCTTCGTAGCTGTTAATTGTTTTATAGATAATGCAGTCATCGGCGAAGAGTTTGATGTTAGAATCGATATTGTTGGTTATGTCGTTGATGAAAATTAAAAATAACAGTGGCCCCAACAAGGATCCTTGAGGTACACCTGATATGACGGGTACTGTCACAGATTCCATGTTCTGAAACAGTACGAATTGTGTCCGCTTTGATAAGTAATCTGAAATCCAATCTAAAATTTCCCCATCCCCGATGGCACCCCGTAACTTTGCTATTAATTTGTTGTGGCAGACGCGATCGAATGCTTTAGAAAAGTCCAATAATATAATGTCAGTCTGGCTACAGTTATTGATGGCGAATGCAAGGTCATGCACAACCTCTGTAAGCTGTGTGACGGTTGATAGCCCATGACGGAAACCATGTTGGTTTGGAGATAACAGATTGTTTGTATCAAGGAAGTTTGTTAGGTGTTGAAGGATGATATGCTCGAGCATCTTGCAAGCCGTGCTGGTGAGAGATATTGGTCTATAGTTCGATGGTAATGTGGTGTCTCCTGTTTTGTGTATTGGTATAATCTTTGCCTTCTTCCAGTCGTCCGGTAAAGTTGATGACTTGAGAGATTTACGAAACATTAGACCCAAGTATCTGCTGCACCATTCTGCGTATCGTTTCAAGAAATCGTTTGGGATATTGTCTGGTCCGGGTGATTTTTTAGGGTCAAGCGTGAGTAATAGATTAAAAATGCCGGCATCTGATATGATTAAAGGGTCAATGCGTGATGTTTGATTGCCGTAAAAGTCCGGGAGATTACCGTCATCTTTTGTGAAACTTGAGTGAAAAAACGTGTTATACGCATTAGCATTGTTAGCTCTATCTTCTGGAGACAAGTCGGATAACGGGTTCTTAGTTGGACGGAAATGGTTCCAAAATCTATGCGGGTTGTTTGTCAGAAAGTTAGGCAGTGTTACATTAAAGTGGTGTTTCTTGGCCCGTTTGCCTATCTCTCTGAACTTCGCGATTGCGCACGCTAGTTTTGAAGTTTTAGAAGGACATGAACCATGATTTTTGATAGAAATACGCAACCTTTGGGTTTGGGTTTAATATAGCAAAAAATAGATGTAGGATCACACTCTCTGTCCCGACGGACAAAATATACAGCAATACCTCTCTAATCACACAGCAAAATTATAAACCCCACAATTTAACTTTTTAATTATCGTAGCTGGGTGGTAAGTTCCAAATAGGACTTTGATATCTTGTCAAGACGATGCCATCAGTTTTTGAAGGGAAGAAAATCTAAATTTCTAGAGCCCCGCAACGCGAAGAAATCCGACACTTTTTCCCGCACGCGACCGAAATTGATCGCACGAGGAGCGCCGGAAATATGGTGTAAGCGAAGCGTTTTCTGGTGCCGTGTCATAATAGATGCACTGGCCGATTCGTAACGCGCGTGCTAATTTTTCTCGCTAGAGGAACTCGGCGCCCAGCTTACACCGCGGCCGGCGTTATCGACTGATTCGCGCTGGGAGTAAGAAAAATTAGTTATCGTCTGCTACGCGGCCGTCGTGTTTGGGAACACTGATTAGCACACCTGTGGCTTTGCCTGTCTGGTTAAATCCGGAAAGTGTTTTTACTATTCTTTTTTCGTCAGCAGCTTCGTGAAAGGGATAAAAGTATTCTACCCTGACAGTGTGCAGATTACTGGTTAACGTGAAATTGTGCCGGTATATCCACTTGCACTGTATTATTTCTTTCGAGGGTCTATTTCTTTATGCCTTATCGGCTTGCCTGCTACAATAAAAGAAACTGACTTCGTTGATGAAAAGCTTCTACTGAAAACAATGCAATTTTAGCAATAAGGTGCTCCGTACCGGCTGGCTGAATACGGCTGCCGTGTGCTGCCTCAGACACGTCCCGTGCTGCAAGGAGTGCTAGTACGTAATTAGGAAACCTTGTCCACAGATGCTTAGCACTTTTTATTGGTATAACGAACAGGAATGATTGAAATTGGCACCTTTTATGGATTTAGTTGGTTGCAGCCCCACTTGTACACTCCAGGAAAGAACTAGCACATGGAATGAAAAATAGCTGTTTACGCACCACATGCTCAAAATGCCTACCGTGCATTGCGATGCACAGTAGAATGCGGCCTTTGATTCACAGAAGAAATGAGCATCTCTAGGGGAATCTCTTCAATTGATATCTTGATACTCTGCTTCAGGTCTTCGATGTTCGCTGGCTCTGTATTGAAAACTTCGTTCTTAATGTATCGCCGGAGGAAGATCTCCAGTGGTGACAAATAGGGCGATCTTGGAGGCCACGCTGTTGTCCCCCCCCCCAGCCCAAGTCATTGGTTGTGAAATGTGCTATCCATGAATTGCACCACGGAACGAAAAAAAAACAAAAGTGGCGGGGCTCCGTTATGCTGGAACCACATTTTTTTCAACCCGGCCGGTGGTAGCCCTGAGAAAAATTCAGAGACGGCGCCTTTTAGTACTCAGTCTGTGTACTTTTTTCCAGTGAGGTTTCTGACGATGAAGTAAGGACCGACTATATTGCCGTCAAAAATGCCGCATCAAATATTTGCTGACCATCTTACTTGGTGCTTGTGCTGGCGTAGCCAATGTGGGTTCTTGTCGCACCAATAATGAGCATTGTGCTAGCTGTCATTGGTGGCCCTGCAAAATTTGGCCTGGTTTGTCCAATGCGCTTTGCGGAGGAATTCCGGCTCTTCATCAAATTTAATTTTGATGCAATTTAATTTAATTTATTATTAATTTATTTAATTTGAAATTCAATTAAACTCAAAGCCGTGGCGGTTGACAACGAAGACATCATGGTCTCGTTCGATGTGAAATCGATTTTCACATGCGTTCCAGTAAACTTCGCTGTTGAATGCTGTGAGAGGGCACTGGAAGAAGACCCATCACTACCATCCCGTGCACCTTTTGAAGCAGTTGATCTGTGCCGCCTCTTAAGCTTCTGTCTTCAGAACACATATTTTGTGTTCACCAACGTATATTACAAGCAGGTGTTTGGTACGACCATGTGTGCATCTGTTTCCGTAACCTGTGCCAACCTCGCGCTGGAGTGTATTGAAAGTTCGGCCCTACAATCGTTTCATACTCGTCCGAAACTGTTTTTACGATATATGGACGATTGCTTCTGCGTAATTCAGCGCAAGGATGCCAAACCTTTTTTGAACCACCTCAACTCTTTTCAACCAATAGTTCAGTTCACGATGGAAGAAGTCGCCGGAAGTATTGCTTTTCTCGATGTTCTCGTTCTCCGCACTCCCGATGGGCTCGCCACTAACGTATACCGAAAGCCCACACATACCGGCAAGTACCTCGATTTTAAATCTGCCCATCCCATAGGCCACAAACGCTCCGTCGTGTCCGCTCTGTTCAAGCGAGCTGGTCGTATCTGTTCTAGTCCTGGCCTTCTCTCTTCCGAGCAGCAGAAAATTCACGTCGACCTTGAAAATAATGGCTACCCCCGTCAGATGCTAAACAATCAAGAACGCCGCTGTGAGGAACCTGCTCAGCCCCAGTTTGTTGGGCAACAGAAACGCGTGACTGTCCTGTATTCCCGGGGTACAAGTGAAGCTCTGGCGCGAATATTTGCCAAATACGGCGTTCGAATTGCACACGTACCGTCCAGCGAGCTGAAACAGCAGCTGTGTCACGTGAAGGACCGCCTAGAGCGCACATGTTACCCCGAGTTGTATACAAGATCCCCTGCAAGGATTGCGATGCATCATACATTGGCGAGTCAGGCGATTTTAAAAGAAGAATAATGGAACACAAGAATGACGTCAAGAAAGGTAGCATTTCCTCCAACGCACTTGCAGAGCATGCCCAAATGATGCAGCACTCCATTGACTGGGAGAACGCCACAATCTTGGACACGAAGAAACCTTTATCTTCACGATTACTTCTCGTATCATTTTACATACAAACGACCAAGAATGCTATCAATAGGACGAGAGAGAATCTCCCCGATATCTACGCCCACTCACTGTGCAGTCAAGTCCGCTTATAAGTAGCGGCCCATTCCGCCCATCCTCATTGTGAACAAGGGACCCGTACGGGTCTCGAAACTTCATGTGTTAAATATTTTTTCTTTGGCGAGTGTATGTTTCTTGTGCTTCCAACAATCGAGTTGTTTCTGAAAGTCATTCGGTGTCAGTTCCTGGGCAAAACACACATGATAGGGGTGATAGCTGCGTTTTGATAGTGACCACCAAACTGATGCCGGGCTGGCTCCGTACGCGTCGGCGATTTTCTTAACACTTGCTTCTGTCCTGGCAGAAACGTACGCGAGGACATCAATGTCAAAATTGTCGGTTGCGCTCCCTGGTTTCTTCCTTTTCTAACATGAATTAATCCAGCAGGCTTAAATCGATCAAATATAAATGCGAACGTGGGAAGAGTCGGCACACGACGACCAGAATGTTGGCCAGCATACAGTCAGGGTGTCAGCTCCGTGTCTAGTTGCGCGCTCACATAAAGGATCACAATGTCCACCTTCTCGGAAGTTTAGTATTGGAGTTGCACTGGCACGGTCATTCCCACAAATCACATGATGCAGCGTGACGTTTTAATCCTAGACGGCACTTCCACAGATTAAAGCGATTTAGAACACTACCAGTGCAATGACCTTGTCACACGCGCACCTATAAGACAAGCGCCTGAAGTGCAAACGACAGTGTTCTATTGGAAACTGAAGCTAAGATACGCTAACACAACCGCAAGAACAACTTCCCGATAGCACACAACCAATTTTGCCCAAGCTCTCTTTGCCACGCTGAGAAAGCTTTTCTTTTTCAGCCTTGGTTCCTGATGCGCAGCGATCATAAGAAAACAGATCAACCAAGTGAGTAAATGTATTCATGATGACGCACAAAAACGAGCCCGCTGGGCAGCCATGCCAGAAGAGGCGCGCGCACGCACACACGCACTCGCGCGCGCACACACACACACCTGCAGATGCGCCCATGAGGGAGCTCAAAATGGACTTCCCCGTACTGACGATGACCTCTCCGAGCTACGAAGCAATCGATAACGCCGGCCGCGGCGTAAGCTTAGCGCCGAGGTTCTCTAACAAGGAAAGTTAACAGACGCGTTTCGAATTGGGCACTGCATTCATTACGACACATCTCCACGGGATGCTTCGCTTACTCCATACTTCCAGCTCTCCTAGTGCGCTCAGTTCCGGTCGCTTTCCGAAAAAATCGTCGGATTTTTTGTGCTGCGGGGCTCTAGAAATTTAGTTTTTCTTTGTTTCAAAATCTGATGACATCGTCTTGTTCATGACATCGAACTTTCAATTTGGACTAACCAACCAGCTACGATAATTAAAAATCAATTTGAGTTTTTTGTTAATTATTTGGATAATTAGAGGAATTTTGCAACACGGGTTATCCGCCGGGGCAGAGAGTGTGGTCCTACACCTATTTTTTGACAAACTGAACCCAATATTTTCAGCAATACTGGAAAGTGTTCGCTGAAGCAACCAATATATGTCATGGCGTTCTGAATCAAACGGCACTTGGACGTTCTTTGTGTCATACTGTGCTCTCGCATCGTGTCTAAAATGTATTCGAGTGTTTTTCTGCAGTGTTCCGTGTCAGACCCGCCACGATTTTATAAACGTTCCGTCCGACGTGCGGAATGGCTTTGAACAGCACGTCCATCACGGCGTGAAAAATCACTGGTGCATTGACCACACCATAGGGGCATCGCTGAAACTCAAGTAGTCTCAAGCTGGTAATGAAGTTCGAAAATTGCGTGACTCAGGTGTGAGAGGCGCCTGCTGACACGTGGTAGATTAGTCAAGGACACAAAACACCTTGCCGCCTGATAGTTGTCAATACAGGTCCTCTGGCCGGGGTAAGTGATACTGATCGGCTTTCACAACTGATTTTACAGTCATTCTTGTAATCTGCACACAATCTGAGACTGCCGTCGTGTTTCGCAACTGTAAATCACGGCATTGCATAGCCACTCTGTGAGACGGCGTAGAATTCCGTCTTCCACGTTGCTGTTCAGCTGCTCTGTTGCCTGCTCTCGAAGAGCAAAGGGAAACGGTCTAGCGCGGCAGAAATTGGGAGCAAAGCCAGTTCTCCATACTACCTGCGCTTCCAACTTGTGTATGGTGCCTAGTAAGTCAGTAGGCATAAGAAGATAGTTTTTCTGTAGTGCTCGCAAGCCATCTTTCGCCTTTATTTTACCAATTTGGAGCCAGTCAATCTTTAGGCATTCCAACCATTTTCGTCCCAGGAGCCGTGGAAGTGTCCTTACGTTGTCATTCACAATTATCAACGATGAAGCGAGTCTTTGGTTCTTGTACCGAACAGATAACTCAAACTGTCCCTTAAGATGCATTTTTTTCTGCAATATATGTGCGGAGAGACATTTTAGAGGGTTTGCAATTCACATGCGTGCATAGACACTCCCGCACACTGTCGGGCACGATTGTAACAACCACCTCTTTGTCAATCTGCATGCTTAAGTCTTTCCCTTCAACTTCCACATTCCCTTCGTAACACGAATGGTTCGAGTTTATCAAATGATACACCTCCTGCTCTTCGTCTTCGTCAGAACACTCTAGGGCATTTGTTCTGCATTAACGAGTTTGCCCGCTCGGACACATATTTTTATGTCCTTTCGAACAATTCTGACACAAGATGACTTTGATACCGACAAGCGTCTTTAGACCTCACTTTTGAACGCCGACGGACCACGTGCAGCGAAGCTTCTTTGTCTCTTGTTTGTTTTAGCGCCCAGTCCCTTTCCGATAATTATCGAGTGCGATCTTGCAGGCGGCTTCGAACCGCTGTTTTCGACGGTGAATAAGGCACGCTGGCTCTCTTCATTGCGTATGCCTGCAATTAGCCTGTCACGTAGGGGATCTTGCTCAGTCGTATGCGCACTTTCTCGTCAAATGTTTCGGCTATGAAGTCTTCGAAACCTTTATACTCATTCTGAACCTACCGGTTAAAATTACAGCGCTTCGCTATCACCGAGCTCTTGGGGCTGTATTGGTCTTTCAGCAACTTCAAAACGTCGACGTAAGACTTCTCGCTTGGCGATGCCATTACAAGCATGCTCTTTAAGACTACATATATGCTTCTGGGTCGATCACTGTTAAGAACACCGGCAACTTCTTTTCCTCGCTTCTGTCATTCGCAAATAGAAGCTGCTCAAATCTTTTCAAGCATGATTGAATTTTGTGTGTTTTGGCGTAGAACACTCCTATCCTCCCTGCGTGCGACATTCTATAGCAGAAAGGAAAACTCAGTACTCATCCGCTTGGCTCCTTTGAGTAGCCGAATTTGGTCGTCACTGATCAGGTCTTTTTCAGTCGCCGTTCCATGCCGGCATCGGTCGGTAATCGCTGGCATGGGTCGGTGATAAAGAGCGATGCCTTGCCTCCTGGAGCATGTAATACGGCTTTAATTGCAAAACTGGAGCTGCGCTTGATTTTGTTCCCTTGCCGTTCGTTTCGTGCCTGCACTGCCGACCTGGTGTCATTTGATGCCTACGCGTTAGACATTCTCGTCCCCAGAATAAGTAACTTACCAGGATGGCATTCTGGGAAAAACTCAGTGTTTATACACGAGCGCAATACATCATCATTATCATCACCATCGTCAGCCTTACTACACCCACTGCAGGGCAAAAGCCTCTCCCATGTCTCTACAATTAACCCTGTTTTTTGCCAGCTGCATCGACCCTTTGCCTGCAAACTTCTTAATCTCATCCGCCCGCCTAACCTTCTGCCGCCCCCTGCTACGTTTACTTTCCCTTAGAATCCACTCCGTTACCCTTAAGGCCCAGCGGTTATCTTTCCTTCTCATTGCATGCCCTGCTTAATCCCATTTTTTGCTCTTGATCTGGACTGGGATGTTAGTAACCCGCGTTTGTTCCCTCACCCACTGTGCCCGCTTCCTGTCTCTTAACGTTACACCTGTCATTTTTGTTTCCATGAATCACTGCGTTGTCCTTAACTTAAGCCGAACTATTTTCGTTAGCCTCCACGCTTCTACCCCGTAGGTGAGTACCGGTAAGATTCAGCTGTTGTACACTCTCCTCTTGAGGAATATTGCTTAACTGCCATTCTTGATCTGAGAGAACCTGCCATATGCGCTCCACCCCATTCTTATGCTTCTTGCTATTCCCTGTCAATCCGGATCAGTTGTCACTACTTGCCCTAATTAAACATATTTATTTACCACTTCCAGCCCCTCACTGCCGATTGTGAACTGCTGTTCCCTTGCTAGACTGTTGAACATTACCTTGGTTTTCTGCACGTTAATTTTAGACCCTGCGTTTTAATCTGCCTGTCTAACTCAATGATCATGATTTGCATTTCCCCTCCTTAGTGACTCAAGAAGACAATGTCATCAGCGAATCGCAGATTATCTGGGTATTCCCTATTTACTCTTATGCGCAACTGTTCTCAATTCAGTCTTCGGAATACCTGTAAACAGGCGGTCACTAGTATTGGCAACATCGTGTGTCCTTTCCTGACGCCCTTCCTTATTGAAATTTTATTGTTGACTTTAAGGACGACTATGGTAGCTGTGCAGTTGCTATGTATATCTTCCTGTACTTTGACATAACGCTCTTCTACACCCTCATTACGCAAAGCCTGTATGATTGCTGAGATGTCCACTAAGTCGAATGATTTCTCGTCATAAATGAAGGCTATATATAGAGGTTGGTTATATTCTGCGATTTCTCTATCACCTCATAGATAGTGTGAATGTGGTCACATGTTGAATACCTTTTATGAAAGCCTGCCTGATCATTTGGTTGATTAAAGTCCAAGGTCGCCATGACTCAATTAGCGATTACTTTCGGTCTGTAATTTTTATAGCTCTTGGCTTCTCCTTTCTTGAGAATTAAAATAATGTTTGCATTCTTCCAAGCTTCTGGTACGATCGAGGTCAGAAGGCATTGCGTATACAGGGTGGCTAATTTCCTAGCACGATCTCCCCTCCGTCCTTCAACAGATCGGCTGTTACCTGATCCTCCCAAGCTGCTTTTCTCCTTTTGATTGGTCCTGTGGCTTTCATTATTTCCTCTTTCATTACTGGCGGGATGACGCATTGCTATGCGCTAGTGTCTCCACCATTAACGTTCTTTTTACATTGGCTACTGTACTGACTTGTGTAGAACTCTTCTGCTACTTTAACTATCATTCATAAAGCTAATGACATTGCCCTCCTTGTCTCTTCACGCATATATCTGGTTTTTACCTATGCCTAGTTTCCTCTTCACCGCTTTTAGGCTACCTCCGTTCTTTAGAGCTCGCTCAATTCTCTCCATACTATATTTTCTTATGTCGACTACCTTGCGCTTTTTTGTTAACTTTGATAGCTTTACCAGTTATATTCTGTCGGTACGATTATACGCCCTCGTGCTTTCGCGTTTTTTAACCAGATCTTTCTTCACCCGAGATAGCTTGCCGATATCCTGTCAAACCGTCCTACCGCCAACTTCTAGTGCGCAGTCCGTAATGATAGCTATGAGACTATCGCTCATTGTATGAACATCAAGATCATCTACCTCAGTTAAGCCGAATATCTGTTCTGCAGGGATATCCTGAATTTCTGTGCTTTGCCTTTTCTCGCTAACTTGTTAATGGACTTCCTCTTCAGTAGCTTTTTCCGTTCCCTCTTCAAGTCTAAGCTAATTCGAGACCTTACTATTCTATGGTCGCTACAGCGCAAGTGACATCACGCACTCAAATACCGGGCAACACTTTCGTGCCTGATAACGCGATCACGCGTTATAGCACTAGTAAAGCTCTCAATGTCGCAGGGGTTGTAATATTAGTGTGCTTGTCTTAGAACGCGCCACGATAGTGTTTTTGGAATTTTTTGTTTTCCTTTGGCTTAGAAAATGCTATCAACGCTTCTACCAGGGCGACACATGCACCTAAAAGCCTGCGTGACTTGTGCTTCACAACGCAAAATGTTTGGTTAGAATCGGGCGTGTTAATTCCTGAAGTATTTGGGCAACATGACAATTATCATATTTTTAGACCTAAACGATACGCCGAGAACAGAAACGTGACACACGATTACAGCATAGAGTGATAAATAAGGACCCGATTGCTGGTTTCGAAACATTAGTAAGAAAAAGGGACTGGTCAATGACGTACAACTTGATGGATCCCGTTAAGGCCTTAAACTAAGTTGCTGTCATAATCAGAGAACTTCATTACAAAGCTTTTTCATTAAGGGGGACTACTCGTAGCAATAAAAGCCGGAAACCATGTGTTGACGAAATACTTTTAAAAGAATTAAGGAGCGAGACAGACAATTCACTCGACAGTTTTAAGAATAAGTTTGCTCATAATCTTATCACTCCTAAAACAGCTCGTAAAATAATAAATGAAACGCTCCCACGCAATGAACAAACTTTTGTTTCTACCGTAATTGATAAAGGCATATCGTACGCAGAAGCTTCACTGGCGGATATGTTTATTCAGTATTTCTTGATGATGAGAGCCCCAGACGCTTCGATTAGTTAGAACCCTATATATAGGACATGTATATCTCTATTTCTCGCATCTACAGGTGATGCCCAAATTAGTAACTGACTGCTGAAGTTATAGAATTCATACAGCAGCTTGTAGCGTACATGCTATCGAAGCTTAATCTACAAAAACAGTCGTCGAGCACAAAAGTAAACCTTCGTCATAATAATGCATTCTGATACTGTCTACAGGTGGTCTTGCTAATGAACTAAAGAATGGCAAATTTAAAGGTAATCATTAAGGGAGGTAACAGGTAGGGCAATAAAAACTGCTAGCCAATATCAGTCCTGGCTTTTTTTTAAAAGTTACTTGTGCAGGTCATGAAAGAACGTGTTCGAAATTTTTGCGCTCAGCATAACATGACAGAAAATCAATCCGTTTTCGAAAACACCTACCTATAGAAGCGGCTCCGCTGCACATTAAAGAAAGAATACTGGGTAATTTTGAGGACAAGGTGTACCAAAAGGAAATATTACTCCTTCTAAGAAAGGCGTTTGACTCCATTAAACATTATATCTTGTTGCAAACGTTAAAATGAGTGTGGCATTAGAGGCGCTGCTCTTAGAGCAGCAGAAAGCTAACGAAGGAGCCACAGTAGAGAGTCATTCTATAATTGAGATCCGTATTAGGATAAATTCAATTCGGGGTCTCACAGGGTATATTATCGGTACGCTTTTTCTCTTTTATACATAAATAATATCAAAAATGTGCTTCTAACACCGAACATTAACGAAAACGTAGGAGCTCTTCAGGGGGAAACGAATGTTTGGCTCAGTAACACTTCTAATTGGCTCAGAGTAACTAAATTCGAATTAAATGCCTTAATTACAAAATGCAAGATTTTTGGTCTTCTAATAAGCGCATTTATTACAGCATAGTGTTCAAAAAGCCGTAATGAAGTCATACAACTCTCCACATGCAGAAGGTTTCTTGGCGTTTTGTTTGCAGCAAAATTAAATTGATGCAATCATATCTACAGCATAAAAACTAGCGTTGAAATATTCATCGGCGGTATTAGTTGGGATATCTATTACCTCACCGACTGAAAAACCTCTAATACACGCTAGTGCATTCACCCTTTCAGTAGTGTCTGTCTCTTTGGAGAACCATGACGCAACTTAGTGTCGATAGTTCGAAAAGTTCACAAAACCGCCTAATAAGTATAAATGAGAACGCACCCTTCAGAAGAACTCTATTCCGCTTTTCAAGAAGAACACCATATTATGAAAAGAAAGCATTATACAGAAAAAACAGCCATCTCTAGCTTTGAAGAAACAAATCTTAATGAAAGTGCTTTTTTAGGATGCACCTTACAAAAAAACATTACGCTCTACACAGACTTGCAGCAAGGGCAGTATCCACACATGCAATCGTATGCAAAGGTAGTCACTTAATCGTGATGCTGCTATTACGTCCACTGTAAGAGGATCATCCTCGATAGCGATCTTCAAAATATAGCAAAAGTGTATTTCTTCTATCACTCTAAAACAGGACTTTTTTTATTGCCAGCTCCGTTCAGTAGCTGCAACACTTCTTTTCATCTCTTATCGCTCTGTGTTTTTGACGCCTATGAAATATTATTCGCTGTTAGCTTCCTTTTCAGTGTATTTCAATCTAGGAAGTTTTTTTCTTACCCGCTATGCTTTCTAGTGTACTCAGGGAAAAGGGACCGACATTTGTCAGGCATCAGTGCATTTTTGTCAGCCTCCTAGACAGACGACCTTGTATGTATCTTGTCTGTCTGAATAAACGTTTATTAATTCATCTTGTCCAGTCAGAGTCACTCCGTCATTTTCACAAATTTTTCATCATCACCATCAGGCTGACATGCCCACTTCATGACAAAACCATCTCCCATATCCTTTCAATTAACGCTGTCTTGTGACAGCTATGGCTTTCCTATTTCCGCTAACTACCTAAGCGTATCCTCCTATCTATTTGGGCACATGTTGCAGCACTTGCCTTGTCATGATTTTTTTTTTCTGTTACCATCAACGACCATCAGTTATCTTGCCTTCACATTACATGCCCCGCTCAAGCCCATTTCTTGTGGCAGTGGTTGAAAGGTTGCTGTTCAGAAAGTTAAGCATGAAATACAACTTTGTTTGGGTACCACAATTCTTGAGACGGGTCGTTTGAAGATTTTGTGTCTCAGGTTATAATTTGCGACCTAACGTGCTTTTAAGTTTCCTCATATAAAATTTTTCAATGCTTGATATAAACCCGCTGCTCCTCTAGATTTTAAGTTTCTAAACGATATCGCCGTTATCATCATGATCACAAAACACAGGACGGTCGCAATGAGCCAACTAACCCATGCCAAAAAATTGACTAGACGCATATTGTAAGAAGCTCACAAAAGAAATCGAATGGGAAAAGCAGGCGTATCAGGTTCTCTTACTTGTTAATAGCACTGCAAACAAATTGTTGCTTTGCTAAAGTGAATTTAAATTTGAATATTTTTAATCAACCAATTTCATCAGCAATACTCCTAAAAAGAAATAAAATGGCTAAAAAATTTGTGGTTTTTAAGGGTAGCAAAAAATTATCCACTTGCTGCCCTTTTTAATTTCACCTCTTCTCTCGAAAGCCTGCAAAAAAGCTGAACAGAGCGAATACTTTTTCGAATACCAATCCTTAATATTTGGGTCGCTGTAGGGCTTTAGCAAGAAAAAATCAGCTGAGTCGGCCTTACTCTTAAAAAATGAAAATATTTTACATAACGTCAAAATGAAGCAGCCAGAAATATTTGCACATTTCACCCTTTTCATCTTTTGTAACCATATTATTCTATATTACAATTAGCAATCACATCCTGTTCAAAGATTTTGCTTTGAGGCCTATTCTTCTTGCTTAAACCTGAACAAAGTAGGTTGTTGTTGATGCCCCTAACTGTTTTGAACGGATCATTCACTGTGCGGTTTATTAAGACAGTATTTTTCGCCCTTTCTTGCCTAATGTTTGCATTTACCACTTAATCCAGATGCATGTTGAACCTGATTTCAATTTGTACGTTGGCATCACTAGCTTTTTTTAGTGGCTCTCTTTGCATAAACCGATAAACAAGGGCACTGTTATTTTTAGTGCCCTACATAAATCATGATCATCATCATCATCAGCCTGACTACGCCCACTTCAGGGCAAAGGCCTCTCCCGCGTTTTTCCAATTAAACCTGTCCTCTGCCAGCTGCGGCCAGTGTATCCCCGCAAACTTCTTAATCTCACCCGCCCATCTAACATTCTGCCGACCCTGCTACGCTTGTCTTCTCTTGGAATACACTCCATTACCCTTAAGAATTAATGGAATAACACAGGGGTATAAAAAGGCCACATTAAATTAGGGCAATTATAAATGCTAAAGAGTCGAAAGCAGCAAAGTTTCGACAAGTACACTGAAAGGCTACACTGACACTCTACCATGTGCTTGATAACTGCATGCAGCTGACAGCTTTGCGACACTTGGTTTTTTTCCTCACTGCCACCATTAGATGGGAAAAGCACATACACAGCACCGTTATAAAAATGTCACAGCTAGTTGTCTGTGCCTCATGCTGTCGATTTAAGTTTCTCTCTTGCTTAAACATAAAAACATATTACGCTTGATTTCTCTCTTGCTTTATTTTTTGCGATATGATTTCGGGAGCTACATACCATATAAAGTTTAGTAAAATATTTGTCCCAAAAAAGGTATTAAGGCACACTCCTGGAACAACTCAAACCCCACACTCGCCTAATCTACCTCGAATATATATTTTTAGACCAGCCTCTTGTCCGCACTCTCTATTACGGAGCCTGCACCAACCTCGTGCGCTTGTTTCCATACCAGGCATCAAAAATAAGGTTGATTAATCACCGACAGCATTAAAACTGACCACTATTGAATATTTGCACGAGAAGAACGGACACAGGCTGCAAGTATACACCGACAGCTCAGTGACCCCCTCCGGTACCTAGGGCTCGGTGGTCATCCCGTTAAGTACCATAGTTAAGAAAGTGAAAACATCGCACCAGATTTCATGGACTGGTGCGGGACTTACCGCTATTCGTGCAGCCATTGAGCATTTCAGTGAAGAAAGACCCCAGCATTTGGCTGTTTTCACTGACTCAAAGGCAGCCCTCCAAGCATTACAATCTGCTCTTCCCCACCCCAGCAATGGTCTGTTTTCACTTACTCAAACGAAGAACTCCAAACTTTTCAGTCTGCTCTTCGCCATGGGCCCTATGAACAACCGGTCGCGGAAATCTGAGAGCTACACCACACCGCCATCAGTAAAGGGCACGATATTGTATACCAATGACTGCCAGGACACAGCGGCACCGCAGGCAACCTCAGAGTGGACGAGGCCGCGCGAATTCCTCACCACGAGAGCGATTTTGTGTCCATCCGCATCTCGAGAGCCGACGCAGCGGGTAGGCTTCAAACACTGGCGCAAGATATCACGCCTGCCTTGTGAAATTCCGGCCAGTTCTCGAATCCGCGTCGATTTTTCCTGGATCCTGATGTGAAGCTGAACAGATTCCATGCGGCCTGCCACGACGCGAGGCAACTTTGCTCTGTGGCTTGATGTCACATTTACAAATCATTACTCTTCTGTAATCGGCATGGCTGATAACCTTGAATGTGACATCTGTGGCCGCGGTGAGACCATATCTCATATTCTTTGTGAATGCCCAGCGTACAGTTCCGAAAGAGGTTCTCTATGCTGTGCGGTGGAACACGTCGCTTCACTCTCGCTAACGCAGTTTAAGGTTCTTGTACACTGACTGTTGCGAACATGCAGGTGAGGGCCTACCAGGCCTTCCTGCGGTTCTTAAGAGTGTCGCGTCAGCACGACAGGGTGAGACTTTGCCGAAGCCTTTTCTCCGTCTTCTTTTTCTAATCGCTCCCTTTTCTTCCTCACCTGTATGTCCCATCATCCCTTTCTTCCTGTGCAGGGTAGCAGAGAGAGAGAGAGAGATAAAAATGTTTTGTGCATACAATGTATGCGAGGGCGCCCTCATTTCAGGAGTTCATTGGCATTTGCCGCCAATCTTCCTCGGTTCACCAGCGAAAGGTGGTATCCAACTGTGAGCTGTGCAGCGCCGCCTCCGAGTCCTCAGTTGTTGGTTTAATGATTCCTGGTGTATCTGGGTTTTTCTGGCGTGCCCGTACCGTGTAATAATTTTAGTCAGCCACTTCGCCGTTGAACGCGCAGTGCAGATCGTACGAATTTGGAAACATATAGCTGAATTTGACAGGATCTATATAAGTATTCGATTGCAATCTCCTTAAAATGACTCCTCGCTTCCTCTTCAGATATATGTGCGGTTCAGTGTATATTTTCTTTGTGAATCTCAAGTGTTGGAGTAAATCACTGTAGCTTAATAGTGGTTCGGAATAATTATGTTCCTTAGAATGTTGGGGAACCCAGGGTAAAAGCGCGCGGACAGCTGTGTGAGCGCCTTCGTTTCCGACATTCCCAGAGTGTCCTGGAGTAGGTATAATTGTAGATTTAAAGTTAGTATCTTCTTGATTTTTGAGAATTCTGTTTGCGTGTTTACCAATCCTTCCTCTTCCATATTTACGGCATGCAGTCTGGGAGTCCATAATTACACTCGAGACCTTCCTCGAAACCACCGCCAAAGCTATCGCCGCTTCCTCAGCCTGGGCTATTCTCTAGCATCGAAGTGATGCCCCATTAACTAATTTTTCTTGCGCACCCGTGCATACTATCGTTGATGTCCTTTTGACCTGTACTGCTGCGTCCACGTAAATTGCCTCTTCCATCACACCTCATGTTCTCCTGGTGGCGTTCGCCCTAGCCTTCCTTTTTTCCTTACGATATTCGGGGTGCACATATGTCGGAATGGGCTGCACCTCAATCTTGCTTCCAAGCAGATCGTCTAAGTCCTCCGTGTGCTCTGTAGGCTAAATGCATTGGAGCCTTATCGAGTACATCCTTTCTTGTCCTGCTTCCTGACAGCCGTATCCTCTGCGATATCGAAAGGCCTTCAGTAATTTCGCCTACATTGTTGCGAATTCCCATGTGTAGTAACCTTGCTTTTCCTGCGTTGACCGGGATACCAACTGCTCTTTTATACACTTTGCGTATTGTCACGACCAGCTGAATGTTCTCACTTTCTTCCATTTCAGATAAGGTACTGTGTAAGCTATCCTAATCAAAATAAAAGCATCTATTAACCTAATGGGAGTCTATGCTTGTGGTTTGATAAACTACTAATCATTCTCGCCAATTGCGCACTTGCTGAGTGCAGTCGCCAAACTCTTCCACGTTGTTTCCCTTGGCTTCTATTAACAGACCTCATATATTCGCAAGAGGCACCTCTTGAATTTTGCGCTCCCCTCACTTATATTTCAACCGAGTCAGAGTCTTCCTTCTTAAATATTAGTAACTCTGATTTGTTGGGTTTTCGTTGGAGTCCAGACCTATTAGCGTATTCTTACACGGTATGCGCCGCACATTGTAACATTTCACCCTCTAGAGGTCAAATCCCAACGTCGTCAGCATACACCGCGTGCCTGACATCCCTTATGCTAAAGAGCAAACAGAGTTAAAGAGCAAACAGGACAGCCCTGCCGCCTGCGGTGTGCCCTCTACTTCCCAGCCGCTTGTACTCCGACTTGACATCTCCAACATTGAGCCTAAATATTCGGTTCGGCAGAAATTCTTTGATATAAATCATTTATATTATTGCAGCCCGGTAAATCATTGAGTAAGACATCATGTTTGACATTGTTAAATGCACTTTTGAAGTCTAATGCTGGAATTTCCCTAGTCGAATAGACTCTAGGTTTGTCGAGGATTTATAATTTTAGCTGTAAATGTACATCTTCAGTCGAAAGGTTTGGTCTGAACCGGAACATCGTGTTTGGGACGACGCCACTTTTATTTAAATGTCTCTGCACTCTTTTATATAAATCTTTTTCTGTCAATTTTCATGTGCACGACGTTAGCGATATTGACCTCAATATATGGGTACCGATCTCTTTACCGAGCTTCGGAATAAAAATAAATTTTGCCGTCTTCCATTCCACAGGAATGTTTAATTCGGGCCAGGAATTGTTAAGGAATTCCGTGATAGCCTCTAACGACTTGCCGTCCAAGTTAGCAAGCATTATAGTGGTAGCCCGATCTCCGCCAGGGCAGGTATCCCTTCTCATGTCCACGAGTCCGGCACGCTCCTCCCAGGTTGTGTCCTCCTTGTACATTTTTTCATTCTTTGTGACCGTGTATTCTTTCCTGTCCAGACCGACACCCTCTGATTTTCTGTATGTTCTTTAAAATTCTGCAATGAGCTCCCTTTCGCTCCCCTTGAAGTTGTGTATGGCCTTCAACAGATTTGCTATGCGCATCTCTTTTGCTCTCTTCTGTATCCATCAGACATCTCAATATGGACCAGGTTATTGAGATTAAATCTGTCAATGAAACACTCGCAGACGTTGTGCAAGTTAGCCTTGACGAAATTTGAGGCATACTTCTCCACGTGCTCTGTAACCTCTACTATTCTTTTCTTTACTTTCCAGTTTAGCTTCTTCCTCCTCCACCTCAATGTGAGACCTCTCCTCCCTTCCCATTGATGCAATAAATGCGGGTTAATTCCCGGAAAATCGTTCGATGCCCTAATCATTTTCGTGTGAATTTACATTTCCCCCATAATTTTCAACGCTGTGCTCCTATTTTTCGCTCCTGCACTCGCTGACTTACGCCAATTTGTCATTTTCGCTGCCTCCCTCTTCCTGCTGCTCTTGTTGCACTCAACTGTATTCTGCAGGATAAAGGGATCGCTCCGCAAGTCCTTCAAATTCTGCCAGGCGGCAAGTCTCAGATTTATACCTAGAGTTAAATCCGGGCTACTGTCCCTACAGCCACTATTACCCTCTCTAGTAGGCTTGCTTGGGTCCATTAGAATCGTTAGCGCCTTATTCGTGATGGCATCAGCTAAGTGTTTTCCTTTCACAATCTCATACGAGTAGCCCCATAGGTAGCTAGCTTGCGGCTTTGAAGTCCCCTACAATTGGCAGCGGACCTCATTAGCCGCAAGTTTGAATTTTGCGATAATTTTTTGAACCTGCCTCTTGTCTCTTTCAGCCTGCTAAAAATCTTGTTTTCTGCAAGAAGGGTAAACATTTTTAAGAGCAAGCGTGCCATCCAAATCTGTCAAGTACGTCATATAGTAGGAGATAATTAACTGTTTAGATGCTACGAACTTTTTCAGCATTCGCAGCATGGCTGTCGAAAAGTATTTTGACCTGAAACACAGTTGGCATTTTGTCCTCATGACCTGCATGAAAATCTTGATTGCAGCCTCTACTCTCAGGCTGGTTTGTAAGGTTAAACTAAAGAATTTGATAAAGTGGCTCACCGGCACTTCTTGCTCAAACATTCCTTCTACATTCACACCCTCTTATTGCAAAATAGCAGGAATGATTTTTTACTGAAAGCAGACAATCTGCGCTAATTTTGTAGTCAGTCTTCTAGCCCATCTTGCGTGTATCACTACCTTAGGACTATGACAAGCGTCTCCATTGTGCCTTCTTTTCTTAACAAATATTAAAGAATTATCTTTGCATGTATCATCCTCGATCCGCGTCTTGCTGACGACTGCATGAAAACTTTTTCTAACCAAAATGTCCTTCAGACTAATCATAATGGTGTGCAAGAAGGATGTGATTAATGGTTATTCACCCTTAACTATAATTATTGTAAGCTCCTGTCGTTTACTCGAAATCCTAGACCATTTCGTTCTACATGTATGATCGATTAAGACCAGTACAATCTGTGCAGTTGTTTACAAAACTATGCATACCACTTCGAATATCTCTTAGGACGCACATGGTGCCAACATTTTATAAACTAAAACAAGGACATGATTCCTTAAAACGCCTCACGCGCTATTGTCATATACGTTATTGCCATATAAGTTAACATGAAACAAAAGCTCAAAACTCCGCCACCCATCTAGGATTCTCACCAAAAAACCTTTAGAAACAACCTCGGGCGGCTTCAAAACCTTTCTGCTGTGAATATGCCCACTGTCATGATAACACGTGCCCTTACGGTACGAAGTGCGCTTGCTCATGCTTGTACCTGTCCTTATATAAGCAGCCCCTTGTCTGATAATAAACACACTTTGTTCCATGCCTGCAGACCGTTCACATAGTGTCAGAAGTTGGGCGGCGACGCGTTTCGCAAGCTGCGTTCACCGCTGCTCGTCCCCGCCCCTTCGTCCAGCTGCACCCCTAGTCCACTCCCGAGAAAGAAGTATGGCGTCGACGGTTCTTCCACCGCCAAAGCCACTGGAAAGTACGGGTGACGCTTACCAGAACTGGATCATCTGGAAAAGTGAGTTTACTCTGTTTTCTACGGCAACCGGACTAAGGAAGCAGCCTAAAGAAGTTCAGGCAGCAACGCTTCTTGTGACAATTAGTGAAGCAAGGCAGGTGTTCTATACCATCAAATTCGTAAATGAGGACGAAAAGCAAGACCTCGATAAGCTGATTGAAAAATTCGAGACCCACTACAAACCAGCGAAGAATCTAACGTTCAATGAGTTTCGTTTCCGCTCCCAAGATCAACGTGAGGGCGAATCTTTTAACGAGTGGCTAATCGATATCCGAACTCTTGCTTGCTTGTGTGAATTCGGAGAGCTAGAGGACAGACTACTGCGCAGTCGAATTATTCTAGGAGTTGGAGACAAGGACCTGCAGCAGAAACTTCAGTCTGAAAATCCGTCGTATGCTAAAACAGTGGAAATATGCCGAGCAAGGGAACAAGCGAAGGAGCACTTAAACGAGATCAGGGAGGCAGAAGTAAGCGCTACAGGTGAGGCCACCGTGCGTGCTTTGAAATCGAAAGTTAGCCTCGGAAATTGCCCAAACTGCTGCTTCACAGAACACGGAAAAGCAAAGTGCCCTGCGCAAGGGAAGTGCTGTGACAAGTGTGGCGGCCCGAAACCACTTCGCTCGTGGCTGCCGTCAACCAGAAGCGAGACCGAGGGGCCAAGCATGCAAGATAAAACAGGTCGAAATGGCAGAGAATGACGGCTATTTCCTTCAAACCCTGGATGTCAATGCAATTGACGGCCACGACCGCTGGTAAGCAACTGTTGACATCGCAGGTTCCGCCATACGCTGAAAAATTGATACGGGAGCCAACTTTTGCGTCATACCCGAAGCGACACTCAGAAATATAACTACGAAGCCAGCACAAGACTGCTGCTCTACGCTATGGTCGTTTTTCGGGCACATAGAAAAAGCGACAACGAAGATTGAGCTTCAGGTCGCCAGTGCAGCTCAGTCTACCACGGCGCTATTCTTTATCGTGAAACAAGCAGTTCCTGATTGGCCGCATAAACACCGTGGACGCTTTGGAAACTAAGAAAAAAGTAGAAAGATTTGGAGATGTTTTCCAGGGGCTGGGAGAAATCAAAGACGTAGCCTACCACATGGAGCTGACACCTGAAGCTCGAGGCGTCGTCAAGCCAGCACGACGAATCGCCACCACCTTTCAGAAGCCCGTCCGAGCTGAGCTGGACCGGATGGAGCACGACGGCGTCGTTGCTAAGGTAACATAACCGGCTTCCTGGTCTAGCCACATGGTTGTGGTAGTAAAGAAAGAAAAAGTACTCATATGCTTGGACCCATCTGACTTAAATTCGGCACTTCTGAGAGGGCACTACCACATGCCGAGGTTAGAAGATATCCTACCGCGGCTGCATGGAGCGAAATTCTTTCTATTCTGGATGCACCGTCAGGATTCTGGCAGATTAAGTTGTACGAGCCAAGCTCCCGCTTATGCACTACGAGCACGCTGTACGGGCGATACAGATTCCTGCGCATGCCGTTCGGCATCGGTTTCGCGTCGGAAATTTTTCAGCGGGTAATGCACCAGGTACAAGAGGGCTTGAGGGGCATTGCCGTCGTTATGGATGACATATTGGTTAGGGGACAGTCGCGAGAGCAGCACGACAAAAATTTAGTAGCTTTGCTGTCCCGGTGTAGACAACACAATCTGAAGCTCATTAAGAACAAGTGCAATTTCCTCCATCCCAGAGTCCGCTACATGGGCCACATTCTGACTCCAGAGGAGCTGTGCCTGGACCCCAGCAGAGTCGAAGACATCGTGCAAGTTCCGCCACCACAAAACCGTAAGGAACTCCAAGTTTTCCTCGGCATGATCAACTTCGTGGCGCGGTTTGTCCCTAACATACCCACGTTGTCAGCGCCGCTTCGCGAGTTGTTGAAAAAGGACGTCGCGTGGGTCTGTACATACCAGCAAGATAGCAGCCTTCGTCAGCTTCGAGCGAACCTCACAAAGCGCCAGTCCTTGCCTATTTTAACCAAGGAAAACCATTCACCTTGTCAGTAGACGCCAGTCAGCATGGAGTAGGAGCCGTTCTTCTACAGGACGGGCAGCCAGTTGCCTACTCATCCCGTTCGCTAACAGAAGCACAGCAGCGCTACGTGCAAATCGAGAAGGAAACATTGGCAATTGTTCATGGTTGCACAAAATTTCATGATTAGATCTTCGGGCAGTCAGAGGTTACCGTCGAGTCGGATCACAGGCTTCTGGAATCTATATTCAAAAAGCCACCTTGTGAATGCCAGCTACGATTGCAGCGCATGAGGCTTGTTTTGCAAAGATTCCATATCACGGTGACGTTCAAACCAGGAAAGGAGTTGTTTCTAGCTGATGCGCTTTCTCGCGTCCCGAGTGCTACGGAACTAACTGACGAGACAGAACAATTTCAAGTCAGCGTTATTTCTTCGCTTCCTCTGTCAGATCAGCAGCTCAAGAGTATTCGGCACGAAACTAACAAAGACTCTAGTATGGCTGAACTGCGCCCTTAATCGAGCACAGAGTGGCCGGAAACGAAGAACCATGTGTCGCATGCCCGGCGTCTATACTGGTGTCGTCGCAACGAGCTGCATGTTGAGGAAGGCGTGCTACTCAGAACGAACAAAATAGTCGTTCCTCCTGCCAAGCGACCGGAAATTCGGCGCTTGCTACACGCCGCGCATGGAGGCGAAGTCCAAATGAACATGAGAGCCAGAGAATTAATGCTCTGGCCCGGCATGAACGCAGACATCTCAGCTCTAGCTACGTCATGTGCAGCGTGCGAAAAGTACAAGCGCAGTAACACTAGACTGCCTATGCTGAGCCACGGGATACTAGGCCTGCCATGGCAAGCAGTCGGGCTTGACATTTTCCACCACGATGACCAGTCCTGCCTAACGCTCGTGGATTTCTACTCGTTTTTTTCGAGGTTCAAAAGCTACGTCAGACAACGTTGACAGCGATAAACCATGCGTGCATGCTCGTCTTCGCGACTCATGGAATCCCTGCAAAGCTGTGCAGTGATAATGGCCCACCTTTCAACAGTGCGTGCTTCCGCTCTTTTGCTGCACAGCTCGGAATTGCCCACCTAACTTCAAGCCCGTACTATCCTCGAGGTAACGGCATGGCGGAGCGTGCAGCGCTGGAGGCGAAAAAACTGCTAGCGAAGTGTCCTTTCGCAACCCTCGAATTTTACAGCGCCCTGCTGGAGTGGCGAAATATGCCAAGGGACGAGCAACTAAAGTCGCCCGTTCAAAGGTTGATGGGCCGCCTAACAAGGACGCAGTTGCCGGTTCTCCCCCAGCACCTCGAGCCGCAGACTGTGCCACCACAATCCGTTCGCAATCGCCTCCAGGAAATAAGAGAGAAGCAGCGGATGTTCTATAACCGGACGGCCAAGCGTATACCACATCTTCGCAGCGGGACTCCATTATCAGTGTACGACACCAAACGCAGAACCTGGTCGCCAGCTGTGGTTGTATGCCCTGCAGGCACACCTCGGTCGTACACCCTACTTACAGACAACGGACAAGAGCTGCGGCGCAACAGGGAGCATCTCAGTTCCAAAGAAATGCAACCTACGTCGGACACTGAAGGGACAGTTTCTGCGGAGTCGGTATCCCAGCCTGACCACATGGCGGAGCTACAACCTGAGGCCATCCTTCGTAGAAGTGACCGTCTGCGTAGACCGCCACAATGCTACCCCCTGCCAGAGAGACCACAGCATTAGGTCCCTGTCATGTGAATTTGTAAAATTTTTCGCCCTGTTTTTCTCTTCGAAAAGAAGGAAGATGTAAGTATGCGCACTGTCATGTTAACACGTGCCCTCACGGTACGAAGTGCTCATGCTTGTACCTGTCCTTATATAAGCAGCCCCTTGTCTGATAACACACTTTTTTCTCTGCCTGCCGACGGTTCACAGCTGCTAGGTCTGTAGTAGCAGCATATGTCTCACGCAGTACATATGGCAGCCCGCGCAGATGAAGACGACACCAAGGAGCATCCTGGTTGTGCCCCCTCATCGCGCTGGAGCCTCCCGCGACACTGTTTCGGCTGGCCGAAGGCAGCGCATAGAACTCTGGCACTACTGCCAATAAATAAGTCGAAGTTTGCCTCATCCCGCGTCATACTTTTCGACGCGACAAACTTGTGACTTCGGAGGTCAGCTAGAACACGCGCACGCAGCATGGCCAACGCCGACGGCAACGCCTCTGCTTCTTCCGGTGACAGCCTTTCTTGCGACAGTTCTACGCTGTCCCTTCGCCTACCCCTGTTCTGGGCTGCCTATCCTAACCTGCGGCTCACTCAATAAGCAGCCAGTTCACTATTGTCCACATCACCTCCGAGACGAAGAAGTTTCATAACGCAGCTTCAGCACTCCCAGCTTACATTGCTGACAAGGTACGCGATCTTCTCATTATGCCACCCGCCTCGAGGCACTTTGACGTGTTGGCTGCTGCGGTCATCCTTCGAACAACCGCTTTAGAGTACAGCCGCCTGCAAAAGATAATCTTTTTCGAAGAAATAGGGGACCGCAAAACTACACAGTTGCTGCGGCGGCCCCAGCAGCTCCTAGGCGAAAAGGCTGCCTCCTTCGTCCAATAATTCTTGCTTAAGCTGTTCCTTCAGCGCTTGCCATCGTCAGTCCTCATGCTACTCGTGCTCACCCACGGTATACCTATTGGACAGCTCACCGAGCTTGCGGATTCAGTCGTGCACTAATCCTGTTTTCGCGCTTCTTTCGGCGCTGTCTCGCTACCTCACACCTCGCCATCACTTCTTCCCTCTATGACCTCTAGCGCCTCGGCGGCCAGTTCTGCGTCCAGCTTACCCGTCTATCTCACCAGGTCACCACTCTGTCCATTGCCCATGGTGGCTGTCCTTCTCGCTGCCGGACGTCACCTGATCGGTGTAGCCCGAACAACCTGCTCAAGACGGCAAGTGCTGGTACCACCGCTCCTTCGGGGAAGAGGCACGTCGGTGTGCTCCACCCTTGCGTTTCCAGGGAAAATCCTACGGGCACCACTAGAAGCGGCGGCTTGTGGTGTCGGCACAGAGACAAGCCGCTTATTCTTCATTCGTGATCACACCTCTAGCCTCTATTTTCTTGTCTACGCTTGCGCAGAGCAGAGCGTCCTCCCGCCCCCCCTTACATCATCACCCCCTCGGTGCTCCAGCCCAGAGGTTAAAACCGTTAATATCCTATTGCTAAGTACACAGAGCATGCTTCCACATTACATTTGGGTCTCCGACGTGTAATTTGATGGATTTCCTAGTCGCAGACGTGTGCTACCCGATCGTAGGAGCTGGTTTTCCTGCCTGCGCTTCTATAACTTGCTTGTCAAAGAGCACAACAAGCGTCATGTATACACCACAACGAAACTCACTGCTCAAAGCCTCTCTATTCGAACACCGCTTGCCGTTATGGCCAGCACACCCCAGTTGGCCATTGAGAACCTCCTGGACGAACACCCGTCTCTGCTCCGGCCATCGAAATTACCGCCCGTCAAGCACCAGCTCGCTCATCACATTGTGACCACTTGCCCACCTATACACGCTCGACCCTGCCGCCTTGCTCCAGAACGATTCCAGATTGCCCGCAACGAGGTCGAGCACATTCTTGAGCTTGGCATTATACGACCCACCTTTAGCCCATAGACGTCACATCTGCACTTGGTCATCGCTGCATGACACGACAGTTTTCTCCGCTATTTAACCGGTCAAGGCATACCACCAAATTCCCATAAGACCAGCCACTTTATCAAAAACTGGCATTACTACAACCATCGGCCTTTGAATGCACCGCATGTCCTTCGGCCTTCGTAGCTGTGGACAAACGTTTAAACGCTTTCTGGACACCATGATTCGGGTTCTACCCTTCTGCATGGCTTAAAGAGATGACCTCCACGTATTCAGCGGTGTGCTGCAAGTGCTGCTCATCAGCACTTGCAACTCCTCTGGCACCTTTCCCAGCGTCTTCCCAGCGTCATTAACAGAGTCAAATGTAACTTCGGCAAGTCGGCGCTTGAGTTCCTCGGCCACCATGTCGACCTTTCGGGTATCCGTCCTCTTCCATCCAAAGTCAAGGCTATTCAAGAAGTTCCGCAGCCTTGAATCGACAGACTCCACGAATTTCTTGGCCTTCATACCTCCGCTTTATACCTCACTTGAGGGACACGCTTCAAGGCAAACAAGCACACTCACGCACTTACATGGTCTCTCACCGCCCTACATTCTTTCGAAGACGCAAAACCGAAGCTATCAGATTCGCTCTCCTGGCCCATGCGCGTTATGATGCACGTCTACGCCTCACAACCGACATTTCCGACACCGGCGTTAGAGCTATGCTTCATCAGCTGGTGGCTGGTGCCTGGCGCTCTCTATCATTTTTCTCCCGCAAGTTCTCTGCTGATGGAAGCCGCTACATTACTTTCGGTCGTGAGCTTTTAGCCATCTACATGCCCGTTCGGAATTTTAAGCACCTCCTCGAAGGTCGGCAGTTCCACATTGTCGCCGGCCATTAACCACTGGCTTTTGCCATCAAGCCAGGGAGCGTTCTCGCCATGCGAAATTCATCATCTATCATACGTGGCGGAATTCATGCCAGACATCAGCCATGTGAAAGGCCTTGCCAATCTCCAGTGCCCCAGCTGGCACACTATCTGTCTGACGCGCTCTATATGTCATCTGCTCTTTCCTGTGTAAGTCTTGTCGTGTGCGCAACGCCATTCCAAGAAAGCACTGTCACGGGTCACCGCTTCCCTAACCCATGTCGCCTCGTATACCAACCTCGCCTTCGCTACCCTCCCCACAGCACAGCACCAGGGTGCGGATATCGAGGACCCCCTCACGGCCCCAATCTCACTGGCTCTCCGCGAAGTTCATTCGCGCTCCCCCCCTCCCCACCATTTGCGATACGGCGAAAGGAACTCTCCGCCCATTGGCCCCCTCTGCGTTTCGCCACTTTGTTTTCAACGCCCTCCACGATCTGTCCCATCCTGGAATTCATGCAACGCAGCATCTCATCACGCAACGTTAAGTCTGGCCTTATATCAACGAAAACGTGCGCTCCTGGTACCGTTCCTACCTTGCCTGTCAGCAATCTAAAGCATTACGACACACGACTTATTTCGGCCTGGCACGTCCACCACCAGCACGTTTCGACAACGTTGTCAAGATATCGTGGGCGGCTGTGTTGTTGGTTGGCGCCGAAGTTACAATTAATCGGGCCAACCTGCCCACCACTGCACTATCCGTAAGTTCGGAGGGGGAGGAGTGACAAACTTCTCCACCCCGCGTGCGAAAGATTGTGATTCGACTGCTGACCGGCGATAGGGGCCACGCCTGATTAGTCGTTGACCGGAGGCATGAGGCGTAGACAAGTTCCGCAGCGAATTAATTTAATTAGGCAAACAACAACCAAGTATTACAATATGCCCGACAAGGTAGCGCCGTACACAGACGTGACGCAAATAACACAAGCACCAAGTGAACACGTTAACACAACCATTAACACAAAGAAAGAAACATCAGGGCGATTGCTATACAAAAATGTTGCGAGACGGAAATGCAGTACAAAGGATTACAACGAGAAAAACAGAAAGCAAAAATGCAAAGATAAAAGAGTTGGTGAGAAACAATGAGTGGTGAGTGGTGAGTGGTGAGAAACGAAGGCTTAGCTGCGGAGTGGCAAGGTCCGGTCGCAGGGAGCGTCGGGCTGCGGTTGATCGTCGCGGGGCTGATGGGGGCTTGCGGATACGGGCGAACTTGGGCCTCGCGTCTTTGGGACCACCGTCGCCGAGCCCTACGCGTCTGATCTCCGCCTAGGCTCCTTGCCGACCACTTCCCTGGCTTACCTCACTCACGACCGCACGCACCGAAATCTCCAGACCAACAGCCCGCGCGCGGCGTTCCCGTCGCCCTCTTCGCATGACAAAGAATGAAAAAAAAAACACAGGAAAAAAAGACTCTTCAGGAGCCACGCACAGGGGAATGCAGCTCTCAAAAAGAAAAAAAAAGAACACATGAAGGAATATCGAACAAATTCGGCACAATGCCTTAATCCCACGAGGAGTCATTGGGGGCCGCGAACAGTCCCGGGGCATTCAATCCGCTTCTGCTGTACCCAACACGTGCAAGCGCCTGCCACCTGTATGGCAACAATGCTAGGAGGGGAGGGGGGAGTAGTTTTGAGTGACCCCTCCAGCGCTATGGTGAGAATGCCGTTCCCCCGCGGGGGAGGGGGAAAAAGTCGTCGACGCCGCTCCGCGACTTGTTTCTGGGAAACAAAGGTCAAAGCTGGACAGGGCAGGCATGAACTTTGTGACAAACGTACACATCGATATCATGGGCTCTTGGGCACCTTCTGCTTCATATTCCATCTACATACGTATATCGATCCTTTCACTCGCTGGCCCGAAGCTCTCTCCATGTCGAATGCCACAAGTGACATCATCGCCAGAACATTCGTCGGCGGCTGAGTGTAACGATACAGGGTTCCCTCGACTGTGATCGCCGATCGTGGCCCCCAGTTTCAATCCTCCGTTTCAAGAACGTTGTGACTCTGCTTGAAACTTCTCTAATTCGCACTGCCGCTTACCATTCCATCGCCAAGGAAAGGATTAAATGATTCCATTTGTCGATGAAGCACAACCGGATATTACTCACTGGACTGTATCTCTACCAGTTATTCTGCTCAGCCTCAGGGCTACTTTGAAACAATATCTCCCCTTCACTCCGGCACAACTTGTCTGCGGATCGCCCCTGCATCTTCCTGGTGAATTGTTTTACATCACTCTTTCGACTCCGAGCCCCGATCCTACTGATTACTTGACGAAGCTGCAAGATTTTGTGGCAATCTCCGACCTTCTGCACCTCGACACCAGACTCGTCCATCTTCGCACGTTCCTCCAGAGCTTGCGGCTCGCACTAACGCTTTCGTCCGGCGAGGCTTCGTCCGCAAACCGCTTCAGCGTGCCTACAATGGCCCGTTAATTTTTTTAGAATAACAATCAAAGATTTTTATCGTGGTCATTCACTGACGGTCTCACTCCATTTCAATCGACCGCCTGAAGGCAGGCTTTATAGAGGACTTTCTCCTCAGTGCACCTTCCAGTGCGGTTTCTCTGCCCCAAACGGCCGGCTCCTCACCTACGCCATCTTCCAGTGCTCCCCTACAAAAGAGAGATGTCTCGTTCCAGCTCGCAACTCCACCGCGCTCCTTCACTAGCGGTGGGGGGGGGGGGGGGGGGAGGGGGGGGGGCTGCTCCAGCAGCAGCACCAGTCTCATGCAGCACATACGGCAGCGACCGCAGATAAAGAGGACACGGAGCAGCACCATGGTTGGGCCCCCTCCTCGCGCTGCAGCTTCGCGCGAGTCTGTTGTTCTGGCTTGCTCAAGGCAGCGGATCGAACTGACACTACTGCCAATAAATCAGTCCATGTTTCCTTCATACCTGCCTCATACTTGAACCGACAGGCTCAGTCACTAGACATATTCATACATCAGTGCGTCATCTTTGAAAGTAGAAAGCAATCTGTCAGTTTATTAACATTGCTGGCGCATTGCTAGCATCTGCCTTTTAAAAACGTTTTTCAATAGCTCATTGCACCGAAAACCTTACATTGTACGCCGAACACATAACTCAGCACATCGGTCATCGGCCTTAAGATTCCCGCCCACGCTCCCACACCACTACATTCTCTGGCTCGTTTTTGTATGACAGCAACACTTCATGAGGTCTGACCTGCCCACCGTGTTTGTGTGAAGCTTGACCTTGAAGGTGACCATGGCAAAGCCTAGGATAGCAACAGCCCATGCAGAAATAAAACAAATATCGTCGAGAGGGGGGGGGGGGCTGAATCCGTAGTGGCGCGAAAAAATCAGCTTCACTGGCTAATGCACGAGGGCACTGCTTTCGCCGCGCCCGATCACGCCTTGTTTTAAAGAGCAACACACACTCGCCCTGTGCACTGCACATCTTGGTCGTCAACAACTTCCATCTGCGGCATGAACAGATCAGATCAGCTCAACCTTGGTCAGAGCTTAATCCTAGTTTAACACCGTCGCGAGATGTACCGACCACTCAGCAAAGCAAAATCATGAGCCAACCAAGCTAAACACACGCGCGGCTACACGCGCGGGTTAGATAAGTTAAATCTCTGCCACTTTCTTTTTTCCTGAGCAGTGTCTGACTGAAACGGCATTGGTTTTTGGCATTGAAACTTTATTGAGCCTCAATCGCTAATCAATTCTCTTATTCAACACCACTAATACATGTCGCAGAATCTATCGTTTAAAGTGATAACCTTCGTGTCAGTTTAATTATTACTCGACTGCTTTTTTACAATCCTTCATAACAGAGGCGCGACTGGATGCCTTGCACTTATTGTTAGGTTTGTGATTCTCGATATGCAAATCTGCTGTATTTCCACTCGAGCACCGCGGTCACCTTGTCGCCGGCAGAGTACTGCCCCAAGGCACCCTCCGAGTTGACCACGAAGAGCTCTTGGTTGTCCACCGCATCCACGGTGACGCAGAGGCCAGCACCGCTGACGAGTACCAGCGCCGACAGCAACACGAACCGCTCTAGGCGGCACATTGTCTCTGTCTTCGCCTGCAGATAATTCCAAGTAAAAAGTGTAAGCGGCAAAAACGTCTATATTAGTAAGAGAGAGAACTGAGGGGTGGTTGATTGATTCTGTATCTTACAGATATAAAATTTTACCTTAATTTGAGATGAGCTACTTAGCTTTTTATTTATTTGTATATACACATATTGCCCTGGTGGCGTTACAGTTCGAAGAGAGGGGGGAGGCGTGGTAAACAAACACTTGATGGCACCAAAGCCACAGATTAAATATGCTCATAACTCCGACATACCGCCCTAGCTTACCTAATTACCTTGTTTTCTGTCTGTGTCGGTTACTTCTCGTAAGTATGGCTCGAGGTTATTTTTCAACCTCTTCAGACAAGCGGCGCAGATCTATTTCGAGCTCAGCTTGGAAATGACAGTTGAAATTCCATGTAAAGCTGAACATTTTCCACTCTGCAAATAACATGACGCCGGCAAGTGAGGCATGAGCGCTTTAAAAACATTTAATAGACTGATTAACTAGCATAACGACTTCTTTTTATTGTTATCATTCAAAAGATGTACAACGGAAACCATGAAATCAGTTCTAATTCACCATGTAGACATATAAAAAGCAGACAGAGAGTGTGTAATAATTACTATTTGTGCGAGGCAGCAATGGTTGCTGTGCTACCTAGGTTTGTTACCTCCGAAAGTTTGATAATGCAAAGATTTAACCTCCACTGTCTAATTGTTCGCAACCGAAAGCCTTTCGTTGATTTAGGACTTCTGTTGATACCGTAACGAAATTCGGTTCATCGCTTGAACGGGCGGTCGGTGTAGCGCACTAATTTCACCTTGAGTGAAATAAATTACGCGAACTTATTAGAGAGTAAATCTTGATAATTAATGAGAAAGATTTAAAATATTACATTGGCAATCTATAAAGCATATTGATGCCTTTGCAGTGCGTTTTAATATCTCTTAAATGCACCTCTTTCCACGAGTACTTATATATGCGGAGTTTAATTGTCCCGTGTCGTCTCTTTGCGCTATAAATGTTTGTTATTTTGTGAACATTTCAACTCCGACCTAGTCTCTGCCTTCATCGTCATAAGAAGCCTAAGTCCGCACCTGCAGGGCAAATGCCATTACCATGTCTCTCCAATTAACCCTGTCCTGTGCCAGCTGCGGCAACCCTATCCCCACCAAGATCTTAAAATCATCCGTCCACTTAACTTTCTGCCGCCCTCGCCCTTGCTCCGCTTCTCTTTTTTTGTAATCCAGTCTGTTACCCTTAAGGACCATCGGTCATCTTGCCTCCGCATTACTTGCGCTGCCCAAGCCGATTTCTCTATTTTTCCTTTCACTAGGTCATTAGCCTGCCCTAGTTCCCTCACCAATTCTACCTGCTTCCGGTCTTGCGGACAAACTGTATGTTGTGACAGCGAACGTGCCAGAGAACACTACAGGTCGATCGAAAAGGCATCGGACTCGTTTCACTGTCAACCCGCCCACTTCCGCTTTTTCAATGAAGGGAACGATAAAAACTGTGAGCTACAACTAGAGGCAATAAAAATTTTATATAAAAGTAAAGAAAGGTTGCCGCTTGATTTAATAGAAGCACCTCTTATCACTAAGAAAAGCGACGCGTACAGTAGCACTAGTTAGCTCTCCCTTTGACAAAGTCAATTCTGATTGATAGAGATAAAGAGATTTATTTTCGTTATCCTAGAATGCATTCCTTACGGCCATAATGCTCTTGTGCTCACTGCCTTCTTTATGAATCAATGTAAGTGTGCGTTTTATAAACTTCGTTAGAATCAGCGCTCTACCTGTCATGTCCATCTGTGTGCTCGTCCGAAGCGAGTAGTGGTGAATTACTGCTCTAGATTTTTGGTATTTATCCGGCGTGTCCTCTTTGGTGCCCAAAATTCCTTCCGCTTGCCACGTATCAGGAAATCCTAAACCATCACAAATTAGGCCGAGCGGTACTTCCAAAAGCAAGTAAGCAGCTAACCAAAAACGAAGAGGTTGCGTGGCGCAAGCTCCAAACCGGAGTATTCCCTAACCCTCAGCTTTATAGCAAGTGGCACCCTGAGATTTTCAGCCCCAGGTGCAAACGTTGCGACGGCATAGCGGACATGATCCATATGGTATGGACATGTCCGAGCTTTGGACAACTTGACCGAACAGATTAGTCCTGGGAGGCGCTGCTTCACAACGAGGACGAAACTAAACAACGTGAAGTCATCCGTCTCGCCCTTGCCGCTGCTGAAATCCAAGAGATCCCGGTCGACGGCTGAGGGGGAGGACATGGCTGGGACCGAGCGGTGCCTCGGATACCCATCATCCTTTTGACGGGTGCTAATAAATGTTATTTCTCTCTCTCTCTCTCTCTCTCCGCTTGCGGCTGAGCTTATGTCGGTGAGATATTTTTGTGGGGTGTCTAGCTGTGTTTAGACCCTGCACTCAATGGCAGCACCAAAGGCGAGCTGTCCACGCGATCGCGTGGCCGCCTCCATCCTGCTTCCTCTTTTGACGCTCGGAAGGGGCCGGTAAGAAAGAGCCGCGGTATGCCACGACTCCCACAAGAGAGAGCTTCCTCAGGCGGGCCAGAGGCAATGTGAATCCCTGCACCCTACCTCTTCGAATCGTTGCTTCCACCTACTGGGAGCTAATTTGCGCTACTTTCTCTTTTCGCATTGTTGTAGACCTGGTTACTCAGCAGGTCTATGCAGCCGGACAGGACGCTGGGCCCCGGGCTGGCAGGCTCTGCATCTGAGGCCGCGCGCGAGACGAGGAGGCCGCCTGCGAAAGCCGGCATTCTCTGCATACAAGACACCCATCATCAGCTCATGCTCGCTGTGTTCCTAGAACCGCCCTCATTGCCGTATGCGATGGTATGGGGACGAAGTTCGGTAGCTCACTCTCTGGTCGCGGGCCGGCTGTATGAACCGCCGCGCAATGTTAGCCGTGGCCGTCGCTGAAACGCTAGGGGTCGTAAAAGAAGGAGGGCTCGGTCTCTTCGAGCGGGTGTCTTACGGTGCTCCGAGTACAGGAAATACACCGCACTGTGTATCTGCACGTGCCGAGTGGCCACGAGACCTCTCGCACCAGGCGCCGCCAGGGTCGGCATGGGGCATATTCGGCGATCTCGCCAAGTTCGGAGATTGTGATGTCGGGTCAAGGACCTACACGTAGTATGTCCGTCCGTACGCAAACTCACGTGTCTGGTGTTCCTCCGTCGGTTGCTCGATCTCGAGCTGTTTTGGCAACCGACGCCGCTGTGTGCGGAATCTCACGCGTTCGGCATTCTCTCATTCACCCATCGAACTCGCTGGCTTCGGGTAATATATCAGTCTGTAAGTTCGCTCGCAGCTGCGCAATCCTGCGCGGGTGTCGTTACCGCTTCCACAGCAACTTCTTCTGGAAGTAACTTTAGGTGTCCGACAGGAATAAGTCCACTGATTTAGCCCGACCTTGGGCTTTTCAGCCGATAGTTCAGTCGCGAAAAATTCTCAGCAATCAGAAAGGGTTTCATCCATTTGGGTGCTGCACCGGCCGCGAAACCTGCGGTTACATCGCTGAGTGCGCGATTGCGCTTCAGATCGATGTCTCCCACCTGAAAGTCCGCGTCTCTGTCCGCGCGATCACTCTGGCCATTTGACTTGGCCTGGCTTTCTCGGGACTGGGGTTTCCTCCATAAAGGCATTTGGCAAGCGCTCGTGGAATCGGCTTCGCAGTCGCCGACTCTCCCATGACTCCGCGGACATCATCCGACCCTCCGATCAGTGTTGTGTATGTAGGCGTGCTACGCTCCCTGCGAAACGTGAGAAAGGCCGATGTGAAACCGGTTGGAGTACTGTGCTGAGCAAAGGAGGTTACGTCCAAGGGCGGATCCCAAAAATTGTCCGATCTCTCATATGCGCCCACGAGAGGCCTGATATCTTGACTTCGACGCCCGCTCACATTGGACAGAGAATCTGTGCCCGTGGATTTCTGCTGCCGGTGCCTAATGCAGCACGCGTATCACGGAAAACGTTCGATGTGAAATACGTGGAATTTTCAGTGATCAGCCGCTCAGAACGCCATAGCCTTGGGAGATCCTAGCGCGTGATTTCATAGGGCTACTATCGCGCAACAAAAGATAGTACAAATACCTGCTTGTAGTCATGTATCGCTTTAGTCGGATCACTGAATTGTACTAGCGTCGAAGAGTGACATAGCGTGTTCCTACTAGGTATATACGTAGCCTTTATTCCTGACCAAGCGGCGAACCGACAAAGCTTGTTCCATGTTTTCGGAGCGCTCCCGTAAAAATCGGCGCCGTGACAGTGCCGAATCACGGCGCTCCGCAGTATGCGCTGAATACACGTTTTGAAGCGTTCATATGAGGCCTCTTTGTACACAACATATTTTAGCAAGGCTCCATCATAGTCGAACAGGAAATTTGATAATTCACTCGTCGTAATACCAACAACTCTATAGTTAGCGCAAGCAACACTGCCAGTGGCGTCCGAGCGCAACTCGGCCTTACTCGAAGGAGGGTCCCTCCTTTCACTAAGCCGATTGTTAAACTACTTGCAAAATGAGTCTTCCTGCTGAGCCTTCACAAGCTTTTCGCCGCGGAGTGCATTGTGTGGGGGATCGTCCTTCTAACGAGGTGGATGTGCTCTCGAGCTCCTTCCACACGGGGAGTGACAGCTGCCACTCTGCCTCCTCCTCATCCTAGCCCGAGGATGTCAGTGAGCAGCGCCCGTGGCAGCGCGTCCACGATTACATTGTTAGTCCCTTTGCGGTAGCGCACACTTCGAACTGGAAGCATTTAAGTGCCAGGGTCCACTGCGCAAGTCTCATGCCGGGATCACGCAGGCGTTTTAGACAGGTTGAGAACACCTGGTCGGTGTCGGCCGAGAACGTTTCTCCTTCTACGTACATCTTGAACCTTCGGAGTGCGCGGATGATGTCAAAGCTTTCCTTTTTGTCGATGAGTAATTGCGTTCTGCCGGCGTCAGTGTGTTGCAAATGCTACGGGTCGCATTTATCCCCCTCCGTTTGAAGGAGCACTGCACCCACTGCTATACCGAAGGAATCTGGATAACGAATGGGCTGTTCAGGTAGGGCAGCTTCAAAGCTATTATCTCAGCGATAGCGTGCCAGTGCTGAAAAAAGCTCTTTTCCTGATAGTCTCCACAGGTCTATGGAGAAAACTTTCTCAGCAACCTTTGTAAGAGCGCTTCTAATCGCACGTAGTTCGGAATGAAGTAGCGATACTATCCATTATGCCAAGATAAATGCGCGCACACATCATATCTTTAGACCCAAGAAACTCCAGGATTACCCGAAGCTTCTCGGGATCAGGAGACACCTCACTCTATTGTACTCGATAGCAAAGCAACCTCACCTGAGCCGGACAGATTTGTGCAGCTTTGCGACATTGAGCGCGATACCAGCGACCTTAAGCTGTCCCCGGACATCTCTCCTGAAGGGGATCGACGTGCTCCTCGAAAGATTCAGAGTAGAAAATTACATCGTCCAGGTAAGGGAGAGCGCGACGCCATCTGGCGTAACCTTGCGAATGGTCAATCAGCGTTTGGAATGTGCTCAAAGCTACAGACCAACCCAAGGACATTCTCTTTACGCAAAACAGACCTTTTTTCACGTGAAAGCCGTTTTCACTGGTCGCGCGTCACATTTCTAAACCCGGAAGGGGAGGAAGAAAACGGGCAGAAATGTAGAGGTTGCGAAATTCTACGTTCGACACCCCCCTCCCTTCATGAAGACCCCGTTGCAATACCTACCCCAAAGCAGTACCTGCCCCGTGTACTGCTACACTTCACCAGGGTCCAATGCAATGGACACCAACTCGAAGTTGAAGCCGGCAGCCGCTTCAAAGAGCAGAACAGAACGTGTCAAAGCCCGGCGGCGTGCTGCTGGTCCTTTGATGATTAAGCGGGTCGTCTATCGTAAACCTTCGTTCGCTAAGTGTGCTGTTTTGTGGCTTTCTTTCACAGTCTTTTACCTCTTCTTGCGTTTTTATTTTCTTTCGTAGCCTACCTGTGGCTGTTCATTTGTTTTATTTTAAAAACGGGTGTGACGACAGAGAAAAAGAGCGGCTCCACGACTTTCGTGTTCGCCTCGTGTACCTCCTGACACCAGAAACCATGTCTTCACTAGTAACTTTCGCCCTAAGGGCTGCCCGGAATTCGTAACTGGCTGCAAAGGTTTCTACCCTCACCCTCAGATCATATCACTTGCATACCCTTGTCCTATCTCATGTCTCCCCTCCTTCGCCCTCAACTCATGTCTTCTTTTCCTCAACCTTTTCCACGAATTTTCATGCGCCCGTCGTCCCTCACCCTCAGCTCATCGAGTGTAGCCCGCATGAGGTCAGGGTGAGGACGCCCTCATAAGGGCTCGCCCTCGTAGGGATGCCCAGGTCTCGTCACCACTACGGGACATCGGGTAGAAGTGCGTCACGGCCTACCGGGCACCGCCGGTAGGCCGTGACGCCAGCCCCTTTGCGTTTGTCATCGTAGGCTCGGTCAGGAGTACATGGAGGCAGACAACGTCTTCGAGGAAAGCTACCCGAGTCGACCCCTTAGCAGACCTTATCCGGCAGTGAAGACAATCTTCCACGTATAGGATGAACCCGACAAGTGCATAAAACCCGGCCATCCTGCAGCAGCCGTGGGTGCCGCCAACTTTCAATGGCTCCTCGGGATTATCGAGATAATTTGCTGGACCGATTTGAGCGCGTGGCATATTTCAACAGTTGGTGACGATGCGAAAAAATATAACACTTCTAACTTCTGGACACAGTACATACGTGGTATGAAAACCACAAGTCTTCTCTAGAGACATGGGGGCTATTCAAGAAGGCGCTGTTGAAGGCGTTGGCTTTAGCGTTGTGAGGAAAGAAAAATCCTATATTTCGTCGAGTTTAGGGTCCAGCTCTCGAACGATTGCGCGCTCAGTTGCGCCGAAGCAATCACCCCCACAGGGCAAAAAAATAAAAATTTTCAATGGGGGACGGCGAGGGCTAATTTTTTGACGACCTCGTAGGCAAGCCAACCAGAACCGTCGCAAAATTCACGCAAGAAGCCTCCACGATAACAAAACAACAAAAATTTAAATAATAAACAAAACAAAAATTAAAAATCAAAAAATCAAATGAATTAAAGAAATGTAACATGAAGGCTGAACGAGAGAAAAAGAATATGCTTTCGAAGGCGATGGTGGCCTATGAGAACATATTTTTCAGATATCCAGAATGTTTCCTAGATTTCCTTAGCCTTCCTTGCATTTTCTGCATTCCTCAATTTGTTTGCGTGAATGTAGATGCTTGTTTGCACCTTCCACAATGCTCAGCTATAGGTTTCTTCGGGAACTTATCTGTTCACAGTTGTCACATGGTCGCGACGGGGCCATTTTGTGCATATTGCCAAACCGCGTAACAAGGTTCAGCGTGATTATTCAAAATCTTCTATGCGCTATTGCACTGTGATTGGCTCATAACGCTCATGTTGAGCCATTTTTGAAAGTCCTGCAGTGCCGATACGGCAATCGACGTGCGAAGGCTGAGACCACATTTGATTTGAATACATTTCTTTACTTCTTGAATTGTATTTCCAGATTCCCTGCTTGGCACCTCTGCTAAGCTCTCCTGCATGCCATGCTTTAAACTCTAGTAGTTTTTTCTTCTTGCAGGATTCTCTGTTTAAAAAACAATAGCTTAGTTTTTAAAATCGACATCTGTGAGATTATAACAAAACGGTCATACTGTAAGCGAGCGGCTTATATAATTAATTTGTGCAGCGAACAAAGGGTGCCAAGAAATGAGTCACCGATCCTTTTAGTGCCGGTGGTTTTGAAACAAGAAAGGGAATTCCTTTGTGAACCAAGTAGTGCGAGCGGAGAGTTCAAGTAGAATTCTTTAAAACTGCAAAAATATTTAACAAAAACTGGACGCTATATTAAAATTTGTATGATGGCATTTCGAAGGTGCAAGAGCCATATGATTCAGTCTGTATTTGTCACCAAAATCTTGTAACAGTTCTTGCACTATGTAGTAGTAAATGGTTACCACAGTTCAGTTGTTCGCATTGCTGTCCACATTGGAGGACAAAAATATGCGCGTCCCAATAGGCTTTGTTCATTTAAACACTGTCCACTGTCCAAGCGGCAAGTTTCCATGTTAACAAGGTGTGCATGCTTTGATAAGGTATTGTTCCCAGGAAAACTGTCCATATTTGAGCTCATCATATTACAGAGTGGATATTAATGACGCATGGCTTAATACAGCAAAATGTGTTAAATTTTAGCAAAGATAATATCCTCAGCACCAAATCGATCCACCAGTTATATGACCAGCATGCCTAATTAAACGTGAAAGACACTAAGTGGCCTCACAATGCTAGATTGCTGTGGCCTATTAAATTGCTCCTTCCAACTTGGCACGCTTTTTGAAAACATTCCAGCGGTAGCCAACATGTCATTCTTCGTGACATACCCTTGCGCGTCGTACTTTTCGGGAAAGCATGCGATAAAATTCATTATATAATAATGCCTTCCTTCCAGCCTGCTCTTCCGACCTGGATTAAAGTTATCCTAACCGGCTCTCCGCAGTCGGCCCATGGTAACTCTTACTCATCCTGCCTTTCTTTAGGAAGCATAAAAAATTGTGAGACAGCAGGACTCGAGGATTTTTTGCTAATATTTTATTCAGTAGTGTAAGATATTCACTTTCAGGAACACTTTTGCCATTTAAATCTGATAGGGAGATTGTGGAGTTCTCATTGGGGATAAAACTATATCAAAACTTTTTTCGGCTATTACATTGCATTGAAGGTAGAGTATTTTGTAGAAGCTTAGACATGGCGGCGGAAATGAAACTAATGTAAACATCTGCGACAGTTTTATATGCCAACCAGCGTTCTTTCGTGCCAACTTCCTTGGCTGAACGATGCAGACGTTTTTTAATGTGAAAGCATTATATGGCTCAGTTGTGACCGCAGTATGTGTCCACACGATGACCTCACTCCAGCTGAATGAATGTTACGGGGAAACGCCGTAGACTAGCTCAGCAGAAGAGCTGCCGAGGTCAGCCTTAAGTGCCGAGCAAATGCCCGAGAACGAGGGGAAGGTGGTCGGACCAGCGTTCCCTTGGCTGATAGGTGGTAAGGGAAGCCTTCAGTTGCCGATGCAGACGTTCCACCAATGCCATTGGAAGAAGCATGGTAGGCGGTCGTATGGATGTGGCGAACGCCCAGAATATTGGCAAGAGCAGTAAATAGGGCCGACTGAAACTGGCGGCCGCGGTCGGCGGTGACGACCGACGGGCAGCCAAAACCAGAGACCCAGCCGGCCATGCAGGCCGAAGCGACGGTCTCGGCTGCAGTGTAAGCAATGGGCAACGCCTCGGGCCAGCGGGTGAAACCGTCCACACAGATGAACAGATAAGAGGCACCACGTGATAACGGGAATGGCCCAACAATGTCTACGTGAACATGGGAAAACTGTGCTTCAGGCGGCTGAATAGGAGAGGCATGCATGACGGTATGCCGGTTAACTTGCACGCGCTGGGAGTGAAAGCAGGCTCGTGCCCAGTGGCGGTCGTCGGCATTGATGCTCGGCCAAAGTAAACGAGATGTGATCAGCTTCTGCGTAGCACGAATACCAGGGTGGCTAAGGCGGTGCAGTGTTTCAAAACTGGTGCGACAGAAAGAAAATGGTACGTATGGGGGCGAGATGGCAGTGGATGTCTCGCACGTAATGAACTGGGAGGAAAACGGCAGTGGACAGCCGGCGAAGAAGTGGGACGTGGATGAGGAGCGAAGACGTCGCAGCTCCGGATCAATGGGCTGTGAAGCCGTTAGCTTCTTCAAGTGCACTGGTGATTCGGACGCTATGGCTCTAACACGGAAAAGCGCATCAGCAGCAGCATTCTCCGGGCCATGGACGTGACGGAGGTCCACTTTGAACTCGGAGATAAAACACAGTTGGCGGATCTCGCGTGCAGTGTAGGTGTTGTGGTTCCTTTGGAACGCAAACGGCAAGGGGATGTGGTCCGTGATTACGTGAAAGTCTCGGCCCTCCAGGAACTGGCGAGAGTGCTTGATGGCGAGGTACGCAGCGAGCTATTTTCGAGAGAATGTGTTCTATTTAGTCTCAGGTGGCTTCAGCTTCTGGGAGAATAAACCGAGGGGCTGCCAAGTAGAGACGGGCTGCTCGAGAACTGTGCCGACGGCAATGCTCGACACGTCGTGGACGAGGCGCAGCGGAGTATCAGGAACTGGACGTACGAGCAAAATAGCGTCTGCAAGCGCCTTCTTGGCAGCAGCAAATGCAGCGGCAGGGCCCTGAGTCCACGCAAGTGGCGCAACAGAATCTTTTTCGTAGCCAAAAGCTCAGTCAGAGGCTTCAGGAAAGATGCGCACTTCGGGAGAAAGCGGCGATGAAAGTTCAGGAGGTATAAGAATACTCTGTTTTTTGACTGACGTGTGGGAGGAAAAATCTTGATTGGCTTCGACTTTGCTGTCGAGAGGCCGAATGCCCTGTGGATTGAAAGGGTGGCCTAGGAACTCTATTGTAGCTACGCCAAAGAGGCTCTTCGAGTTGACGACGAGCCGATGTTCATCCATTCGGTGGAAGAGGGCGCGCAGAAGAGCTTGAACTGAACTGAACTGATCTTTATTTACCAGAAAGGCTGGTGGGTCTCCCGGGCTAAAAGTTGTAATCAAACAGCTTGACGAGGCCCAGGCAACCCTTACAAGGCAGCATAGACGAGACCACTAAATAATAACAACACTAATAAAAATAATGAAGAAAGGTTAACATGAAATATTCATGTTTACAAAAAATAAAAATTTGCAAGTAATTCGATAGAAAATGTGTACACAAAGACTGCATTTTTGTTACAGACTGACACAAATCGCATGAATAATGAGAAGGCATCTTCGTGAGCAATTGGAGGGAAGCTGTAAAAGAATAACTCAGGAACACTGTAGCGAAAAAAACAAAGAAAAACGTTTACAAATTGGAAAAAAGCTGTAGCAGTTGAGCAGGGGTCAAGCATTTGATGTGTTGATATTTGTTTAATACGGACGGAAGATTGTGACGTAAAGACTGGAGCTTGTAATGTGCTGAAAAAGGGTACGAGCCATGTGTCTTTACTGCGTGTGTTCGGGATTTTAGTGTGATGCTGCAATGAACCAGAAATTGCTAAATGTGACCGAAAGTCGACAGGTGAAAAGTAATGTGAGCGGAAGAGTCTGTATTTATACATGCAGTTTACATGAAGAATGTTGTACTGCTGGAAAAAATTTAGAGTGGAAGATAGATAATCTAGACAAAATATATGACGAATAGCCATTTTTTGTAGCACGAGAATTTTGCATAGGTTCTGTTTAGTTGTTGTTAGCCATACCAAGCTGCAGTAATTAATTTGTGAGGCAAACAAAGCGTAATATATTTGAAGTTTTATTTTTACCGGAAGAATGGCGCGTGTACGTGATATTGCCCAAGCTGCAGACGAAAACTTCTAACATAATTTCTCAACATGTAAATCCCATGTTAAATATGAGGAGAATGTAACGCCAAGAATCTTGTGCTGCTCAACCACTTCAATATCCCGTCCATAAAATTTAATTGCTTGATCTAAAACGAATACTTTATTACGAGCACGGAAAAGCATGACCTTGTTTTTTTTAGGATTTTTTTAAGCAGATTTGATTGTGACAGATGACCAATTTTTTCAAGCAAATGATTACATCTGATCACTAAATTATTTGCATCTGTACCTGAAAGCAGAATATTGCAATCATCCGCATATATAACGAAATTAACCGTCGTGTCGACGCAAACTATGTCTTTAATGAATAAATTAAATGAAAGAGGACCTAACACGCTCCCTTGCGGGACGCCATTTAATATCTGTGATGGAGATGACATTTGATTGTTAATACAAACGCATTTTGATCTCTTTTCCAAATATGTCTTGAATAGCTGAAGAGGTTTACCACGAACGCCATTTATTAAGAGTTTTTCAGTTAAAATAACATGATGAAGAGAGTCAAAAGCCTTGCCAAAGTCTATAAACAATTCAAGGGTAATTTGTCGGTTTTCAACATTTTGGATAATGTGTTCTTTTAGCGTAAGGAGTACTGACGCTGTTGTCCTTCTCTTTCTGAAACCATACTACGCATCCGAAATAACGCCTATTCTATTGAAAAAGTTATTTAATCTCGAGTATAAAATTTTCTCAAAACCCTTCGAGAACACGGGCAGAACAGATATAGGTCGATAGTTTGTGGGTTCTTTCGTATCGCCGCCTTTATACAACACCGACACTGTAGCTCGTTTCATGGCACTGGGAAATTCGCCAACGTCAATGGCAAGGTTAAAGATATAACTAAGTACTGGAGCAATGATCTGAATGACTTCTTTTATTGGCTTGATTTGCAAATTGTCTATGTCCAATGATCTACTGTTCTTTAGTGACATGAATGTTGTATATACTTCTATCTCATCTGTGGGAGTAATAAATAGGCTATCAATAGAATTCGAAGCCGACTTATTATGCCGTGAAAGCGAGGGATTGTTTGGCTTAGCTATATTAACAAAATGTTTGTTAAAAAATCCACCAGCTCTACACCGGAAAGAACTCGTTCATTATGTTGAATGCAGTCAGGTAAAGCGTCTTTCCTTTTACCCCGGCCTAGTAGATTATTTACCACTTTCCGGGCAGCTTCAGGGTGTTTTTAGTCACATTGGAAAAAAATTTCTCTAGATAATGTTTCTTTGAGCTCCGTAGTTCGGAATTCAACTTATTTCGGAAAGCCTTAAATTCCTTTAATGCTGCTTCGGTTCTAGTGCTAAGAAAAGTATGAAAAAGTCTATTTTTCGTTTTAATCATCTTAGCGTGAACAAGGGTTAACCAGGGTTTCCGGACTTTTTTTGATGGTTTCATTGTTTTCATGGGAAAATGCTTTTTATAAAGTTGCAAAAATACTTGCATAAATTTCTGATACGCGTCATTAGCATTGCATGCATCCTGAACAAACGACCAGTCACATGCCTCGATGTCATGCCTGTAGACAGATATTGCCACATCTGAAATACACTGCACTGTAACAATTTTATCTGCACAAGTATTAGGGCGGTCAAGAGGATAATAAAACATGAATACAGGGCAGTGGTCACTGATATCACATGCGATTGAACCGGCATCAGATATTACAGTTTCAGCGTTAGTTATCAGGAGATCTAAAGCAGATGATGTTGGCAGTTTGACACGAGTAGGTGTTGTGATTATATTTATGAAACCTGATGAAGAGAGCCTTGAGGTGAAGTCGCGTGTGATCGATGTATCTTGTAGAACGTTAATGTTGAAATCGCCTCCGCATAATAAACGAAAGTTATTTTTGCGTACATAATCTAAAAATATTTCAAAAAAGTCAAGGAAAGACGGCAAGTTTCCACTTGTAGGTCGGTATACAACCGAAGCTATTTTTTTTTTGCTATATTTTAGTGTCAAAATTTCACAATCGTCACATGATATAGAAAAATTGGAAAGTAACTCGCAATCATGGCCAGTTTCGACATACAGAGCGACGCCACCTCCTCGGCGGCCCGCACGATTTACAAAAAATTTCCTATATTCTTGTGGGCTAAAAACATCGGAGTTATCGCAATACCAAGTCTCAGTTAGTGTTATTATGCCTGGTTTAAAAGAAAGTTGGCCAAAAAAACACTCCAGATCTTCTGTTTTGCCGACCGCAGAACTAAAATTAAGATGCAAAAGAGAATGCACTGCGGGTGACGGAAGGAAAATATTCTGGGCTACAACGAAGTTATGATAGTTCATGACTATTCACGGAAAACAAGTACGGATAACAGTACCGTTCATTGTATTTTCTGAAGGTCTTGCTCACGAGTTAACTCTACCGAGCATGAATCGTCACTTTGCTTAGCGAATGCTCTGCCGTTGTAGACCCAGACCGACTTCCACTTATACAGATATTTTCGTTTTACAGCCATGCCGAGCAATTTCTTCAAAGCAGGGCAGAGGTGCTCGTTTACGTAGAATGGTACTGAGCTGTCAATTCCAATGTATTGGTTTGTGAGTCGCAACTTTTTTGCCTTTCTCAGCACCGTGTCACGCTTTGCTCTGGACCTGAACCGAACAATAATGTTAAATTTCTCAGAGTCCCGAGTGGGGACACGATGAAAAGACTCGATCTCGCCTTCGGCAATTGGCTCATGTATGGCTCTCCCGATTTGACACAATTTTTCCAACATCTTCACCTTCTTCCTTAACAACGCCCTGTATCTTGATGTTTGTATTCCTTGAGTATAGCTCCAGTTGGACTACTCGCTTTTCAAGCTCTGCATTTTCAGCAGCCAAGGTCACACATTTAGCCTCCATCGTTGCCTTTTCATCTGTCAATTTTGCACTTTTTGCAATCTCTGCATTCAGTTTTTTTTTTGCAGTTCTTCAATAGTTTCATGTACGTGTTCAAGGCTCTTAGTTCCATCTGTTCGCCTTTAAGGTCTTGCACCTCGTTTCGCAGTTCTCTTTCAAGGGATTCACTCGTAACCTTGATTTCTTGCTTAAGTTCCTCTTTGTGTTTCGATAAATCATTTCTAATCTCTTCCCTAACCTTGGCCACATCTTTAGCCATGAAGAACAAAAAAAAATTCACTAGGCTGTTTTATCAAAAATGCAAACAAGTGCACAGAAACAAGAACAGCTGAGCAGAAAGAAAAATCGTTAGATAAATTTGCAGAACAAATGGCAGCGAACAACTGGCAAATAATTGGCAGTGGCGACGACCTAAAGTGATCAAGATGTAGAAAACAATTTTCTAACTAACCTGTAGCAAAAAGCAGAAGCGGTTTTCAGATGATGTGCATAGTAGGTCGTCGCCGCTGCTAAGTGAAATGCGCTGGCGCTCGTTGGGTTCTTTTATAGCCGTTCGATGCTGACGCCCCCCCCCCCCCCCCCCCCAGCAGATAACGGGCTTGCAGATGACCACGTTTTTCGATGATGTCTGCTCGTATCGCGGGGTGGGGCGCTTGTCTTGATTGCCTTGATGCGACAGTGCAGAGAAGGAATCTGTAGCGAAAAGCAGAAGCGGTTTTCAGATGATGTGCACAGTAGGTCGTCGCCGCTGCCAAGTCGCCGCTTCATGCTCAGTACCGGATGAACTTGCTACGAGATCATCGATGTAAGCGAACACGAAGTCGAGGCTTCGCGTAACCTCGTTGATAGCCCGCTGAAAAGTCTGTGCGGCGTTGCGCAAGCCAAAAGGCATCCACACATAATCAAAGAGACCGAACAGTGTGGTAAGGTCCGTCTTCGGAATATTAGTGGGCTCTACAGGAATTTGATGATAAGCCTTCACTAAGTCAATTTTTGAGAAAATCGTGCACCCAGCCAGATTTGATGTGAAGTCATGTAGGGGAAGTAGTGGATACCAGTCTGGTAAAGTGTGAGCTTTGAAGGCGCGGTAATTTCCACACGGTCTCCAGCCCTCCGCATCTTTCTTTGGCACCATGTTAAGTGGCGATTCCCAGTTGCTGGAGGAAGGGCGTACTATGCCGAGTTCCAGCATGTGTTCGAACTCACGGCGAGCGATGCCGAGGTGTTGTCCCGACAAACGACGATGGTGAGCAAACACCGGAGGTCCCGAAGTCACGATGTGTTGAGTAATCGATTGCTTCGCCGATGACTCTCTGGTATGCGGCTTTGTGAGGTTGGGAAAATCAGCCAGAACTTTCGCATACGGCGAAACAGGAACGAGAGCGCGAAGTCCCGTCGCCGCATTGGTGGAGAGTACGCCATTGACTAAGAGGTGCGTGCTGAGGTCTATGAGGCCATGAGCTTGCATGTCGCCGACTAGATTGAAGAAACTGAGGAAGTCCGCACCGAGAACAGCTTGCGAGACGTTTGCAAAATTGAAGATCTAGCGAAAAGTTCGTCACATCCGAGGGTAAGCGTCAGGGACCGTTGGCCCTGTGTGAATGGGGAGTTGTTGATCGCTTGGAGCGGGGGAAGTCTGTTCGTTGCGACGACGATCTGCCCAAGAGGCCGCTATGACACTGACTTGTGCTCCCGTGTCAATCGGAAAACGAGTGCCAGTAATATTGTCCGAGATGTAAAAGAGGAGGCATGTCCGTCCGTCAGCACCACTCGCGGCCTCAGTGGCCGGTCGCAGCGTTTCCCGACCAGGAGCACGGGTGTGTGCACTTGCGGGCAGAGCTGCCGAAAATACGGTGGTACCAGCAGACGGCCGAGAGCGAGGTGCCTGGCCGCGCGTCGGATGGTTGGGATTCCGGGGAGCGGCGGCCTGGCCTGAACGTCGGTGGAAAACGGCGCGGCAAAGGCTCAAAGACATCGAGCCATCTGGGAAGAGCATCAAGTCGACACTCGGTGCTGGCAAGCTGGGAGTCTGCTGCAATAGTTGGAGGCGGACTGGTCACAGAGTTGACGTTGGGGAGCCGTGAGTAGTCCACAACACGGTCAGTGAGTTCAGCGAGCTTGTCTAAAGAAACGCAGTTGCGAGGATGAAGATAATGTGTTGGGGAAGACGCTGAACGAACAACTCACACAGAAGTGGGTCGTGCTGAGCAGCGGAGTCTCCCAGAAGCTGGCTGATGTGACGGAGGAGCTGTGAAATGTGGCGGTCATTAAGATTTGGAGCGCTGAGGAGGTGCCGGAGCTTGGTGCGCTCGGACGCGGACTGCGGTCAGTGAGTGCTGCCTTCAACGTGTCGAAGGGGCGAGCCGCGTCCGGCGAGCTGATGATGTCCACTAACTCCTCAGCGACGTCAGGAGGCAGGGTGGACACCAGGTGTAGAACCTTGGTCCCTTGGCTGGTGATACGTTGCATCTGGAAATGCGCCTCCACCTGCCGGAGCCAGGCGCGGGGGCTCTTGGGACAAAATGGCGGCAGGCTGAGTGGCTGGAACGCGGCCACCGAAGCACCGAGAGGCTGAGCGTTCTGAGGCGTGTCGCCGCCGGTAGTAAAGGCGGAAGAGACAAGGGAATCCATGTAGGATGATGAGGTTACGTGTTTGAAGCCGGATCGTCAAACCTGACGGAGCTAAGGCGAGGAAGAACCAGCTCCGACAGCGTTGAGGCTGTTGCTGTTGTTGTTAGTCCTACACCTACACTGGGGGATTGGCCAAGAATCGGGTGGCTGTTCACCTGTACGCAGTTAATGAAAAAGAAAAGCACGCGGGAACGCAACACCAGTGGATTCTTCCTGATGAACAGAAAAGGAATAAGAACTTGCTTAAAATTAGTAGCTGGGCGAGTTGGTATTTCATGGGGCGACACCACACGGCGCTTTGTGGTGTTTCCCCTCGTGTCCGTGTTCGTCTTTGCGTTGTGAATGTAAGAAAGGGATAATAGTTTCGATTTCGAAGTAATAGTTATAGAGGGATTAAATAAGGATCAGTAAGTCAAAATATAATAATTGATAAAAAAGAAAGTTTTGGAACACTTAGCAAGGCAGTCGGTGAGATTCTATCAAGAAATTTTTGAACTGTTTATTTGCGCTGCTCGCGATGCGGCGGCCTAGCCCAACTTCCTCTTTCCTGTCCGGCGCGCGCGAGGGGCGCTAGAGATTAAAATTGCAAGGAGATTGAAAGGCACGGCATCTATCTTATCACTATGTAAACAAGTTTCAGTGAGAACAACGATATCAGTTTCACATCTGTCGATGACAAAATAAAGAGTAACGCATTTATTTATTACACTTCTGATGTTTGTGTAGAGTACGGATAAGTTACGCTAAGAAGCACTTCTTGGAGATGCTGATTCGGAAAATTCCTATACGGGGAGCGGCGAGGGAGCAGGGCGATTCTCTGTTTCCTCGATAGTTATTCACATGGCCGTAGACATGACATTTGTTGTGCATGAACAACCTGTCATATTTTAGACTGAATCGCAGTTGGTGTGGCAGTGAATTACCGTACTGCAAGAGCTTTTTGCTATCGAGTCTAGTTTCAGGGGAGGAATCTTCAGACACAGTCACAACATCTTCCTTAAAATAGACCGTGCAGAGGACAACTTTTCCCTTACTTTATAACTGGAAAAGTAAGCTATAATTAGGCTGCGTCGACATTCATTATAACGGCCTAATCTATGAGCACGCTGGATAACATTAGCAGTCAAGCTGTAACCTGTACAGCCTGATAACACTGAAAGGAGCTTCCCAATTTCTGTCCATGTCTCGTCGCCTTCAGAAATCCCATGAAAAATTAAGTTGTTCCTCCGGGATCGGTCTTCTAATTCCTTAGCGCACGTTATCAGCGAATCGTAATGTGGCGTAGTGGTGACGGCAGTTCAAGCAGTGAGAAAAAAAGCCAACAGTTTTTCTAAAGAAAACAATATTTCAAGGGGGCTGACCTGCGCCCAGAATAGACTGAATTACTCGGTGGCAGCGAAAGCAACAAGCGTGCTCGGCGGTCGTCAAAAGAATCCCCGCAGGTCTTGGCCGTCCTCACTTTAAAGCTAAGAGCAAACTTTCGAGATTAAGCGAGCAAAGTTGCTCGAACATTTTGTACAAGGTTGAATTGGTTCCCGGGATGGGATCAATCAACATAAAGCTGGTCGCATCTTCCTTCCACGAAGTGATATAGCGGCGTGGCGGCAGCTCTGAAGATTCAACAAACAAACACTACAAAAATTCATGGCATTACTCCCCTCCAAAAAGGCATCGATCCGGTGCGTGAAAACAAATGAGGTGACTAGAAAAAAAAATGAAACGGGTTGCGCGAAACTAAACACCGAGAGTGGAAACACAGCGTCCTTTAGCGCGCACATTAGGGGCTTAGACGGACGTGATGGACAAATTCTTGGCGTAGGTGCCGTCGGCAGGAGGCAGTCATTGCGTCAGGGGCGGCATCATAATCCAGTTCACCTAGCCGACGTAGAACCTTGTACGAACCGCAATAGCGGCGCAGAAGCTTTCCACTCAATCAACGGGGGCGAATGGGCGTCCAAACCCAGACTTGGTCTCCTGGCTTGTATTCCGTGTTGCGTCTTCGTAGGTTGTAGCGTCTGGCGTCGGTCTGCTGCGGATCTTTGATCCGTAATCGGGCAAGCCTTCGAGTTTCTGCACATTGAAGGTAGGCGGCAACGACGACTTTCTATTCTTCGGTAAAATTGGGCAGCATGGCGTCTAGCGTGGTCGTGGCCTCCCTTCTACGTACGAGCCTAAAAAGCGTCATCTGGGTGGTCTCCGGCACTGTGGTGTTGTAGGCGAAGACGACGTAAGCTGGATGACATCCCAGGTCTTTTGTTCGGCATCGACATAGGTGACGAGCATATTGGCGATGGTTTTTTTTTTAGACGCTCGGTCAGTCGTTGGTCTGCGGATGATATGGAGTTGTTCTCCGGTGGGTGCTGTAACGCAGAATAGCTAGCGTCAGTTCCGCCGTGGATGCTGTTTCTTTGTCCGTGATGAGCACATAGGGGGCGCCGGCTCGCAGACAAATGCAATGAACGAAAAATTTGGTGATTTCTGCTGCTGTTCTATTCGGTCGGGCTTTTACCTCAGCGTAGTGGGTCAGGTAGTCGGTCGCTATGATGATCCACTTATTTCCAGACGTTGACTCAGGGAATGGGCCAATCAAGTGCATGCAGATCAGCTGACATAGCCTTGAGCAGGTTTGAATGAAGTTCAGATATCCTACTGGAAGGGTGGAAGGGGTCTTTCGTCGCTGACAATCTCCGCAGGTTTTCATGCAAAATGGAACATCGGCAGACAGTCGGGGACAGTAATACTTTCCTTGAATGCGGCGGAGTCTGCGAGAAAACCCGAAATGTCCAGCTGTCGGCTCTTTGTGTACAGCCTGTAGACCTTCTTCGCGGAGACTTGCAGGTACAAAAAGGCGGTAGGTTTTGTTCGCTGCGAAGTTCATCACGAGGACATCAATCTGTACACAGAGGGAAGACAGTGCTCGACTGAATAAGAGGGGGGGGGATGAAGGAACCTTGTCTTCGAAGTATGCTATGAGGCGTTTTAGGCCGGTGTTTGAGCTTTTGTTCTTTGCAAGAGAGCTTGAGCTGATGGGTCGCCGGAAGGAGTCCTTATCGATGTCCGGCGGCGCTGCATCTAGAGGGGCTCGTGACAGACTGTCGTCACAGTGCTGGCATTCGGACTTGTAAACGACGGTGACGCCGAACTCTTGGAGGCGTAGGCTTTATCGAGCGAGGCTGCCGGAGGGTTCCTTCAAGCAGGCAAGTCAGCACAGTGCGTGATGACCGCTGGCCAACTTGTACAGTCATCCGTACAGGTAGGAGCGAAATTTTTGATCTTGCCCAGATGATTGCAAGGCACTCCTTCTCACTTGTCGAACAGTTAGCCTCGGCCTTGCAAAGGGAACGGCTAGCGTATGCGATTACTTTCTCCAGTCCGTCGCTTCCCTAACGAGGAGGGCGCCTCGACTTACGCTGCTTGCGTAGGTATATGAACTACATTTCCGATGATTTCATTAAAATTCTTGAGGATTGGTGGGACTGTAAAAGACGCTGAAGTTTCTTAAAAGCTTCTGCATGCGGTGGATATCATTTCAATGGCACGTCTGCCTCGGTCAGCTGGGTGAGAAGCTCGGCAATACGGGAAAAGTTGTTGACAAATAGTCCGTAGTACGCGCACACTCCGAGAAATCTTCGGGGAGCATTTTTATTTTCCGGCGTTGGAAGCAGTACCACAGTAGCTATTTTTCCACTGGTCTCGGAGTACTCTCTATTTGTGAAAAATGTGTCCTAGAAACAGCAGCTCTTCATATGGAAAGTGGCACTTCTCTGGTTTAAAAGTTAATCGGGATTACTTGTTTGCCTCTAGCACGGTTTGAAGCTTATTTACAAGGTCTTCATAGTTCGAGGCGAAGACAATGACATCATCTAAATATAAAAAACTAATTTTCCACTAGAGGCCTGCCAGTACCATATTCATTACTCGCTGAAACGTCGCTGGTGCGGAACACAGACCAAATGGCATCACCTTCATCTTGAAAACGCCATCCGGAGTGGGAAATACGTTCTTCTTGCTTTCTCTCGCATCGACCTTGATTTTCCAGCAGCCGCTCTTGAGGTCGACTGATGAGCAATACTTGGCATGGCAGAGCCAGCCCAGTTTGATGTCGATGCGTAGTAGAGATAGACGTCCTTTTTCATTATGTTGTTTAAGCGGCGGTAATGACGCCAGAATCGAAGTGCGCCATCTTTCGTCTTCACTAGAACAACCGGCCGCCAAGGAATTCTTCGATGACTGAATGACGTTTTCGCGAAGCATTTCTTCCACTTGGTCCCAGATGGCTTGTCTTTCCAGCGGTAACACACGGCAGGGGCTCCGGCGGAGAGCTCGGTCGGTTATAATGCGATTCTTGGCAATCCGTGTTTATCGGACCTTGAGCGATGACGAAAAACACTCGCTGTAGCTTCGAAGCAGATTGCGGAACTGGTCTTGTCTGCTTCGGGGAAGGACTGGGTTTATGTCGAAAGCGTGCTTGCGATCAACCCTTAGGTGAGTCTTCAGGTACTCGATCGGAGAGTGCGAAGGAGGCGTCAACGTCGTATAGTTCGTTGAGGAAAGCAATCGTCGTTCTTTTATTAACGTGCCGGTATTCTTCGCTGAAGTTCGTCAGCAGCACTTCACGTTGTTTATTGCGGAAATGTGCAATGCCTCTTGCAAGTGCACATTCCGTGCTTCGGAAGCAACGCCTTGATTTCTTTGATAAGAGCTTCTATGTTTTTGGCATCCGTGGCACCTAGAGTAACCATGACACTTGATCGGGGTGGGACGCTCACTTGTTCATCGAGAACCCTCAGGGAAACATGGTGCTTTATTGTCGGCATTGAAGAGATGGCTTCGCCCATCTAAAGCTTGATGAACTTGGAACGCAAGTCGATGATCACCTGATGCTCATTAAGGAAATCGATGCTATCACGTCGCGGGAACATTGTTGTGCAACAAAGAAGCTCGCTGGATAGGTATGTCCCGTGACTGTCACTTCCGCTGTGCGTCGACCCTATGGCGTAATGAGGTTGCCTCCGCTGGTGCTTATTTGTTGACCGTCCCAGGCGATCGTGACCTTCCTCAATTGCGCGAAGAATGTTCCATTCCATTTATCACCGAATAATCTGCGCCTGTGTCGACTACAGCGCTAACTTTCGGATGTCCTGGCTCTTGCGTTGCATGTCGTCCTCGGCGTCGTGTCACGGCTTCGTCACGTATGCGAATCGTTGGTAGGGCGTGTCATCGAAACTTTTCTGGGTGGTGACGGCTTTTTGAAGACGGTTCGCATAGTGGTAGAGGTGATGTCAATGCGTAGTAGGGGTGAACGTCGTTCTTCATTATGTTGTTTAAGCGGCGGTAACGGACGCCAGAATCGAAGTGCGCCAGAATTGTGTGCGGTGTCGGTGTAGCGGGTGTGGCGGCTTGTGTGGCGTGGCGTGGGTGTGGCGTGGCCACACCCACGCCATCTTCGTCGTTTCGCTGGTGAGCTACCCCACCTCCAAAGGTTGCTGCGGCTGGGGGACCTTCCGCGAACAGCCGCTGCGTAGCTGCGGCCCGGCGGTGCAAACCTTGCGGTGGACGGCGACCGGGAGCCGGATAGACGGTTTGGCGACACGTATTCACCTTTGCGCAGGTAGCTGTCAATTTCACGCGGTTGTGTGGTGTCGATGGCGTAGCCGCGCAGCCCGATGCGTTTCTAGGGGCAGTGACGAAGTATGTGGCTAGCACAGCCACAAGGGAAGCACAATGGGCGGTTGTCGGAACTCCTCCAATCGTCGCATTTCCTACAGCCACGGCGTCGCTCGTAAAGTGGGTGTGCAGAAGCTAGGGGGCGTCATTCTTGCAGAGCTGGTTCCCATCCAAGAGGGCTCGGAGTGTCTCGTGTGGGCACGGAATTGCGTAGTGCGGCGGCGTATGTTATGGCCTGAGGTTCTGTGATCGTCGCAGTCGGGGTGCCAAGCGCCTGGCTCACTTCTTCGCGTACCGCATTCATGCGAGTCGGTACTTGCGGCTGTCGGTAGGACGGTAGCATTCCCCGTAGTTCTTCGTGAACGATCTCACGGATGATGTCCAGTAGGTTCTCATTGGTGGTCGCTGAGATGTCGTCATGGCCCATATGGAAGCCTGGTGGTGTCCGGTCGTACTGCCGAGCCCTGATGTTGAAGGTTTTTATCGAAGACGCTTCACTTGCGAACTCGGCAACAGTCTTGGGCAGGTTCCGGTCCAATCCGGCGAAAAGTTCTGACTTTCCGCATCAGCTAGCGCACCCTCTTCTCCTCTGTCATGTGAGAATCAGCGCGTCGGAACAGACTGCTCATCTTTTCGACGTACACTAGGGTGTTTTCATTTTTGCAGTTAGATGCGCGTCTCGAGCAGTAATTCTGCCTTTTCTTCGCGGGCAATGGTTGTAAATGTTTTCACGAGTTTTTTCCTAACTTCTTTCAACGTACACAGGGCAGCCTCGCGATTCTCGTACAAGGTCATAGCTGGGCCATTCAAGACGAAAAAAAGACGTACCGTAGTTTTGCTTGGTCGCTGATTTGTTGAATGTCGCCACACGCTCAAACTGGTCTAACCATTCTTCAGCTTCTTCATGGTGTAGACTACTGGATGCCGGTTCATCACGTGGCTCTTTAACAACGAGCGGTGATGATGCAGCGTCGCCTTCCATCTTCGGTAGCAGTGCAGGTCCACGGTGCCGCACCTCCACCAGATTTCACGTAGTGGTGATGGCAGTCGAAGCAGTGAGGAAAAGAGCCAAAAGTCCTAAAAAACTGCTTATTGGTGTCACATATATTAAGGAGCCTTAATTAAATTTTAAAGGAAAAAGGTGTGAAGAAGACGACGCGAATTAACCGAAGAATAAAGAAGCGGAAGAAGCATTCGTTGAGGGGGAGAGAGATGATTAGTGGAGAAGCATTCGGTGAGGTGGAGAGAGATGATTGGTGGAGAAGAGAAGAAGACGACAACAAGGCTTACGTGGACTAACACCAAGGCTATAAAAGGGAGAGTGAGAGAGAGGCACGGGGGGAACAGCAGAGAAGCGGAGGCTCCGGCGGGTCAGGGACACATCGGCTGGAAGAGAGCGACGCCGGCTACTGCTCCGGTGAGCTCACGTTCTACGACTCCGCATCGTGGAGTGCCTGCCGTGCCTGAGCCCGTTTCGGGAGTCAACAGGGGGCGCTACCACCTGCTACGGCCAGGGTGTCTCCAGCGCTGATGCCACCTATCCGGGTGGTGCCCCCAACGCCAACAACACCCCCATCACCTCCACGGGCGCTTGGACCTGGAGCTTGTACGACGCAGCCAGCGACGTCAACCCAAACACGGCAAACGCCGCCTCGACGCCGCCTACTGGATCCATACAACGCTACAGCCACACCGAACCAATCGTGAGCATGAACGCCGACCGCTAATAGTAGAAAACTAGAAGTAGACGCTAGCAGCAGTGTGCCCGGGTCGTGTGTATTTATAGTCTTTGTGTTTTGTGTTAGTTTTGTTAGTTTTGTGTTCTAGTGTGTGTTCCACGTAGGCCATATTAAATGTGCGTTTGTGTGGGCACACCCGTCGCCTAGTCTATTCTTTCAGTCCGAGTGTTCTCCGGAGATATCCGTGACAATTGGGCTGATCTGCGCCCAGAGTGGACTGAATGACTCGGCGTCGCCGAAAACAGCAAGCTTCTCCGCGGTCGTCGAACAAAATCCCTGCCGCTCTCTGCTATGCTCCATTTAAAGCTGATAGCGAACTTTCGAGTTAAAACGTGCGAAGTTACTAGAACATTCTGGAACAAGGTAAAAATCGGCTCTGCCTGGATGCGTTGAATCGAGATAAACCTGCGTGCACAAACAAAGTGTTAAAGCGACATAGCGGAAGCTTTGAAGAATGAAAAAAAGACTACAAATATTTGTGGCAGTATTGGCTTGACAGATTCGTTAGACGAGAAGGTGTTTTTGCCATTTCTGTCTGAAGTGCATCAACTACGAGCATCTTTTGCTCTGCATTTTAATGGCGTCTTTATATGTCATCAAATTTTGTGTCCATTGCACAGTGACATTGCATGATGTCTTCTATAGTTTTGGGTAATTCGTTATGTCTAGTTTGTTGTTCTCAGGCAGCCAGAAGGATTGTATGTAGCTCAGTAATCTAGCGATGCTCAAATAAGCTGATACCCTTACACGCAGTATTTTCAGAGCTTCCATCATTCAGGTTACGCCGTGCTCCAGGACGATAGTTTCATGCAACATCCCCAGATCGTAGGAGACAAAAACGAAAATCCAAACACACTACGAGACTCCTAATAACCCACGGGCATATGTACAGCATCAAAACGGATTTTAGTTCTTTTAGCATATAAAGAAGGGCTGTCACCAACATATATTATGAAGAAACGGAGCGCACATACTGCTCTTTAGACTGTTCCCGAGTCCACTGAGTTGTGGTGGGTTTCTCCAGTTTTTTTAAATTCGGTGACGACGATGCAGCCTCTGTCTACAGTGTTCTACAGGGGCCCCAGAATGCGATGAAAAGGCATTTCAAAGGTGACTCGGCAGAGCATGTCCGCATGTCCGAGCCAGATGGCTAGATTAGGTGGCGTAATACATCGATGTCGATCGGCGACGCACTGGGCACGTGGAATGCGGCGATATACGTGTTGTATGAAGAAACAAAGCACAGAAGGCATGCTGCTCGGTGGAATGTTCCCGAGTCCACTGAGTTCAGATGGGTTGCTCCAGTCTTTTAAATTCGGTGACGACGGTGCTGCCTGCGCCGAAAATGTTGCCGCTCGAAGAAAGAAGGGGCCCCGGGATACAATGAAAAGGCTCTTCTAAGGCTACTGTACAGATCATGTGCACATGTCGGACCCAGACGGCTGGATTAGGCAGCGTAATCCATCGATGTCGATAGGTGACGCACTGACCAAGTGCAAAGCGGAGATATACGTGTTTTATGAAGATACGGAGCGCAAAAGTCATGCTGCTCGGTGGACTGTTCCGAAGACCACTGAGTTCTGATGGGTTGCTCCAGTCGTCTGAATTCTGTGACGGTGACTCTGCCTCTGTCGACAATGTGGTGCTCGAAGAAAAAAGGAGCTCCAGGATGCGATGAAAAGGCTTTTCCAAGGTGACTCGGCAGATCATGTGTGCATGTCGGACCCAGAAGGCTGGATTAGGCGGCGTAATCTATCGATGTCGATAGGTGACGCACTGGCCAGGTGGAAAGCGGAGATATACGTCTTGCATGAAGATACGGAACGCAAAGTCATGCTGCTCGGTGGACTGTTGCCGAGACCACTGAGTTCTGATGGGTTGCTCCAGTCGTCTGAATTCTGTGACGATGACTCTGCCTCTGTCGACAATGTGGCCGCTCGAAGAAGGAAGAGGTTCCAGGGTGCGATGAAAAGGCTTTTCCAGGGTGACTCGGCAGATCATATGTGCATGTCGGATCCAGAAGGCTGGATTAGGCGGCGTAATCTATCGATGTCGAAAGGTGACGCACTGGCCAGGGGGAAATCAGCGATATACGTGTTGTATGAAGATACGGAGCGTGAAGTCATGCTTCTCGGTGGACTGTTCCCGAGACCACTCAGTTATGATGGGTTGCTCCAGTCTTCTGAATTCTGTGACAATGACTCTGCCCCTGTCGACAATGTGGCCGCTAGAAGAAGTAAGGAGTTCCAGGATGCGATGAAAAGGCTTTTCCAAGGTGACTGCAGATCATGTGTGCACGTCGGACCCAGAAGGCTGGATTAGGCGGCGTAATCCATAGATGTCGATAGGTAACGCACTGGCCAGGTGGAAAGCGGAGATATATGTGTTGCATGAAGGTACGGAGCGCAGAAGTCGTGCTGCTCGGTGGACTGTTCCCGAGCCCAGTCCTTCAGCAAGTAAATAATTAATATTAAGGAAACTAATAGCCAACGGACGGTACCTTGCAGAATAATGGAAAGAACGGGATATAAACGTGAGTTGGTACCGTTAGCTGCTACAAGCTACCGACGCCCTGTTAGAAAGGACTCAAGACATTTTAGTACGTTAGTATCAAGCCCTATCATACGCGGTTATATTAGCAAAAGCTGGCGAAAAACCTTATCAAAACCCCCAGCAAAGTCTAAAAAGGTACAATCTGCTATCGAAAGATGATCAAAAATAGCATGAAATCTATGAGTAAAAAGAAAAAGTCTTTCGCAAGAATATGACTTACGAAAGCCTTATTGTGCATTATAAAATAAACGAGTTTGATTCTAAGAAATTGACTATACATTCTTACTGGTCGCTTGCAAGACTGTTAAACACTGTTTTGGTTATATGCATGCAGTTATATGCATAACTCATTGAACATGTTTTTCAGTTCGTCTCCTGAGTCACTTAGCCAGCCAATGTCATGAGCGAATCGCAGATTACTTAGCATTCCTCAATTAACTCTTATTCCCACCTGTTCTAAATCTCAGCTTTGGAACTACTCCTACAAACACGCGGTAAACCTGCTATTCCGCCCGTACATCCAAAATTGGTGCACTGCCGAGAATACGTGTTGAATTTCGGAGCTATGGCGTCACAAGCTCTGGGTCCTTCCACTTCCGAGCAACATGGACACGCATACGCAAGAAGGCAGACGAGGGGCGCGTCAAACGCCAACATGGATCCAACCCGGCTATATACTACATTGACGTGGCAGGGCCGTCGCCCATTGTATTCTATACAGCCGCCGTAGTTCACCATGACCAACACTTTAAAGGCCGCTCATATCGAGCTCCAAATTCAGCGCAGGCCGAGAAGGTAGCCAATGCGCGTGCCGCCTCGGGCCCGAATTCAATAATAATCATCACAGATTATCGCCGAGCCTGTGAACACTACCTGGATGGCGAGGTTTCGCCTTTAGCCTACCATTTTTTAACGCTGGCAGTAAGGGAATCAGACCCTTCCCCCAACGCATAGCTCAGACTGCGCGCCATCAGGGCCTTAGAGCTAAAGAGGCTGCGGCCGCGGCCCCCCAAGCGCATACCCACCGGGCACCTCATCCAGTCTCCTCCGGCTCAGAGATTAGGCAACCGCTTCTGCGGTTCTGGTAAATTCTGGATTTTATTGCGAATGACATCGGCTTTTTCCGGTGCCTGCTAAGGGTCGGAGTAAAGCCAATGAGCGAACTCTCAGGCGCCTGAGGACCTACGCTTTGTTGTGTCCTGCAATAGCGAAGCATTTTGACCCGAACACTGATGGGTGCTGCCCTCACTGTGGGGAAGTGTCCGATAACTTCCGCGTTGATTGGGCTTGTGAGAATAATCCTTCCCTTCTCCCAAACCTTTCCCCTTCCCGAAAAGCATGGGAGGGAGGCCTGTTCAACATCTCGGCGCTGGAGTCTCAAACGGCTCCAGTCCGACGGGCGCCAGTAGTGGCCTCGTTCAGCGTGGTCCAGAGCTAAGGACTCCACGTATGTAAAGGGCCATTTTTGACCTGCAAACCCTCATCACTGAATAAAAAGATTTTACTACCAGCAGCACCACCACCACTGATGACATCTCATCTCCCTGACTGACAATCTTCCTTATTGGAATCTTATTTCTAACATCATGGAGGATAATGGTAGCTATGCAAACTTGATGAATATCTTCCAATTTTTATATAAGGCTCTTCTATATCCTGATTCCGCAATGCCTGCATGTCTGCCGATGTTTAGACGGAGTCAAATGCTTTGTCGTAATCTATGAAGGCTATAAATAGGGGTTGGTTACATACTGCACATTTCTTTATCACCTGACTGATATTGCGAAAGTGGTCTGTTGTCAAGTATCATTTGCGGAAGCATGCCTCATCGTTTGGTTAACTGAAGCATATGGTTGTCCTGGCGCTATTAGCGATTGTCTTAGTAAATATCTTGTACGAAACGGACAGTAATCTGATCTGTCTACAATTTTTTAATTCCTTGTTATCTTCTTTATTATAAGTTATGATACCTTTAGCATTCTTCTAAGCTTCTGGTACGCTCGACATATTAAGGCATTGTGTATAGAGGGCGGCTAAGTTTTCTAGCACAATCTCCCCTCCGTTCTTCAAGAGATATGCAGTTACCTGATCCTCACCACCTTCTTTTCCCCTTTGCATTGCTCCTGAGGCTTTTTTTACTTTCGCTTTCGTTAGTGGCGGGATGTCCTATTGCTGTGCGCTTCTCTGCTGTTACCTGATCCTCACCAGCTGGTTTTCCTTTTTGCATTGCTCCTGAGGCTTTTTTTACTTTCGCTTTCGTTAATGGCGGAATGTCTCATTGCTATGCGCTTCTCTCTCACTGCCGTGCTGATTACATTGGCTACGGTATACATTTGTGTATAATTCTTCCGCTATTATAACTAACCTATCTATATTGCTAATGATATTGCCGCCTCTTTATCCTAAAGCATTACATTGCTGACAACCTAAACTGCAGCGAGCACATCAATAATTTTTTCGGCTCGGCGCAACGCAAGCTTTTCTTTGTAAAACGTAAAATGCAGAGCGCTGACCGAGATACCGAACGTAAATCTTATGAAACCACAATGAGACTATTTCTGCAATGCGCGACAATAAACTGGGATCCTCATAAACAGTGCCGCATAGTTATAATCGAAAGAGTTTAAAGATTTGCAGTCAGATTTCTTTTTTTTTTGGTGGGGGGGGGGGGCGGCGTCTTCAAACGCCGGCAATCCGTTACAGCCCTGCTTGCTCTTGCACATCTTCCAGCATTGGGCGCAAGAAGAAAGATAGCCCGAGTGAAGTCTCTTTATAAACTTAAACAATAACTTAAACTTGGATCCTGGCTTGTAACTGCAAGCCACCGGAAGGCTATCACTTCGTATTAATCACTCTCACGTTATTATGACCTACACAACGAGAGTTGATGTATTTAAGCATTTTTTTTCTGAACAATGGATTTAAATAACGCGCATTGACAATTGTTTGTAGACACCACACCAGCAGAAAATTTTGCGGACAGTTGGATGCATATGCTGTCAAAAATGCACTCTGCTTATCAGTATGTTTGTTGATCCGCTGACATTTCTTTTTACTACATTCCACCTTGCAAAATTTGCCACTTGAGAATTGTTCCTTTTTGTTTTTGCTTTATTTATCTTACTCCAACCTCAGTCAAATGGCTTAGAGTATTTAATATGAATAAATAATGTTTGCTGCATTATCTGCCCTTCTGCTCTTCAGCACCAGCTTCAGAGTGCCAATAATCAATTACTAGTGCTGTAGGCGTTATCGAAAAAAAGTAACTAAATACGTTACTCGTTATGCTGAAAAAAAAGGAACGCGTTACCGCCCTATATTACCTACCAAAAAAGGCAACGCGCTATAGTTACCGTCACCGAACAAAATAAGTACCGCACGTTACTTTGCCATTACTTCATGGCCTTTAATTGTAATTAGTCTTCGCCTTAAGAACTTAAGATAATCTTTATAAAGATCACATTTCATGTAAAACTTCTAGCCCAAACAAAATTTTAAGCGAAATCTTGATTTAACGAGGACACGTCGCACAAATGTGCAGGAGCTTAGCAATGTTATAGTGGCTTAAAGTTTATTTATTTATTTAAGTACCCTTAGCGCCCGGCTTGGCATTACATAGGGGGATTCAGCAAATAAAAAAAAATATTCAAGGGTTCACTTCGTACATAATACAGAGAAAAAAGAATGAAAGAACAAAGTGTTAGTTATGAAATTCGGTCGGTCTTATACATCGTGGGCATGGTGCTGTGTGCAATAAACAAAAATAATATGTAGACGTACAAGGCAAAACAAAGGTACAAGGCGGTAAGTTCAAACAGATGACAATGCTGCGCCTGATTCAGGAAATCTTAGTAACGATGAACGGAAAGACGATAATTCGTTAATAGCCACAATGCTAGCAGGTAATGCATTCCACTCCCTTATAGCCAAGACTAACGAAAAATTCTGATATTTCCTTGTGCGAGCGAAAATTGTTTGAATTTTATGCGCACGGTCGGTACGAGATGATATGTGATGTGCTACTGTGATGTGCCTGCGTGCGAAAGATGACTGGTTGTAGTAGAGGGAGTGGAACAACGACAGGTGAAAGAATTTCCGTCTAAGTCGAGGTCGAGAAGTTTTAGAGATTGTTTTATTGCTGTAACGCTCTGGTATGGACAGTACGACCATAGATTAAAGCGTGCTGCCTTATCTTGCACTGATTCTAATGAGCTGAATAAGCTTTTTTTGGTGGGGATGCCATACTACCAAACAATATTCCAATGATGCCCGAACTAGAGATGTGTAGGCCAGCAGTTTGGTGTCAGGGTTAGCTAGAGATAGACGACGTTTAAGAAGGCCTAATTTTTTCAAAGATTTGCTAGTGATATATTCTGTGTGGCTATGCCAACTTAGTTCCGGAGAAAGAACAACGCCTAAATATTTGAAAAAATGAGCGCTCAATGACACTATTATTTATAATGTAGTTGTTTACTGGAGTTTTAGAGAGTGAAGAGAAAGTCATCTGGTTGATTCTATTGGTGTTTATTTCCATTTGCCAAACACTGCACCAAGTATTTAACCTATTTAGATCTGTTTGCGAGACAACAACGTCGTTAGGATTCGCTCTTTCCCTCTAAATGATACAATCGTCACCGGAAAGACGTATGGAGGAGCTAATATCTGAAGCGATGTCATTATTAGAAATTAAAAAGAGAAGTGGGCCTAAGACAGATCCTTGAGGTACACATGATTTAACATGTTCAGTTTCAGATGTGATGTTATTAGCAGATGCGGATTGCTGCCTGTTAGCCAAGAATTCTTCAATCAACTTTGTAGCACCATGATGAAGCTGCAAGATATATACCTTTTTGATAAGGCGCTTGTGGGCTACCTCAATGAAGTCTTTTGAAAAATCGATAAAAATTGCGGCAGTGTACAAGGCGCTGTGAAGTGTACAATAGAGATCCGTTACTAATTCAAATATTTGGATTTGGCATGAACGCCGGTACCGAAAACTGTGCTGATTTTGAAGTAGCATGTCATTTGCATTAAGGTGTTTCATGATGTGGGTAAATATTATGTGTTCCAGTAGCTTGCAGCACGCTGAAATAAGAAAAATTGTTCGGTAGTTGTTGGGATTTGTAATAAGCCCAGACTAAATATTGGTATAATGAGTGCAGCTCGCCAATCATGCCGACACGTAGGGAAGTTAGCTTCAGAAGTTTAGTACTTATACCATCAGGAGCAGGGCTAGAATTTAAAGGAAGCCTATCAATCGCACGAAGAACCCCATCTATTGTGATAGTGATAGGATTAGAACGATAAGCAATGAATGGAACGGGAAGCTGAATGGGCTCGGGAATAGGTGCCTCGTCTGTTAATACTTTGCTAAAATGACTGTTTAGATGTTCTGAACTTGATTCTATAGGGACCAAAAGTTCATTGACGTCCTTTAGTGTTATTAACACGCTTGAATCTTTGGGATTGACAACACGCCAGAATTTTGGGGGTTTGCTTTTAACAGTTTCGGAAGCGCATAATTAAAAACGCAATTCTTTGCTTCTGTTATGCTTTTTTTCCGCAAAAGATGATAGTTCCTTATACCTTTGCCAATCACGGTGTGCGTTAGCCTGAGTAGCCTTTCTGTATGTCCTTTTTTTCCTGTTCAGATGCTTCCTGATTACCTTCATGAACCAGGGACCATAAACTCTTGTTTTGATCTGAAGTTTTGGTACGCAGTGTTATTCAATTTCTGTCAACCTGTCGCGAAACATTATCCAGTTTTCGTTTGTGCTGCGTTCCTCGAATTTATAATGGAATGCAGCTTCGAAGTCAGCCAGCATTCGGCTCATTTTGTCTTGGTCCACTCTGGCGTAGTTCAAGATATATTTTAGCGACTTTTTTGTGTGAGCCTGTATCGGGTGTAAACAGTGTACAAAGCTATGGTCGCTTACACATTCTAACACGTGCACTTCTGTATTTTGAGGCTAATTAGTGAAGATCAAATACAAGATATGTTTTCCACGTGTTGGCTCATGCACCAGCTGAGTTAGATTGAACAAGTCAAGAGTACTGAGAAAGTTGGAACAATGAGACAGGCTATCCTGGGAATCTCCAAGTGACGTACTCCAGTCAATAGCAGGGCAATTGAAATCACCCCCTAAAATAAGGATGCAATTCGGGAATTAGTTAAAGATGCACACAATGGCCCAGTGAAAAGAATCAACAAATTTTGACCAGCAGTCAGGTTGCCGATAACAAACTCCGCTTACGTAAGTGATACCACTACACCGTACCGTCACAAACAGTAGTTCAAGGGCTGTGTCAAGAGAAAACAGAGAAGGCTGATAGTCGCTTCTTACCGCGATCATGACGCCTCCTCCTCTCGATGTCAGTCTTTCGGTATATCTTTGCGGTATATTGCAGTGTATTGATAAATGGCTTGGGAACAATAGTTCAATATTTGGTACGTCTCCGGTCAGCCAGGTTTCAGTGCCAAGAACAATATCAGCTTCACATGTGTGAATCATTGCTTTCGTCACATCAAGTTTAGGAAGTAAGCTACGGAAATTGGCCATGAGGATGGACACATTGCGTGCGGTTTTTTGTTTGACTTCATTTCGGCCATCTTATCATGCCGACGGGCTGCCATCATGCGTATAAATCGGACTAGAAACCTGTGTAACTTGGTCAGTTGCAGCTTCGTAACGGTACAAATTGTCACGAAATTTGAGTTTATTAAAATGGACAGCATAGCGCTCATTTTCAGTTTTGTTTATTTTGGCGAAGTCTCGTAGCTTTTTATGTTCTAACTGAACTTGCGGGAAAAAATCTTCTTCCAGCCATACCTTGGACGACACATCTTTCAGCTTATGGGCGTTGCGGATGACTTCATTTTTTGCCTTAAAATTTAAAAATTTGCTGATGATTGGCCGATGAGCGTCAGCGTGTCGTTTTCCTATACGGTGTGCGCGTTCAATTTCGCCTATCTCGACTTAGAGGTGAGGTGAGAGGAACTCACGAACAACTCGCTTTGTTTCCGTGTAGTCTTCCTTTTCAACTTCGGGAAGACCTTTGACAAGCATGTTGTTCCGTCTCATTCGATTATTCAAGCCATCAACGACATTAGTCAGTTTGCTCTGCGTTCCCGATAATGTGCACTTAATATCTTCAACAGAAGGAAGGAAGGAAGGAAGGAAGGAAGGAAGGAAGGAAGGAAGGAAGGAAGGAAGGAAGGAAGGAAGGAAGGAAGGAAGGAAGGAAGGAAGGAAGCAAGGAAGGAAGGAAGGAATGGAAGGAATGGAAGGAAGGAAGGAAGGAAGGAAGGAAGGAAGGAAGGAAGGAAGGAAGGAAGGAAGGAAGGAAGGAAGGAAGGAAGGAAGGAAGGAAGGAAGGAAGGAAGGAAGGAAGGAAGGCCTCAGACGCTGCTGGAACATACACACTACGGGGGAGTGGCCAAGACACAGGCGGTTAATTACTGGATACAGGAAAGTTTTGAAGGGAAAGGAGTGTTAATAGTATGTAGTCTGAGAGATTGGAAGAGGGAAGGAAAGGGGTCCAGTTAACTTGGAGATCAAAGACGGGACAATTGCCTAAAGTGCATAATAGTACACAATGCCTGTAATGTTGCAAAGTCGTACTGACTGAGGGCGGGAAAAAGAAATTAGAATGGGAGTCGCTGCGTTTCTTGAAGAACATTTTGCACAGCAGAGCGCACACTCCTGTCGCTTCATCCAAGCAAAGAAGCGCCAATGGAAAGAACAACCGCGGAAGACACAGGCAAGCCCCGTTGATGAAATGGAATTTGCAAAAGACGCTTCCTCAAATGAGAAAAGCGGCGGCAGAACAGCAGGAAGTGATCTATTGTCTCAGGTTCGGCACAGAAAGGGCACAGTGGGGAAGCTGCCAGGCCAGATCTGTGAAGGTAGAAATTTATAAGGGGAACCCGGCAACGCAAGCGCGTGAAAGAGACCTCTAGTCTGCGTGAGCGCCAGTCATTGCTACTCCAAGGATGCAGAAGATGCTGATATTCGGGAGATGATGTAAGAGCCGAGGCAGCAAATTCCTGAAATATTGTGTAGCTGCGAAACCTCACCGCAGCTGTATATGCACATGATGGCAGGAAAGCAACAATTGGGCCGCTGAGAGAGGCTCTTGCTAAGGAATCTGCAACCTTATTTAAGTGAAAGCCCATGTGACCGGGTACCCAAAGCAACCTTACCGAATTTAGATGGAGCGGAATCAAGAACATAAAGAGGCGTAATGGACGACAGTTAGTGGGTGAGGATAAGGAAGAGCAAATGGACAGAGAGTCTGTCATAACCACGACCTGGGAAGCGGTAGATTCTAATTTTCGTAAGGCTAAGATTACTGCTAATAATTCAGCCAGAAAAATTGGAGTGAAGTCAGGAAGACGGAGAGAAAAAGACCAATCCAGTGAAGGCGAAAAAATTCTCACACCTGCCTTTTCGCGATCCTGCGAGGCATCGGTAGCAATAAGAACATTAGAGGGAAAGGACCTTAGGTGGTCCTGCAATAGATCCTGAAGAAGCGGGAAGGGCTGCAGCTTTGCATTCGATGGGAAATGTCATCGAATTCAATCTGGACAGCTGAGGAGTTGTTATATATTTGGCGGACATCTGTGAAATGAATATTTATGCAATCAAGGAGGGACTGCGCGTAACATATCTGCGGGGTATGAAATCGAGACCAAGCAGCACTAAAAAAGGCGGAAGGTTGACTAAGAAATATTATACTGGAAGCGTGAAGAAGTGAGTCGCACAATTTTAAAAATGTTTGAACTGTTAAAAGGCGAAACCTAGCTGATAACGAAGGCATTCGCGCCTCAAGGTGCAGAACAGCTTTGGCGACATATTTTGGAAGCCCCAGACAAAGGCGCAACGCCTCACGCTCCAAAAGCACAAGAGGGCGAAGTTTATAGGCAGGAGCTCCTGAGAGTAAAACACACCCGAACTCCAAAATTGGGCGGACGTACATTTTATAAATCATTAGAAGCGTATGCCTTCTCATGCCTGACCTAGCACTACAAAGCCTGCGCAGGATGCCAATGGCCCGAACTCCTTTTGCAGAAACTTGCTCAATGTGTGGCTGCCAGGAGAGAGTAGAGTCGTATATTACACCGAGATACTTCACCGTCTGAACTTGAGGTATTATGTTGTTTCTATAGACCAGGCAGATATTTATTGGAACAGAAACTGGAAATACTAACAATGCGCATTTCTTCACATTAAGGGACAGATGAATTCTTCCTAGCCAGTTGTCAAGAACATTGAGGTAATTTTGCAGGGTTTGATAAAGAGTGTGAATGTCACCTGCTGATGCAAAAAATGCAATATCGTCGGCGTACACATAAGTTTTCACATTTTGAATGCATGGAATTGAGCTTAGAAAAATGTTAAAAAGAACAGGTGAGAGAACTGATCCTTGCGGAACACCTCTTGTCTGTGGAAATCTCCTTGAGGAAACACCATTTTGGCAGCAGTAAAATTCTCTATTTTCCAAAAAAACAGAAATCCAGGCTACAAAATAGCTTGGGAAGTTGAGTTCCTGTAATCTTAGTAATAGAGTCGAGTGCTCCACGCTGTCGTATGCTTTACTGACATCCAAGGTGTCAAGCGCAGCAAACTTTTTTCTATTGCGAGCTAATTTAATACGACTCTCAAAGTCAGTATAAGCACACCAAATTGAACAACCCGGCCTGAAACCAATTTGGCAAGGATTCAATACAGCATTTTCTGAAATGAATGACATGACACGGCTGAGAAGGACTCTTTCCACCAATTTCACAAGGTTCGATGTTAACGAAATAGGGCGTATATTGTCTAAAGTTAAGCCCTCCTCTTGCTTTTTAAGCAATGGAACTATTTCAGCAAGACACCACTCATGCGGTATCCAAGGACCTTTAATAGAATGGTTAATTAGAGACAACATGTCTGCACGAGATTCATTGACCAATATTTTGATCATAGATGAAGTGACCTTATCGGGGCCAGGAGCCGCTGGGGATAAGCGCAGAACAATTTGCGACAGCTCAGGCATAGAGACCTCAGTGAAATCACTTGAGGTGCATGTGAATATAGTAGGAGAAGGTAAAGCAGATGTAAAGCGAAGCTCTAGGCCACACGCAATATCCTCTAAGGCCTTTGCGATGTCAGCAGGGGACTGAACAAGGGATTCAATGTTGGCAGCCGGAGGAATCACCTTGTTGCGCCTCATGAAATTAAACAAAGCTCGTTTATTTTCTGATTGGGAAAGGAAATCATAATGATTTGTATTATACTCCTCCTTTGTACGGGCGACAGTGCGCTTAAATGTTGCTGCAACATACTTATAATCCAGCCAATTTTTTGGGCATTGATTGATGAGAAGTTTCTTCCAAGCTGCTTTCCGTCGTCTATATGCACGCGCGCACTCAGCATTCCACCAATTGCTCGCGATTGCACCCTTTGTTCTCTTAAGCAAAAATTCAGACTTTTGCCTTGCATGGTCCAGTACTGAGCATAGATGTGCAGCCTTGCTTTCGGCACTTCTCTGAGCGCGAGTGTCTGAAGTGATTTGGAGGGCTGATTTTACCGTGTCTTTAAAGCAATTGTAATTTATGAACGTGCGCTGATGTCGCTCAGGAAGATTTAATTTACACGCAAACTTGGAACTAATCGGTAGAAATCACTGTTTGTTGCACAGTCAACAGGCGCCCAAGACATAACAGAGACTCCTGGGGAGGAAAAAGTTAAATCCAAGGCAGAGCGGCATTGACTGCGAACAAACGTAGGCAATCCGGAATTGTTGCAGATCAAGTTGTTGCCAGAAGCCCAATCAAATAGTCTGGAACCAAAGCTGTCTGTTTTAAACCCCCAAGTCACATGGTGCGAATTGAAGTCGCCAAGTAATAGAACCTGAGATCGGCTGCTAGACATGACTGAGTCAAGGGGCCGAGTGTCACGCACACCAGACGGGAAATATGCATTAGCTACCGTAAAGGGCTGTTGACCTGGGACACTGAGGTCAACCGCAAGGATTTCACATTTATTGTCCGCATATTGAAAAGAAATGCATGCCCTGTGGCAGAACTTTGTAGATATTAGCACTAACAACCCTCCCGCTCGTGATGACCGGTCAAGCCGGAACGGATTGTAATCCTTGAGATGATAATTGAAATTTGAAATTGGCCATGTTTCCTGTAAAGCAACTAAATCTGGTAGAAGCTGATTGCATAGGCAATTTAAATCTGTTGAAGCGGAGAATATCGATCGACAATTCCACTGGAGTACACTTAAGAACCATATCTTGGCGGAAGTGCCACAGCCGCGACTGCCTTTTTTAGAATCCTGGTCTTAGCGTTTTGACTTGCGTTACTTTTCTTTGTCTTTGACTGGGGGCAAGATGGACCTGCAATATTCAGAGGAGACCCACTTTGTTTCTGAGCGCGGAGATCAGACTCCATATCCATACAATTCATAGAGGATGCGTCCATAACGCTATGCGAAGGAGAGGCCTGAGAGGTCTTTTGTTGCTCACATTGTTTTTGGCCCTGTGGAGCGGAATCGATTACCACAGAAGGAGGGGTAGCTTCCGAAGCCAAAGAAGACAAGAGCGGAGCGGTGGACGCCTGCAGAAGATTGGTCATCTGAGCAGCTATGACCTGCGAAATGCACGTGGACACGGTTTCCATAATGCGATCCATTGCATTTGCCACAGCTTTCTCAACTGCCGCTGTAATAGCCTGGCACCAACTAGAATCCATTATGGGTGGACATTTGGCGGCCACACTAGAGTAGGCTGAGGCTCTCTCCTTGACTGCGGCAAAAGCCTCTCTCCGCGTGCATCTGCGCTTGTCTATAAGCTCGAGCACCTGAACTTCTTGTGCTCGTGCAGGACAGTCAGGCGAATCAGCAGGGTGAGCACCGCTACACAAACAACATTTCTCTTGCTGTTCAGGACATTCCTCTCTGCAATGACGTTTCCCACAGGCACAGCAGCGTAAGGCCGATTTGCAGGCTTTGCCGCTGTGGCCAAATCGCCAGCAGTTTTGACACTGAAGGGGCGGAGAGTTAAAGGCATCTACTCGAAAAACCAATGGCCACACCTTAATCTCTGACGGGCAAAATATTCCTGCAAATGTGGCAATGACGGACTCCGTAGGAATTTTTTCTCCGTCAACCATCCTGCTGCATCGATGAACAGCAATCACTCCCGCAGGCGAGAGGTTCTCAAGCGTTTCCGCAGGGCTCAATCGAGAGTCGACCCCTCCGACCAAGCCCTTGGAACATGCTAGATGAGGCGGAATGAATGCGCTCACCGGGTGGTTGGCGAATGACTTACACTTCCGCAGGTCTTCAATACAGGCTTTATCCGGCGACCTGCACAAAATACCACCCCTGCCGAACTGCCGGACGTCGGTAATGTGCATAAAATGCTGCGATGTGGACCTAAGAGCCGCCTGCACGGCCTCCGGGTTGTTCAGTCGGATAGCGCCTCCATCGGAAGGCACTAATGCGACTGTAATGCTTGAAACACCGCTGCGGAAAAAGAGGTCAGTTGGGAGCTGGTCTTTAGGAAGAGTTGCCGACCAAGGGGAAAACCCCTGGCCAGGAGAAGAAGTAGACATTAAGCTCTCGTCCCGCACCCAATAACCCCAGAACAGGAGCAAACAGGCACAGACAAAAAGGAGAAATTTAGCAAGCTAGAGCAACACAGCCAGGTACTTAGCCACTGCCCCGCGACCTGGGAGAGCAACGAGAGCAACGGTCGGTGGCAAAGGGCTTCTTCTTCTCCTCTTCAACAGTACCTCTGACAGTGCAAACATCGTCGTCAATTTTCGGTACTCTACTCACACTTCTTTCAATGGCACTAACCCTCTCTTTTAAGTCTTCAATGCCCTTCTTTACTTCATCAAGTGTTGTTTTGGTGCTGCTAAAGTACTCTTCATTTTCATTTTGGAATTTGTTCAGCAATGTTAGAACATCATCCAACTTCAGTCCAGGGTTTGCCTCGACATCACCAGCACCGAGCAAAAGAGCAGCAATGCACACCAATGCCAACATTGTTGCGGGTTTGGGAGAAACACCGCTTATGAAGTCACATCCTGCACTGAAGCGCTGAGATTGTTTGTTCACACTTTGTCGAAACTGTAGAAAGGAGGCGATACGAGCCCTGTATGTGCTTACATCAATACCCATAGCGTTACTCAAGTACAGCATGGTGAACCACAATGGGGATCACGACCCCGTAAAATCGACTACAGTATTAAGGACATTGATTAAGACGTCATACCTATAACAGTGAACAGAAGAGGCGCTCAGTAGTTGCCACGCGTGGTCGCAAATCCCAGGGAAGCAGAGGCGATGCAGTCTTTATATAGCTGGTGATGGCGCTATTCACGACAATAAAAATGACGGCATTTTCCAGCGCAGTTATCACAGAGCAGCCAGCTTGTAACAATCAGAACTGTCAATCGTGTGGTCGTTGTCTTGATGGCTGTAACAGTGAACAGAAGAGACGCTCAGTAGTTGCCACGCGTGGCCGCAAATTGTCTGTGGAGTAATATTGTTACGGTACGCAGTCGCGAAGCGAAGACGACGTTGTTGTGTCGCTGGTAAGGCGACGAAGAAGAAGACGCTGCCGCTATAGTGCTTGAGTGACCCGTCTTCTGGTGTGTCTTCTGTGTACGGCCTATCGTTCCTGCTGCTGAACTAACCACGTAATATTTGGTGGAAGTGCTGGGTGCTACACCACGCCCAAGACCTCCACAGCAGTCGTCTTGTTGAATCCATCGCTATGCCGTCCAACCCACCCCCGGCCACAGCGTCAACCCCAGCGCCGACCGTTATCGTGGCACAGACTCGCGACCCGGGCCCCTTTTGTTGCACTGATGATGTCGATGTTAAAGACTGGCTAGCCATGTATGAGTGTGTGAGTAAGCACAACCGATGGGACGCGACCCTCACACTTGCTAACGTCATCTTCTACTTGGCGGGCACGGCGCGCGTTTGGTTTGAGACGCATGAGGAAGCACTTACCTCTTGGGACACCTGCAAGCAGAAGCTCCGCGACTTATTTGGCAAGCCAATTGGACGCAAGCTAGGCGCTAAAGAAGACCTCGCTTCTCGAGCTCAGTCGTCGACCGAGTCTTACATCCCTTACATCCAGGACGTCCTCGCTCTTTGCCGTAATGTAGACAGCGCCATGTCAGAGAGCGACAAGGTGGGGCCACAACCTCAAGGGGATCGCTGACGACGCTTTTAACTTGCTTCTCTGCAAAGACTGCGCAGCGGTCGACTCTGTCTTCCAGGTATGCCGGCAGTTTGAGCAAACCAAACACCGCCACATTGCTCTCCGTTCCGACCGCCTTCCGAACACGGCGGCGACATCCTCCTGCAAAGACCGGCCAACACTGCAACAGCCGTCCCATTCTACTAATTTAAACAAAATTGTACGGAGGGAAATAGAGGCTATGACTCCCATCGCCTTCGCCCCTCAGCCACCTTACGCTACGATTGCTCTAATCTAGGCCGTATGTCAGCAGGAAGCTAAGCGGTTACGCGGTTAGGTGTAGTGTCACGGACTAGAAAACGACCAAGTGGGCAGTGGCGCGGCACAGAGCGCTCGCGCTAGGCCCACCACCATTAAATCATTCTATCGCCATCTGTCATGTAGTCCTGCTTTCACCTGCTTGCCGTCACGAAACATTTGATGGAGGTGCGGAGTTCATCCCCATCCTAGTCCTGGAGCTTCGGCGTCCTGCATGTGCCGAGGTCATCGCTCGTGTTTTCCTGCCCGCACCGCCCGGCAGTGCCCCAGCCCACCAGACCAGAAGCGACCACGCCGTTCACCCCAGCCCCGTCTCCCGCCCCGACCAGAAGACACGACGACATGAAGACGATGCCGCAACTGGAACCTGTGACCCACCGACACTTGAAGCCGCCAACATATTTGAACACAGCCCCTGCCCATGCCGTTCGGTGTGTTCATGGGCCTCGGCCTTCGGCTCAAGGTGACCTACGCACGGCCCGGACGCCTCCTGGACAAGCGCTCATCTGATCATGATCTGCTAATTCATTGTGCCGGCATGCCCTGCATCTTCTCTTCTGTATTCATCCCTCCTGTCACACCCATCATCACATCTTACGTTTTGTCTTCACGGCCGTTCTTCTAGTTCGCGCGATTGGGAAGATCGCTCGGCAGCCCCGGGTAGTGTCACGGACTAGAAAACGACAAAGTGGGCAGTGTCGCGGCACTGAGCGCTCGCGCTAGACCCACCGCGAATAAATCATTCCATCGCCATCTGTCATGTAGTCCTGCTTTCACCTGCTTGCCGTCACGTAACAATATGTAATGGCTTCTAACTCTGTGGCACATGGTGAAACCATTTTTTGAAACATCAGACACAAAATGACATTTCATCATCAATTCTAACTTCACGAAGAAAACGTCGCTGAACGCTCAACAAATTTGAGGTAATTCTGAAAAATGTCTGTTCCGAACGCTGCGCTTTCTTCCTCTCTTTAGAGAGTTGCGTGTGTGAGTGGTTAGGGAAGGCAACGTAGGTGAAGGCAATCATGTGAATGCGTGTTCGTGCACGTGTTTCGTGCTTTGTGGCTATAGAGTTTTATTTTTTTTTTAGTTGGGTGCCTTGTCAAGGGCAGGTGCTTTCTGGCATGCATGCGAACCGCAACAAAGGTCGTCGAGAGCACCTTTACATTGTGCTTATTTACAACATAACATTAGGTGCTCTGCACTTTTTTTTCTAAAAAAGGGGGCGAGGTGGGTCAAATTTTAACAAAAAGTAAGTGGGAACGTGACACATCACGTTACCGAAAAATATTGACGGGAGTACGTTACCCGTCACAGATCCGAAATGGTAACGAGTACTTTACTAAGTTAGCGTAAAATTAACGCGTTAGCGCCAACACTGGTAGTTACACGCATCCACTGGACACAAGACTAGGCTCGTAAAAGTGACCTGAGGTAAGCAGACGTCCCTACACACGAAGACCCTAAAAAGAATGCCTTCTCCACTAACGCTCCTTTTGATCGTCGCTCTGCTCTTTCTATCTCGTCGTCCTCTACACGTGCCCGTACAGAAACCCGCTTCCTCATAACTTATCAATATTTGAGGATATGTACCTCAGAATATTAGGGCTAGAGTCAGTGACGTGCCGAAAGGGCGCTCAAAAAGTCGCAGTACTGGGCACATGCCTTCAGTGCGGCACGCTGGCCGCAGAGTTAAGATTTTGCACCTTTTCCGCGATAGCATTTAGCCTGCGTCGCCGTCGCTGACCGTCTGCGTAAAAGCCCCAGAGAAGCAACCTAGACGCAGGCGGACTACCTACGTCACGTCACCTTGTGGCGTCATCACAATTTTCCCATCGGATTGTGAGCAAAGTGATCATTGCCGCAGATAACAGTTAACAAAAATTAATTAATATTCGCGAGAGGCTGCTTGGGAATCGCAACCTGGGTCGCGCATGCCCAGGATGTAAGAATATATTTAGGTGCTTCCACTGATCCCCCGACACGGCGGAGAGCACGAGCAGATTATGTTCGCGCTTAAGTGCAAGCGCCGACCACATCGGCACGGGGGCACTGCGGCATTGGGGCCAACCGGTAACCGAACTGCGGACACACCTTAGCAATGTGCCCGGATTTCGGAGGGGTTTCGAGGTCTATTTTTCTATGTTTTGCGCTGCCAGAGTGCATCTCAATGTGTTAATGCTAGCTTTCTGCTTGAACCTTGCGGTGGCCACGATGGACGAAGAATTTTCGCAAAAATTATAATTTTGTTTGGTTCGATCGGTAACTACCGCGGAGATCGTTGCGTAAGCTCCAGTAGTCAAGAGTTCCGAGCTCGTGTATGGTCGTCGCGACCAATGCGCCTGCTGGCTGTGAATAGTAGGTTGTTTTTTCGACATACATGTCATGCCCACAAAGGTCCAAAAGCCGACTGGATGAGATTATGGGTAATGCATGCCTTCTACCTAACTGCAGTCCGGGCTAGCAGACATCTGTAGATCGAATGCCGCTTTTTAATCTCCTTCGGTGCATGCTCAAATGAACTCGTTTGGTTTGGTTTTAAAGCATTTGAAGTCTCAAAGCGACTCAGGCTACGAGGATGCCGTAGGGAGGCCTGCGTTAATATCGACCATCTGGGGTTCTTTATGTGCACTGACATCGCACAGTACACGGGCCTCTAGCATTTCGCCGCCATCTAAATGCGGCTGCCGTCGCTGGGATTGAACCCACGGCTAGACGCCCAGAGCAGATATAGTACTGGAAACTAGAGACTATTTCTGCTATATATTTCTGCTATATTTCTGCTATATATTCAGCACAGAGTTGATGCACGTCCCTGAGAAGTCTATGCAGTCATCGTTCAAGGTGACAGATGCAATTATTGCGATAACTGCTGCCCCCCCCCCTCTTGGCTTCTTGAAAGCTGCCAATCAAACTGGGACTAAATCTGTTTTGTGCCCAATCTTATGAATACAAGAAATCACATTTCCAAGCAAGGCTGTTTCTTTACTAAATTTGTTTGTTGCAGAGAGTCGCCATGGAGGCGGCAGTGAATTATTAATGAAAATTGCGCAGTTTACCGTCTCGAAGCGACACATGGGCTATACAAGGGCACTGCGGTGGAGATCTCCGGATTAATGCAGACCGTTTGGGGTTCTTTACTCTGCGGTGACATCGCGCCGCACACAGGAGCTTTTCGCGTCCGACATTGAAGCAGTGTCCTGAGGCACCGAGCCCAAAGTTCTGCCGTATGACATGTCCCGGGTTCGGAATTATGGACATCACGATACCAGAAAGTAAAGCGATTGGTGCTACTAACGGCGGTCTGGATCCTCCCTAGTCAATGTGTCACTCCACTTTCGGAAGAACCACCGACGTAGGCACGTTAAATGCGAGTTGGCAGTAAATAGTTTCGGACGGCGATCTCGCGCACTCTGGTGACACAACGCCGTGAAAGGCACAACATATGCCGGGAACGTTTATGAGAAATATGCTGGTGCATAATCTGCAGTACTTTCGAATGATCGGAGGAGCATTTCGTGCACAACATCATTAAGGGCAACTTAGTAATTTTAGCAGGCGCACAGCAGTTCTTCGGGACTGACGTCCACCAAGTCCAGTTTACAGCCTCGAGAATTTTATCATAGCGCGTGCATACCGGTGCAGCATTCCATCAGATCGTCAGCAGCTCAGCATCGCCGGTGACGGCGTCGCAAACGCCACCACAAAGGCGTCGTAGTAATGGTTTCCTTTTGCTTCCTGCGCTCTCGCGTACGGCGGCGGTGTTGCGCTACGGAGCACGACAGCGCGGGGCCGATCCCCGGCTTCTGGGGCAGTCAAGCCCAGCTTTCAGGGACATGGCCGTTTAGTTCGGCAAACTGCCACCACGGGCCGCTTCACCCTGAACTCCTTCTTTCTCTTTTCTTTTCCCCTTTCCTGCCTCGCATAGCCGCACGCAGGCAGACGGGAGGGCGCACAGCTGCGGGGTTGGGTTGGGCGTTAACCATTGTTCGGAATCCACACTGTAGGAGGAGGAAGGAGCAAGTAGGCCTTTGTGGGCGAAAAAAAACTATCAATGCGGCGTGAAGCCTTCGCTGCGCCTGAGGAACGCATGTTCAGTAGCAGGATATTGAGAAAGGCGCCCAGTTAGAAGAGAAAGAGGGGACGGGAAGGCAAGATGGCTGAAGGGCTTGTTGAGGCCGTTCGATAGGGGCGCTGTGTGGAGTGAAAACGCGTGGTTCTTTTTGACGAGTTGTAAGGTAGAGAAGAGATACATCCCGGCAGAAGCAGGACGCAGTGATACAGTAGTGTCCTGTCTCAACGGCGCCGTATCTTTTCGCTGCATTACAACTAGCCCAAAGTGCCACCTTAGTGAACTCCTGGATTTAGGATCGTGATTAGAAGCCAAATTAATACGTATAAAAATAAAAAAAATCAAGGGCGCCGAATTCAGGGATGTCAGATGCTTGTAGAAGAATTTTTTGGGCGAACGCAATGGAAGCGTCCAAAGGCCAATCTCAACAATCATTTGGGGAGTTAGTTGCAAGATGCCGTCTTGGTTGTGTAATTGCTGTCGCCTATCTTTGTGGCGGATCAGTGAACCAGCTCTTTTATCGGCGTAATGCTATGTACAGTTTTCAGAAACACGTCGTACTCCTCATCAGCACGACTATAGTTTAGCGCTATATTTTGCGAAAAGTAACGGTTATAAATTTTCTTTCTTTTTTTTCCGAGGACGGTTACTGAGTGCAATGCTCTCCCTGAGAGAGTGATATCCGCTGTTGACTTTCTGAAGGCCTTTGATGATGTATTTTAGTTACTGTATATAGATATTCTTCAGTTTTATTTGTCGTGCATGCTTTTATTACTGACTTATTGCCCTTGTATGTTATATCTTTGTGCCCTTCCTGCTTGCACCCAAGCAAAAGGTCTGCAGTATTGGATAAATAAGTAAATAAATAAATAAATACAGGACTTCGTGTCCAGAACTTAGCGTATCTAACATCAACTGGTGAAACCACGAATAGCGGCGCACTCCACTTTTTGTGACCCTAGTGAGACACTCCTGTGCAATCTGAGGAGAGTGAACGTTCTCTTGGACATCGTCTTTCTCATCGTGTACCCTCAGCGTTCATGAACTGAGCTGCCAACAATGGCTTTTCGGGACAGTGGTAGAAACACATTGTTTAAATTAAGGGGCTCAGATGGAGCAATTGCCGACAGACCACAGTAAGGGTAATCCCGCATGTACATTGAAACCACCACCACTGCTCTCCCAACAAGCTGCACAGAGCATGAGTAGGATTGTTTCTTGGTTCTGTTACGTAGTTATCAAACAAATCCATGTACCATTGTTTGCGCTTGTTTGTTAAATTATCCTAGCCCGAAGAGTCGCCGCGGTGGCTAAGTGGTTATGGTGCTCGGCTGCTGGCCTGAAAGACGCGGGTTCGATCCCGGCCGCGGCGGTCGAATTTCGATGGAGGCGAAATCCTAAATGCCCGTGTACTGTGCGATGTCAGTGCATGTTCAAGAACCCCAGGTGGTCGAAATTTCCGGAGTCCTTCACTACGGCGTCCCTCATAGCCTGAGTCGCTTTGGGATGTAAAACCCAATAAACCAAACCAGACTAGCCCGAAGCAAAAGAAAAAAACTAACCGTCCTCACCATGTTATGTGTACTACAGCTCTTGTACATCGTAATCGGGCCGGAGAGTTATTCAGAACACTGACTTCAGTGTTGAGACAATATTAGAAGCGTTGCAACGCCATGCGTCGGGTTCCGACTTTATATCCCTCTATGGTTGCCTGTCTCGGTCTCCCAATGCATGCAGTTTGTACATTTGCAGCATAGTTTCAGAAGGGAATCTGTGGATAACATTGGGACATGTAGCAACGTAACCTTCCGAAAATGGACACAACGTTGCTATACAGAATACGCGGAGTGTAATACGCTTCTTACCTGCGCAAATGTAACATTTGCATCGCAGTCTCAGGCTGCAAACAATTATTACGTTAGAACCAGAAAAAAAAAAGTTCAGGGGGCGCTTTGTTGAACTAAAGTGCGGTGATGCGAAAGCCTTTAACGCGGTGTTGCTGCTTGAGTCACTGATGTGGGGTTAAGATGTTAATTAAGTACACAATTCCTTGTGAATCTTAAAGGCTGGAGACACTGCAGTGCATTTGGGAGACATCCATCTGATTCGACGCCCTTCTGCAAACACTCTCCAGCGTCCTAGACAAGCAGAACTACATATGCGTTGGCAGGAAGTAGCGTAGTCGTTAGCCCGCTTGGTTGCGGAACGGAAGGATGGTAGAACTACTCTCTGAGTATTTGCATGCTTGCATTCATACTATTATGCTCCTGCAAAAGTGATGAAACCGTTTGCTGTATTAGTTGCCGGCGGCGACACCATAATAATGAAGTAAAGACTTCGAACGGTGATTCCTTCTCAATGCACTGCTATCAGTGAATGTTTGCGACCCGATTTTAGGATAGTGTCTCGCTTGTGAGAAGAATTCGTAACGTACTCACTCTTGAAATCTTTTAACAAAAAAACAACTAAACAGATAGCCTCACTAGAGAGAATACATGGGTAAGCATTTACCCTTCATCTCGTTATGAGAAGCTGATTTCGCGTTTTTGCTTGTATCATACTTTTTTCAAAATTTTTTGCGTTTATATTGAATTTTTTCTTTGTTTTGTGCCTTGTTATGAACGCTGCCAAGCTGCAGACGTGACGGACGTTCATTAATATCGTGTTGGCTGCAGCAAATAGCGCGTGCTTTCTTTTCTAATGTATACAGATTTTTCTTTTAAAAGCCGTAAAAGATGCATCGTCGTGGTCCGTGCAGGTGGATTGTGCGCCAAGGCGGACATTATGTCCGTGATAAAGATCATTTAAAAGACTATTAATTAACTATAAATTGAAGGCTGTAAACATCAAAAGTTCGCCAAGTCTTCAAAATTCTTTAATAGATACAAAGTCTTTAAAAGGATCCAATTCCCAAAGTCACTCGCGAAATGCGCCGGTAGTAGCACATCTCCTCTTTATGCCATGGGGATAAGTTTATCGCCGCAATAACTAAACAGCGATACTTAATCGTCGGGCCGACCAGCTGCCTTCTTCTGTGAGCCGCGAGAGATTTGGGGAGGCAAAGCCGCTTGGATAGTGAGAATTACTCGCCCACAATCGACAGTACTAGTATAGGACTGACGCGCCTGACAGAGTTCCTGACAGAGACGCACCAAAATAAAATAAGAGGAAAACAGGGAGCACGGCAATAAAGTAGAAAAAAAAATGGCTAATAATAAATGGCGTCGGCAACCACCTGAAGGAACATGGGCTGAGAATGAGGGGGACACAGGTATTTGGCTTTTCCCGTAGCCGCCTTTGTCGCTTCGACTCAGGCGGCTGGAATGCGCGTTTTGACATGGATGGGTAGCAGGTGCTCGTCACGTGCAAAGCCAGTTTAGAAGAAAAACTTGACGATTCTGCTCATCGGGCCTTTCCCCTTTGACGTCACGCTGTTTACCCCAGGGATAGGTCTCTCCCCGCTGTAATGAAAGTGACAATGCTTTGGTTTACACAACCGGTTTCGTCGGAAGGTAAAGCAAAATTCCAAAAAAGGAATTCTTTCGCGATGTTTAGTTTCCGGGAGGCGTTTTGGGACAAAAGGGAAAGCACGTGAGCCTTGCACGTGATCCCGAATCCTTGACACTGTTTTTATGTTAGGTTGTTCGCTGGCGTACTATAAATACAGTACCATCGAGATGCTGAACACCATTCGTCCACACCCAGCAACTGCAGCCTCACCTTTCTGCCAGAAGCAACTGATGTACCACTCCGTCGAGAGAGTCATCACGAAAACGGTAAATTTTTAACTTTTTGTTTGAATATTGTAACATTAAAACCTTTTTTTATATTTTTAACGCACTGCTGGGTACATTTAGTCATTACCAGTCGTTTGATTTTGGTATGTGCAGCCATATACTTCAGAAAAATAAAGTGCATTTATTCCATATGCAGCACTAAGTTTGAAACCTAAGTAATGGTCTTTCAGAGATTGTTAAAAAGGTACCCTGGAAAACTCGCTCCATTTAAAATAACGGCAACGAAAGAACAAAAAATAATTACGCATTGTATTAGATTATCTGCTTTAAGTGTGGATGATTCATCTGTCACCGAACACACAGACTTCTTAAGGACAGTATGCATATGGTAGGGAATAAAACAACATTGAGGGTCGCTTATATTTACTCCGCTCACGCATAATTTAGTCTAATAGTTGTGACTGTTTTCACCCGGTTTAGGAACGAGGCGCAAACTGCATTCCCATATTCAAATGCACTTGCTCCACTTTGCACCGTACTATTCCCGAGCAAGACAACATCGTATCATTCACAAAAATCTACAAGTTCATGTACATATCGTTTTCTGTAATGTTGTTATAAAAATGTTTGTTGCGCCTCTGTTATGGGTCACAACATTTTCGCGTAGTATTACGTGCCGGCAAATAGTTGTTCAATTTAGTATTTGATATTAGTAAATCGCACCGACCTCAGTATACCGAATTTAGTATGATACGCCTGCTACACGGGCGCTTCGAATGCCTTCCAACCTAATGTCATTCGACTCGACTGCCGAACTTACGCTGCTACATGAAGTTTCTCAACGGCAGTCGGTTCGGATGACATTCTAGTCGACGGAGCTCGGCGGAGACATTCCAGATATTGGAATGCCGTCGAAACGCGAACACAGCCCGAACCGCCCAATAGGCGTTGCCGCCGCCATCGCTTCGCCCCGCCCACAGCCACGCGAGTGCTTTCGGCTCGGTGGCTGCTCATTTTGATACCTGCTGCTCGCTTTTTGCTGCGCTTTGCTTAGCAAATAGCTCGTGTTCTGTCTACGTAAGCGCTTGAAGATAACAGTGCACCAAAGAACATTTACCGCGTGAGCATGAAATTTCTCCAGCAGTGTGCCGATGAGGACGCCTGCGTGCATATACTATTGTTTACATCGCTCGTTTACATGACTTAAAACACATTCTGCGCTTTAGTTCTAATAAATAATCTCATCTTTTTTGTACTGGTTGTACCCGTGGCTTGTTAAGGCAGTGCGACAATCTGTGGGAGGAAGCGCCGATGCGATCGCTCGCCTGAGAAACACTTGACAGCTGGGCTACTGACATCGTGTACGATCGGCGCTTGTCGCTAATTGTCCCGACTTCGTCCGACGCGATCAGTAGTTTATTTTAAGCTGCTTTATTCAGAAGTATGATTGGCGACCGTTCGCGGTAATTGAAAAGGCATAACTTGTTATTCACAAAATAGCAACGGCGACGACTGCTGCTGGTCGTAAAGCAGTGCTCGGCGGTTTGGGTCACACTGGCGCTTCCCGTTCATCGTATGCGCGCCCTGCGATGTGAGCAATAGTTGATTTGAGCTCACTGTTGTCAAAACTACACTCGTCGATTATTTGCCTTCGCTCAAACTTGTGAATTCGCTCTTCACAACCGCCGAATTCGAAGACGTAACCCTGCGGACTCGCTAGGCCTAGTCGTCGCGGAACGGAAGGGAGTCGCCGTCGATTAAAATTAATTTGGCAAGCACTTATAGCTGGTGAGTGTTCGAGTGTGCACATGTGAAATATACCCGTTCCTTTCGCTTATTAACAATATGGATAAGGTAGAAGAGCGAATATATTCACACCGTCGCCTCATCAGCGTGTTTTCGCTCAGCCGCCGGCCTGCCGTGGACATGAAGGCTGACAGTCCGCCGGTCGGATTCGTCGGTGTCGTTGGCCTCAAAAACTTGTCCCACTACAGTCATATATGCTGCTGTTGACCGTGATAGTGTCGTTGTCGCACTAGTGTGACCACCGCCGCCGTCGTCATCGTACACTGAAAACGAGCTGAGGAAATTTGAAATGCGTTTGGAAAGTGTCGTGCAGCGCCGCGGAAGTCCGTCGAGTCCGAATGCCATTCCAAGTTGCGAATGTCATTCGACTCAGGTGTCATTCGAACGTGCCCGTGTAGCACAGGTATTAGCCTTTCTGGCCATTGCCAAGGACGATTTCTCTTAGCGTTTGTCGTGATGACGCTCTGCCGCCTTCATATTAGCAGCAGCATTTTTTTTTTGTTTCATAGAGATAACATGCCAATTTTCCTCGTAGTAAGGTGCACGTGCCCTTGCGGATCTTATAAACCTAATAAGTACCACAACAGATAAAATCCTGAGACTCAGTGTCAGTTTCCATACTTTTGGCTTCACGCCCCCCCCCCCCTCCCGCTATCTTCAGATAAATGAAATCGTTTCCTAAAGTATTGACAAAATGTCTCCATTTGTCTTTTATTTAGCGCAAAGGATACCTGATCCATTGGAAAGGGTACTCCAAATGGCATTGTACCCTGGAGCCTAAGAGGAATCTCAACGAGGCCTGTCTGCGCGAGTTCACATCCCCAAGGAAACCATCGAATCGACGCCTCCAGTCTGCCTCTGAAGAGATCGTGTACGAAATTCAAAAAAAGCTGTCCAACTGCCGTCGATCAAGCGGTCTCCTGAAGGTGAAACTTGACCAGGATATTTATCGATGGGCTTTTCACGGGAAAGGCCAACCATTAGAAAAAAAATGACTATTCTGTGTTCTGTGAGGAACAAGACGTCTCCAGGCTCCAACTTCCGTCTGCGTGGTCGATACGGGAAACGAAACTTGGGAACACGGTGGCGATTGAGTTTCCAATCAGAATTAATGGTGGGGTAACACTTCAGAAGTCCTGTAAGAGGTTTCCTTGCGGATTTCCTCGTGAGACCTTGCAGATTTTTATCGTGACAAAAATCATTGCTGGCGCATCGTAATACAGTGATAAGTGTTTATTCCCATGGAGTTCTACTTTTGTTCTATATGTTTTGTTTTCGCGTTATTTTGGCTCGTTTTGTACAACGTGTCACCTGTTTAGCTCACTGAGTGTTACTGTCTCTATTCCACTGCTATGACTTCTTGTTCGTCAAATTTTCTAGTTATTATTTAGTTTGTTGTTTTTAACTCCACGAAATGGCCACGCCAGGTAACCATATAATCTTGTCTGCTACCTTTGACAGTTGCAGTGTCACATTCACGCTGACCAATGAGACAACTCTAAAGACAAGACACGAGAAGGACCATCTTCGAAAGACATACTTTGAAACTGTGCAGTCATTTTTGCCCCCGAATGTAAGGCTTCCCATTATGGATAAATATTTTGAAGACTGGTTTACGTGACTGTGCAATATTGCGGATAGGCGCTACAGGAATTTGACAGGCCGTGCGAAAGCGTCCTTCTTAAAAAATAAAAGGTTCATAAAGATTCACTTCGAGTCTTAATCTAGCCCACCTGAAACGAATACCGGAGAATCTATAGAGAACATCATAATTTCTGCTCTGCAAAAAGAACTCGAAAGAGTAGGAACAGTTTAAGAAAAGGCCATAAATGAGCTCAGAGACACCGTCTCTGCCTATAAGGCTAAGCTTCTTAACCTAGAGCAGGAAAATGAAAAGCTGAAATCCGAAAAAACTACCATGCTACTGAACAAAGGAATAATGGTCGGCGAGGGGTGCAAAAAAACAGACCGAAGGAAGCTTCATGCCGCTGGATATTCCATCGCGCAAGCACTTGACGCTGTACTGGAGAGCTACGGCTTAGATGTATGCCAGATTCTCGTAACTGACTTAAAAGGCCTGCTGCATAAAGTAACATTCAAGGAAAATAGAGAAATTATTTGTAATTGCGGTGTAAAAAGAGGTTTCTGCAGCAATGGTGAAGTTAACTATAATGCCCTTTTTTCTCCAAACAAACAAAGCTTGCGAGAAGTTGCAGCCCTCTTGGACGTACATTTTGTCAGTAACGTTTTCTGGGAGAACCTCTCCGCGAGCGTCCCTAATCTGCCTACCATAAGGCTAATAAATTCTTACAGAGAGCACCTAGATAGCAGGATAACTGTCTTCAAGACACCAGGTACCTCACCTGGCGCTCAGGTTTCATTTGAGGAAGACTTGGCGTTAGCTGCGCAAGAGCTAGCTAAAGATGTAGACATAAGTGTGACAGAGATCTCCACCGAGGCACTCCTTGTAAAAATAGAGGGTGATGGCTGCGTTGTGAGTAGACGCACGACCTGGACATTATCATTCGTCATTTGCAAAACGCGGCAGCTACAAAGCCATAACCTTCATCGCCTTCTCGGTGTGGCGGAGATCTCGGAGGGTTATTTTGAAATAAAAGAGGCTTTTCGGGATTTGATAAAAGAAATCAATGTTGTCGCACGAAGGGGTAGCATATCTGTAGGGGACCACAAGATTCCGATTCGCACCTGTCTAGGGTCAGATTTGAAATTTTTGCTTGTTGTTCAGGGTTTTCAGTCTGCTGCATCACACAATCCTTGTCCATTTTGTCGAGCAAACCCACAGACAAGGCGCTCAGTTCTGACAAGTAACAGGAGCTTTAATGAGCCTCCTTTGATCCGCACTCTTGAGAACATCAAAGCTGATTGCTGCGCAGAGGCGAACGGGATGAAAAAACGTGCCATTGCTTAACTTCGACTCTGTTTTAATAATTCCTGATGTATTGCACATGAAGTTAAGAATAGTTAACCGCCTTGTAGATGGATTGCTTTCAGAATCAGAAGACAGAGATTACCGTGAAAAACTCCGCAACCCGCGTTGTATGACCATACACGTTCAGGACATCATTGACGCCATAAATAACTGTGGGATTAAATTTCACGTCTGGGAAGCCAATGAAGAAAACAAGAGAAAAACATTCACGTCGGTATCGGGGGACGATTGTGAGCGCCTGCTGAAGGCTTTGCCTGAAAACCTGGCCGGGAAATTGCACCCTCAAACAGAGGAAAACATTTTGCTCCTTTGGAAGCTTATGCGGAAAATTTTGTACCACCTGGAAAATGATGTTGAAGGTCGCAGCATAGAAAGAGAAATCTCAGAATTCTTTCACACGTTCTTAGAATTAGGAGCCCAAGGTTGCAAAGGCTTTGGTGGCGATAGAGTTACGCCGTAGATTCATATTCTCGCGCACCACGCTTCCGCAAAGCACGAAAGGTTCAAGTGCCTTGGCTGGTTTTCAAGCCAAAGGCTAGAGAAAAAAAACGACGTGCTAAAGCATCTACACCATGGGAAGTCTAACAAGTGGAATGCAGCCGCTGACGCTCTCAAGCTGGTGAAAAGGCTTGAAGTGAGTGAGAATATCAGACTAAGCCGTGCATATAAAAAGCGGGGCCAAGAGTATTTATTGGTTTGAAGGACTTATTCAAGAGACACGGGCGAAGAGGCTACGCTGTGCAGAAGAAAAAGTGAGCGAAGGAAACTGTCTACAAAATGTGGACGACATGGATGCAGGAGAATTGCGCACGGAGCTTCGGGGTTGGGAATGTTGACGAAAGTCAAATCAATAGAAAAACTTCGCAACCTTGTAAGGAAAGAAAGAGAAAAGCAATGATTGTAGCCATAGGAGGAGATAACAGTTATGTGGGGAGATGTGCCTTTTAGTTTTGCGTGTTTCCTCCTATATTTATAGTGCTGTGTTGTACCTCTAGTTTAGAAAGTGCATCACTGCTTGAAGATGAAGAGTACTGTTTCTGATTCCTTATGTAACCTGCCCCTAAAGGAGTGTTCGGTGTGCACTAAAAATAGTGTATTTGTATTATGTGACTGTTTACCTGCCATATATGCCCTGAACAATTTTTTGGTGTAATATAAATGTGATATGTGTGTTTTGTAAGTATTGCCGTTGTCACTTTTAAAATGATCTTCTGGCTTGTCTTTTGCGTAAGAAAATTCTTTTATGTAAACAAACCATGGATAACCGATTTTTAACGCAATCAGTACAGCTAGAAAAAGTACTTGGGGGGTGGGGGGGTGCTTTGAAAATGAACATGCACACACGCCTTTAAGTTCTGCGGGGCAGCAGGCAAAAATTTTGCAGCGAATTTAAGAAATCTGATTGGGCCTATCGGGCGTAGATCAAATGATACTGGCATCAAGTGCACAATGCGCACAAACAGGCTCGAGAAAAGTGACGACAGCAGTACTACGCACATTCAATGCCATCATTTATGTTCATTTGTATGTCCTTCTTTGCTGACTCATTTTGTTTGGCAACCGCTTATAAGTTTGCCTTGTTCTTTATTCTTTTCGCAAAGTATTGCTTCTTTTGTATGCCATGTTGCTGTGAAGTGTGTTTAGTTATATTCATATTCGTTACGTTTGGAGGGCATCGTTCTGGTTGTACATGTAACACGAACACAAGGTAATGACGCTATGTGATTCTGACTGTACACATTTTGTTCCGAAATGTTGTATAAAAAGTGTATAATAAAATATTTTATATCAGCACTATAGCCCTTCTCCTTGCCTTTTTGCGGGGAAGTTATAACCCCTTCCGCACAAGCTATCAGATAGTGTGACAAGTGCAAGTTTATTGACAGCGACGCCATGAAAATAGACCTATTACATTTGCTCGATTTTCTCCCCAAAGGTGCAAAGGAGAAAAGAAATATAACCTCCAGTGCTTCGAATATTACTGTAAACGTAACAGATCACTTTCCATGAGTGTTATCGTTGCGAAGGCTTCCCCTTCATTCATGGTAATTTGCTGACATTGTGCTTTCCGCTACGTGCTATAATGACATCCCCGCCTATTTGATATTCTCATTAACTTTGTAACATAGAATGCAATTCGTGACTTATTTTATTGGTATACATTCCTTTTTAGCGTCTGGTTATTTTTGTTGCGCTCTACCTCTCTATTACAATTGTATTTGGTTTGATTTACCAAACGCTGCTGCTTCCAAAGTAAGCGATAGTATTGTTCAGTGCAGTGTAATTAGTTTTTCACGTGACCACAGAAATCAAAGCTGCTGCAAGCAGAGTAACCTGGGAACTGGGAAAATCTACAATGAAATAATACAAATTCGTTCCATTACGGGCTATGAGGGACAGCGCACTGGAGCGCTTCGAACTAATTCGACCCCCCGGGGGTAAACAGCCGGAGCGTTGTTGCATTTCGTGTACGCTGAAATGTGGGCATAGCGGCTGGGTCCTGAGCCGGCCTTACATCACCCGGCACCCTGTGCAAGACTTTGCCACCCCCCCCCCCCACCCGCCTCTCTCTCTCTCTGAATGTATTTGTGGGGGTGTTTCTCTTGATTTTTATTGGCCGTCCTAACGGGGGGCACTTCTAGTTTTCATTCTTTTAACAGTCTCAATGTAGTATTTGTACTGTCATGGGCAGGACACTTAGTTGTTTTTTATTTTTCTTCCCTCTCTAATTTATACCTCTTGATATCCTTTGATCTTGCTATTGGCGGTCAATTTTTTACACGTTTTCATAGCATTCTGAAGAAGATGAATCTTAAAAACAAGCTGCTTGCGATAACGCAACTCATCTATTATACTGGTGAAATAGAAAAATTTATTGCTTAAAATGATTACAGCCCAACCTCAAAGGACAGATGCAAACGTTCTTCACAAGAGGCTCTCAAAACAGTCGCTTCAGACGATTGATATGACATCGCGACTAACCCTGTTAATCAGTGGTTAACCCTCTTGCACCTGGTGGCCCCTTGCGATGTCACTCTGGGAGATGCGGGAGAATTAACTGCGATATCATGACAATCGGCCGACGAAGGAGCGTAGCAGCGATTGGCAGCGTAGCGGCTGGCAGCGTCGCAAATTGCGACAGCCACCATATTTACCATTAATATATACCGTTATGAACTGCTTCCTTGATGACGTCCATGTAAAAGCGCTTTTTCGTAGCACAGAAGTGGACACAATTAAATTCACCAATTTGTTTGCAAAAATGTAAAAAAGTTGGCGGTATCTTGCAGTATCTTTAAAAACGAAGTTTCGTACCTCAAAAGCGAAGCCTCATTTTTTCAGTTGTGTTACACAGGATGGATCCCGGCAATACATCATGCATGCATATTACAGAAGTCAGAATGAAAGAACTGCAAAAAAAAAAGTCGCCAATAGCTGCAGCAATAAAAGTATGAATAGTGATCATGCGTGAAATTTTTCATTCATACATTCATACTAATATATTTTCTATAGAAACGAGCACATTTATTAAAATTAGTTGACCAAAACAAAAGGTCCTGAACCCAAGTTAGAACTGTAAGTGCAAACTCGAGTCACCATATTCGGACAACGCTAGAGTCACTAATTTGAAAGCATTAACGGTGAACGTGACAGTAACAACCTGAACGTCTATCTAGACGCTATTTGCTTCTAGACTCCAAATTCTGTGTTCTGCCCGACAACCGCTGAACAGCTTCAGAATGTTTCTGAGTAAAGCTATATCAAATTTTCTTAAATAAGTATTAAAACAATAAACTTAAACATTTATATCCGCGAATACTTTTTGATGTCGGCCGTTTGAATGCCGCTACGCTCTTTAAAAGTAACAAGAATAGCTAAAGTTCAGGCGAGCTAGCTCTCATACCCTAATAAATCATGATCACACGCCCCAATAAACTTTTTAGATAATAGCAAAGGGCTGACAATTTGCAAAGTTGCTCCACGACAAGCATATATGAACAGCCGCGAATACTTTATGTAGCTGCGTTAATGCATGGTCATCGTAACAACCTTCTTTATTTAAAGCTCCGGTCGAGACACTGGGTTCGAGCTCTGACATATGTTCTTGTCTGCAAGGCAAAAGTCACCCGATAAAAAGGTAAGCGTCGAAATGGACGCAACTTCTGCAGTCCGAACCATTTCTGCAGCGTAGCTCGCTACCGGGTGCCATCTTTCATATTTTAAGCAATATCAGGTTTCAATTAAAATGTCTCAGGAAGCTTCTTGATCAAAGCTATGCCAGATCGTTGCACACCATTTTAAACACCATATATTAGGGTACCTAAGACCGGGAAGCATTTTCGATATCTATCCGTGTTACGGTGCTATACAGTTTCAAAATCTGGAAAAATGCCAAAACTTTGGCCCTCTCCCGTAGGCAGCATCGTATAATATTCAAACGCGCTGGGAAGCTCGTGTTTTAATAGCACAGGACTGAAACTTCGGCACATTCCTCAGCTAAGTGTATATTACACAAATCCCCGAAGCATTTTTTGTAGGTGCTTTTGTTCACGTTTTACGATTTTTTATTGTACCCCTTCCCATTCAGTTACGCTCCCTGTCGCCGCCACTGCCGGTAGATGGCGCAAGTAGTAAATGACCCAGAAAGCTGGGCATGATTTATGACAGGCGAAATGCGTAAACGCCCTTGAGATTTCTATGCACATCAAGGAATCCAGCTCGCCGAAGTTAACCATATTTCCTTCATCGCGGACGTCACATGGCCAAAACGTCGGCTGATTACACTGCTCAAGAAATATGTTCGAATGTTAGCGTATAGGATCCTTCGCCCAAATTTAGGCGTCATAGTTGACCATGCTCTCGGCCGCTTTGGCCACGTACGAATTTATATCGAAAAGAGCTGCGAAGGATCCCAGGTCCGTTGTCATCGCTGGTTAGAGATTATTTTGGCAAGTTTTCTGCTTAAAAGTAAAGATTAGGTGTCTGATATAATAGACTAAAAGACGGTCCCTTGGTATTTGGCCTTTGAAAACTTCGATACGCTTGCATTAGACCACAATAGGAGAAAAACATTCCCGAATCTTCAGTTCCTACTCGCTTGCACCTGCAACAGTGACTTTGTGAGCGGAGATTTCAAAGCATGATATCTTAATACTATTTCCCACTGCCCTCGCCAAGTTTCTTTCCGTTCATCCTCGATACCCACTCCTCGTCTAGAATAGAATGCCGATGATGATTTTTTTTTAACAGTATCTCAGGATTACTCCCTCAACCCCACCAGACTTCTGCTACGTTGTATCCTTCAAAGCTGACAATAGACTTCTTACGACACGTAATAATTATGAACACCCCAGATTTTTTGAAACCTCAATTGTGCTTAAATGCTTGAACTCACGTGAAGGCACTCGAGAGACGCTGCCAACAACCGGGCCGGCTCCGACGATCCAGACTGCGTTGACGGAGCGGGAGGGCTCCTTAGCTCGTCGCCCACGTCCTTGCTCTGATCTAGAGCTGCCCTCGAGCACTCCTTTATATCCCCTCTGCTGCCACCAGTCACCAACGGGACCCAGAGGACCAAGACAACGTAGTTGAGCTGGAACGTCATCCTCCTTTCGCTTCAAATGCGCGATAGTGGAGATGCCGCATAACCGCCCACCGGCCGCGCAGCGAACAACATTCGTGCTGGCTACCAAAGCCTACTTTATCTGCTTGAAATATATTCGCCGCCCCGCGGAAGGTGACCACTCCTTATTTATGCAACCACGCGCGATCCCTTTTCGCGAGAATCGACTCCTGCCAGGCAGCGCTGCGTCTCAGTAGGGATTATATGCCCGCCAGATGCGTCCAGCAAAAGGGGAGGTATAACGCCCCTCCTTCTAGCTTTGGGGATTTAAGAGCTTCGCTGGGGCCAAGTTTCAGTTGCGAGCGACTAAGCGTGCTTCGGCGTGGCGTTCTTTCGTCCGTCTCGGTTTACTTTTGACTTTCTATTTTTTTCGAAAGAACTTCCATCTTCTTGCCTGGTTTTCTGTTTTTCCTCTACTACTCAGTACTACGCTGATCAGCTTGTGTTATTCGCTTGCAGGTCACACAACAGTGGCGCATTCTGGCCTCACGCGTTTCAGCAAAGAACTGACAAGAGAGGATTTGCCGATGGAAGACCGCCGTTGGTGCTATTTCTATCCTGTTACGCATTGAACAAGCTTACAAGGAGACGGCAAGCGTTGTCGCCGACGAAACTACCCCAAATTTTACTGCTTGCCCAAACAACGCATTTATATAAAGGCTTCCGGTGATTGTGGACTTGGCGTTTTCTGGGCATGCTTGTTCCTATCATGCCCTTTTCTGCTCTTTTGCACCTTTGCTTTCTGTGGCCCGGCAGACTCGAGTTTCTGGCTATATTTGAGTGACTCCAGCTTCGAAGGTTAAAATATTTACAAGGTTCAACTTGCTGTCGCAAGGCTTTCGCTCTTAGGCGTCCTGCTATTCGCGACCGGGCACGACTCTTGCAAAGCGCAGAACTAGAAAAATCTCCGCAATGCGTTCACGGTCTCACGCTGCACTCTCGATGCAACACGGATCCTGTTCAGTCTCATTGCGAGTACAGTAATGGTAATACTCGCATTATCGTATCATGTATCTGTGTGTGGAAATGTATTTATATTTTTATGGTGTGGGCTGCCGCGGTGGTTGAGTGGTTATGGCGCTCGGCTGCTGGCCCGAAAGACGCGGGCTCGATCCCGGCCGCGGCGGTCGAATTTCGATGGAGGCGAAATTCTAGAGGCCCATGTACTATGCGATGTCAGTGCAATTTAAAGTACCCCAGGTGGTCGAAATTTCCGGAGCCCTTCACTACGGCGTCTCTCATAGCCTGAGTCGCTTTTGCACGTTAAACCGTTATAAACCAAACCAAACCAAGCCTATTTCTTATGGCGTTTCACTGTGATACTTTGTGGTCACTCCTCCTTGGAGTCAATGCGACTCTGCAGTGTTAAGTAAATAAATAAAGATATAAAATATCACAGGATTGTTGCCTCATGATCGCGCAAAATAGATGGAACAAATCTTGCTTAAACTAATTCTCTCAAAACTACTGATTAAGTAAGAAGTCGAAGAATTTCTCGCTTTTCGATAAAGCAGTATTTCAGACTATGTGCTACTTCTTGTTAGAATTTGTTATAGGCATGAATGTATTCACATTATGTGAGATTCTACGAGAGGTCTCCTTCACAAGTCTTGGTTGAACAAAACTGGCCGACCTTCGAGCTCCACAGTTAAGGCTTATCATGCGTATCTATGCTCCAGCTAACTCGAAACTCAATAAAGGGGAAGAAAACAATAATAATTGCTAATAATTGGTTTTTTGGGAGAAAGGAAATGGCGCTGTATCTGTCTCATATATCGTTGGACACCTGAACCGCGCCGTAAGGGAAGGGATAAGGGAGAGAGTGAAAGAAGAAACGAAGAAGGAGGTGCCGTAGTGGAGGGCTCCGGATAAATTTCGACCACCTGGGGATCTTTAACGTGCACTGACATCGCACCGCACACGGGCGCCTTAGCGTTTTTCCTCCATAAAAACGCAGCCGCCGCGGTCGGGTTCGAACCCGGGAATTCCGGATCAGTAGTCGAGCGCCCTAACCACTGAGCCACCGCGGCCGGTCAGAAAACAATCCGGTAAACTGCCAATCAACAAATATTCACCATAGTTTTTGAATAAAATCAGTCCGGACCATTGTCACGCAGAATGCCAGTTTTGTGGCGCAAAGCAAATTTATATAACATGATTTGGCGACGCCGACTCAATCTAGGCATTAAAAGAATAATCAGTCGGGGACTCGGCTCTGGGAGGACGCAATGCTGAGCTCCGACCTAGTACATCATTAAGGGCTGGTGGAGCGGGCCCGAACTGTATTGACTTCCAGCAGTATCGTGCAATAAGAGACACTCTTGCACTATTGCACACTATGCAATAAGAGAGTGCGTGTTCATATAAGTCTTCATCATTTCGTCAATCGTCGGAAGAGCACCTCGGCAAATGCTGTTGAGATACGACTACTCGGTGTGATTCCCGCTTCGCATGGCTCACAAGGGCCCGCGGTATAGCCGTTCCGCGCAATTTTTTCAAACGTTCAAGGCTTGCAGACAAAGCCTATCAGAGACATTCGCGTATTTTCCAAACAGCGACTCCGGTGTTATCAAAAAACAATTTTGCAGTGGATTAGCTCAACTAATACAGGGTATAAAAAGCGAAAGCTGTTCGCGTTCATTGTGGTCATTGGCGTTGACGTTGACAATTTCTAGACTGCGATGGTTTTCAGGAAAGGAAGGGCACATAACGGGCTCCCTGGGTCAGTGGACGCCTCAATCGCGCTTTGAGGTACGTGGTGGTGGTGAGAGGGATGTGCGCTGCATTCAAAAGCGCTGAGCACGTTGTGGCAGACACGCGGCACTGCAGCAATAGGCTGCAGCATTCACTGGGTGACCAACCTCTTGCGATCAGCCATTACATTAACTACCACCTGCCAGGGTGTGAGGGCGGCCGCGCTGTCTATCCAGTGTGCGGAACGCACTCAACGTTACAGATGCCAAGCCACGTCTACTTGCCCGATACACCACAACTTTCGTTCTGTAATCAGATTCAGCTGTAGGTAAACCACAGATAATTTTTTTATCCAGCTGAGGCTCTGCTAGATCACGTGGTAAGGAGCTCCGGTGCAACGACGGCGAAGGTTCAGCGCAGCGGCGCGACGAAGTCACGTGATGCGTTGCTATGGCAGCGACGCAAGGACGGTCGAGGTCAAACGTTCGGCGACGGCGAAATCGCTCCGACGGAAGTAGTAAACCTTTCGCTTTTAAAAGGCCAGAAAGAGACCATCATGACGGTACCATCTGCTGATAAATGTTAAATCAAACACACGCCGTATGCGTTGAAAATGTGGTTTTGTATTTGTTGGTTGCCTCTAATTCGGTGAGAGAGGCTCGCTGTTTTCCCAACACCAGGCACGATACATGCGGTACGTGGCGGCGGTAGTGCTACCGGGGGTACAATTTGGGCAGAAACTTGAGAACACTTTTCGAGATATTCGAAGCAAAGCGGCCACCCTTTCGTCTAGAAACAGCCCTGGCGGTGTTCTCAAAGGCGAGCTTGGGTTTTTATTTTGACTGACATTCGCTGAAGTGCCCCTTTACGCTACTGACCTGGACGTAAGTACATCGGTCAAAGTATATTATTCCTTAGTATCAAAGTTAGCACATGTAGAAGGAGGCGCAGGTATAATTATTCATTGTTTATTTATTGCACCCTCACAGCTATAATCCTTACAGAGAAGAGTGGGTTACAAAGGATATAAAAATAATAAATACAATATAGTGAGTGTTTTTAGAACCGGAATTCAACTCTCTCCTGAATACAATGTTATCTAGTGGATCGCGAAAACTTAGGTTATATTCAATGGCTGCAATATCGGGGCAAAATGGTTCCTCTCATTGTTAGTTCGAGGGAGGTGAGATTTTTAAAAAATGAGCCGACGATGATGCAGCGATCGAATATCGAGCTTTAACTCACCTAACATAGGTCGCCAGTTCAAATTCCCGCCGCGAGCTAGGCTCTAACTTAACTATTAAGTTTATGCCGCACCAAGCGCTGATTCATATAAGGCACCATCCGGAACACTCTTCGGTAAACGAATGGCCCACAAATTTTACACTCATGTCGAGACTTAGTGGCCCAACCTTGACGTCTGCCAGGCAGGGATATATAGACCAAGCAAGGCAGCAAGGTGGGCTACTTGCTTGTACATTTGATGGGAATAATGCGCTACACACGAAAAAAACGACAACTGAAACGACGAAAACAGGGCACTAGAATAAATCTCAGTTGTTAGTACGCGCTTGTCCTGTGTTCGTCGTTTCTGTTGTCGTTCTTTCTCCTCTGTAGCGCGTTATTCCCATCAGATGCTTACCGCCTGTTATTAATTATGCCATTATGTAACCACCTCAGTTACTATGACACCCACTGGGATACAATGTCGTTGGTATGGAGGCCACCATCTTGAATTCTATCCATGGAATCAGCAAAACTCGGAGGCTCGAAACGCTAATATTAGAGGCTTTGCTCTACAAATGCTTTTGTAAGGCACTTCGCATTAGCGACCTTGTGACGATGATCGACGCGGCGGGAAATGTATTCGGTTCGTGGCATGAAATCTTCATACAGTGTGACATCGTGAAATACCTTAGGAAATAAAGCTAAGCGACTAATTTTCCGACGAGATTGCAAGGATGGGTGCGAAAGGTGAGCTTTCATGGCTGTGATACTTGAGGCATGCTGTCATTAGAAAGGATGAAGCGAACGGAATTACTTTGGATAGTTTAGAGAAGTATTTAACGCATAGGGTCCCATATGGAAGCTGCGACGTTAATAGCACAACATGCGATTAGCGTTATTAGTCACGTATTCGATTGGGTGCGTCATATTCCATTGGGTGCGCTGTGACAGAATCAAGACGAATGCCAGTGAGAAAACAGAATTGAAGAATTTTAGGAATGCGGGAATAATAATAATATAAATTGGTTTTTGGGGAAAGGAAATGACGCAGTATCTGTCTCATATATCGTTGGACACCTGAACGGCGCCGTAAGGGAAGGGATAAAGGAGGGAATGAAAGAAGAAAGCAAAGAAGAGGTGCCGTAGTGGAGGGCTCCGGAATAATTTCGACCAACTGGGGATCTTTAACGTGCACTGACATCGCACAGCACACGGGCGCCTTAGCGTTTTCCCTCCATAAAAACGCAGCCGCCGCGGTCGGGTTCGAATCCAGGATCTCCGGATCAGTAGCCGGGCGGCCTAACCACTGCGCCACCGCGGCGGGTGCGGGAAATACACACGAATTTACTTTTGTTAAGGTTTAGAGGCATATTTCATGTTCTCCACCAGTAAGAGAGAAGATTAAGATTGTTCTGGAGAGTGTCTGTGTCGTTCTAGTTACTGATTTTCCGGAAAATAACGCAGTCACTTGCAAAAATGGACGGCAGGAGATAGGGTAGGAGGCCGGTCACTAATATAATTTAAAAATAAAACGTCTCCAAGGATGGATTCCTGTGGTACAGCAGAAAGCAATTTAGTAAGAGAAGAGGTAGTGACAATAGCAAATAAATGATGGCAGCGCATCAGAAGGAACGATTCAGTTCATCTAGAGAAGTTAGGATTGAGATTGAGATGAAAATTTACGAAGTAACAAAGGATGGCACACTATATTAAAGGCTTTCGAGGTGCCAAGAAAAGTGCTGTCTGCGAAAGATGACGTGTCAAATATGCGATGCAGCTTACCAGTAAATGAAAATTACTGTGTTTCACATCAATATCAGGAAAACCATGATACGCTGATGCAAAAAAACTTCATGAATAAAGGCAACTACATTCTTAAACAGTGCAGATTATAGTAACTTGTGCATGTGCTTGTGAGTGAAATGGAACAGAAATTTTGAGATGAGTACTTAATACCGGGCTTGTGAAGTCGAACCACCTTTCCGATATTACATCGTTAGGAAGGTCTGATGAGTCGAGCGGTGCTGAACGAGTTTTGTTGGTATAATTAAATTATAAGCGCAAGAACTCTGTAAGGTGTTCGGGCTCATGGCTTCATATCCAGGAGAAGATCATATAGCAAAACCAGGTTAGATGTAAGTGGCATAATGGGGAGTCCGTGAAGGGGAGATGAAAAGTCGAACTGAGAGAAGTTTTCTATTAATGGATGATTTTGTGCAGTTGGACAAAAATGATTGGCTACAAGGTTATCAGAGGTGTCGTGTGATGTAATAAAAGGGGCACAGCGCGCCAAAACTTTTATATTTTCTGTCCGTGTCATTTGTGCGTGTTGAGAGCAATTCGAGCATTTGCAACCGATTATCCCTGTGAAGTCGTGCGAAACGCGTGTGACGTCATATTGATAGCGCGTCTCTCAGCGCTATATAAGCGCTGCGTTCCGCGGGCATAGTGCATTCCCGGCACGGCACGGGCGTGCCAATAAAGCGTCTACGTTGCTGGTTACCCTGGCTCTGCCTCATCGCTCTCGGCTACAACATAGTGGCGACGAGGGCGGGATCACAATCCCGTCGGGTTGCAAGAAACCACTAGCAGCGGTCCCGGGGCGTGCTGTGAGGAGACTGGTAGGATGGCGATGAGTGGAAAGTTCGATCAGTTCATCGAGGAAGGCGACGAAGATTTCGAGTCCTACGTGGAGAGGTTCGACCACTTCTTGAAGTCTTCTATGGTGAGCGATGACTTGAAGGTCTCAGTGTTCATAACGGCAATAGGGAAGAAAGCTGACAAGACACTAAAAACTTTGCTGGAACCGGAGAAGCCGGAAAGCAATCCAATCATCGAGGGGAACCCGCAGTTGCTTCTAGACCGAGGAATCAGCATCGCAAGAGGCATCGCACATTTCCACAATGGCCAGGCCGAAGTACTGCTGACTAACTTCAGCGAAGAATACCGACACATTAACAGAGGAACGACGATTGCTTTCCTCGACGAAATCTCTGACGTACGAGACTCATTCGCCCTCTCCGACCCCTCCGCAGAAGATTCGCCTGACCAAGAGAACTCGCCCACTTTCGACATCAACCCAGCCCTGCACCGGAACAGACAAGACCACATCCGCAATCTGCTTCAAAGCTACAGTGTTTTTCGACATCGCCGAAGGTGCGACAGACGCCAATTGCCAAGCATCGCATTATAACGGATCAACACGTCCGACCTCTCCGTCAAAGCCCCTACCGTATGTCACCGCGAGAACGACAAGCCATTCGGGACCAAGTCGAGGAAATGCTTCGCGACGACGTCATCCAGCCTTCAAACAGCCCATGGGCGGCACCGGTTGTTTTAGTGAGAAAGAAAGACGGCGCACTTCGATTCTGCGTGGATTACCGCCTCTTGAACAACATAACAAAGAAGGACGTCTACCCCTCCCCCGCATTGACGACACACTGGACCGCCTCTGCAACGCCAAATATTTCTCATCGATGGACCTCAAGAGCGGCTACTGGCAAATTAAGGTCGACAAAAGAGATCGCGAGAAGACAGCATTCCTCACTCCGGATGGGCTGTTTGAGTTCAAGGTGATGCCATTTGGTCCCTGTTCCGTACCAGCGACGTTTCAGCGAGTAATGGATACAGTGCTAGCAGGCCTGAGGTGGCAAATTTGTCTGGCATATTTAGATGACGTCGTTGTCTTCGCCTCGAACATAGAAGAGCACCTCAAAAAACTTCGAACAGTACTAGACGCAATCAAGTCGTCTGGCCTAACCTTGAAAGCAGAGAAGTGCCACTTTGCTTACGAAGAGCTGCTGTTTCTAGGCCACATCGTTAGCAAGGAAGGAGTACGCCCAGACCCGCAGAAAACAGCTGCTATTGAACAGTTTCCACCGCCGGCCGATAAGAAAGCAGTGCGCAGATTTCTCGGACTGTGCGCACATTACCGACGATTTGTGAAAAACTTTTCGCGCATCGCCGAGCTCCTGACCCAACTGACGAAGGCAGACGTGCCGTTGAAATGGGAAGCGCCGCAAGCAGAAGCCTTCAAGGAACTTCAGCGTCGTTTACAGTCCCCGCCGATCCTTGCGCATTTTGATGAAAACGCCGATACTGAAGTTCATACCGACGCAAGCAGCGTGGCACTAGGCGCCGTCCTCGTTCCAAAAAAGGACAGGCTGGAGAAAGTCATCGCATACGCTAGCCGTTCCCTTTCCAAGGCCGAGGCTAACTATTCGACAATTGAGAAGGAGTGTCTTGCCATCATCTGGGCTACGTCGAAATTCCGCCCCTACATCTACGGACGGCCGTTCAAGGACGGCCGTTCAGCGACCACCACGTGCTCTGCTGGCTTGCCAATTTGAAGTACCCCTCAGGCCCACTCACTCGATGGAGTCTGCGTCTCCAGGAGTTTGACGTCACCGTCGTTTACAAGTCCGGACGCAAGCACTCTGACGCCGATTGCCTCTCACGATCCCCTGTACATGCACCGCCGCCGGACGACGATGAGGACGCCTTCCTGGGACCCATCAGCCCTAGCTCATTTGCTCAGTAGCAACGCTCGGACCCCGGCGTAAAAGGCCTCAACGAGTGCTTGGAAGGCAAGGTTTCTTCACCCCCCGCTTCATTCAATCGAGGACTGTCTTCCTTCTATGTGCTAAATGAGGCCCTTCTGAAGAAGAACTTTACAGCGAACAAAACAGCCTACCTCCTTGTTACACCTGCTTGTCTCCTGCGAAGAACTTCTACAGGCTTCACACGACGAGCCGACAGCTGAGCATCTCGGGTTTATTCGCACCCTCCGCCGCATTCAAGACAAGTATTGCTGGCCCCGACTGTCTGCCGATGTCGCACACTATGTGAAAACCTGCCGAGATTGTCTGCGACGAAAGACTCCTCCCACACGACCAGCAGGATTTCTGAGCCCCATTGAACCGCCCTCAAGGCCCTTTCAGCAGATTGGCATGGACTTGCTTGACCCTTTTCCAACGTCAACATCTGGAAATAAGTGGATCATCATAGCGACCGACTACCTGACCCGCTGCGCCGAGGCGAAAGCCCTGCCGAACGGAACAGCAGCAGAAGTCGCCAAATTTTTCGTGGAGTACATTCTTCTTCGACACGGCGCCCCCGATGTGCTCATCACGGACAGAAGAACAGCATTCATGGCGGAACTAACGCAAGCCATCATAGGAAAGCAAAAATACATGAATCGCCGACCAAAGGCCTGTGTCAATAAACGACGTTTCGGCTTCCTTACGGAAGCCTCGTTCACTGAAGGCTTTACTAAAAAAGAAAAAACCCGGCTCTTAAATACGTTTCAATAATCGTCCGAGGCATCTTGCATACACTGGCGGGAGATTGCCGTCATTGCGATTAAGTGTTTTTTTAGTCGTTTGTATCGCCAGCGACTCAAGATATTGGCGTGTAAGCCCGTTTCTTTCTTTGCCGATAATAGAGGCCTCATTCCAGCAGATACGATGTTCTGCTGATACGGCATGCTCCGCAAGAGCGTTGGCAACTACTTTTCGGTTTTCTACGTCCTTCTTGTGCTCTTTCAGGCGCCTTCGAAAATTCCCGCTTTCGCCTATGTATACATAATCGCACTCAGCACAAGGGATCCGGTACACCACGCCCGGAAATTTTTCCTTTTCCAGCTTTTCCTTCACATTCACAGGTTCGTGCCGTAACTTGTGGGTGGGAACGTGGGCAACGTGCACGTCGTACGAGCGCAGCACACGTCCCAGTGCTTCGCTTACACCAGGCACATAGGGGATGGCGGCACGTGATTGGCAATGGTTGCGGGCCGTGTTCTCTAGGAGCACTGAGCGGTGTTCCACGGAGGCTAGAAATTTCCTGGCGTAGCCGCAAGTCGTCAACTCACGGCGCACTTGCACCTGGTCCGAGGCATGGTCTTGATGTCGTGAGCAAATTTTTCTCGACCTTTCGATGAGTGAAGCCGCAACAACACGTTTGTGGCAGGCCGGGTTCACTGAGTTAAAATGTAGGTACCTGCCCGTGTGGGTCGACTTCCTGAACACTCGAAAGGAGAGGTTATGACCCACTCGCTCCACTAACACGTCCAAGAATGGTAGTTCGTTGCCAACCTCCTCCTCGACAGTGAACTGTATGGCCTTTTCCATGTTGTTAATGTGCCTGGTGAACGCGGCAAGTGCGTCCTTCTTGACTATACAAAAACAGTCGTCGATGTACCGCAGGAACACATTAGGTCGTGGATGGAAGGAGGCCAGAGCCCGGTTTTCGATGGCTTCCATTCTGCGCTACAGCCAAACCAGCCACCGGAGGACAACTGCATACCATCCGCAGACCAACGGACTGACCGAGTGCCTGAACAAAACCATCGCCGATATGCTCACTATGTATGTCGATGCCAAACACAAAACCTGGGATGTCATCCTGCCTTACGTCGTCTTCGCCTTCAACACCGCAGTGTCAGAGACCACCCAGATGACGCCTTTTAGGCTCATCCATGGCAGGGAGGCCACGACCACGCTAGACGCCATGCTGCCTAACGTTACAGAAGAAGAGAACGTCAGCGTTGCCGCCTACCTTCAACGCGCAGAAGAAGCTCGAAGGCTTGCACGATTACGGATCAAAGATCAGCAGCGGTCCGACGCCAGACGCTACAACCTACGAAGATGCAACGCGGAATACAAGCCAGGAGACCAAGTCTGGGTGTGGACGCCCATTCGCCGCCGTGGATTGCGTGAAAAGCTTTTGCGCCGCTATTTCGGCCCGTACAAGGTTCTTCGTCGGCTGCGTGAACTGGATTATGAAGTCATCCCTGACGCAATGACTGCATCCCAGCGACGCCGCGTACGACCAGAAGTTGTCCATGTAGTCCGTCTGAAGCCCTATTATGCGCGCTAAAGGCCGCTGCATTTCCATGCTCTATTTTCGCAAGATCAGTTTTGTTTTCCTTACCAGTCGCATTGTTTGTTTTAATGCATCGGGTCGATGCTTCTTTGAGAGGGGAGTAATGCCGCGAATATTTGGAGTGTTTGTTCGTTTTTCAAATCTTCCGCCACACCACTTTATCGCTTTGTTTGCGACGCAAGACGCGACTAGATTTATCTCGATTGATCGCAGCCAGGCAGAGCTGATTCTACGTTGTTCCGGAATGTTCTAGTAACTTTGCGTTCTCTATCTCGAAGTTCGCTATCAGCTTTAAATTGAGCACGGCCGACAGCGGCGGGCATTCTGTTCGACGACCGCCGAGCACGCTTGTCGCTTCGCCGCCGCCGAGTGATTCAGTCCGTTTTGGGTGCACGTCAGCCCAATAAAGTTTTCTTTTAGAAGACCCTTTCGTCCGTCTTCATCGCTGCTTCAACTGCCGCCACCACTACGTGACAATATGAACCTAAAATAGACAATGACCAATTGTGCACACATGGGCATCTACGAAAAAGCCTAGGCTACTTACAGGGTACTTGCGCGGAAGGGATGTAAGTGCTATCGCATTGTACATTTAAGGGTAGGTTAAGCGTTATGTGATGGTGAAAGCAAAAACAGTATCCGTGTCTGCGAAGGAATAAGCTAAGAAGACCCCAGGCCGCTGAAGGGAACCATTAAATCTATCGCGTCATACATGTCAGGTGGAGCTTAAGGGTCCCGTCAAGCTTTACGAGCTGTAGTGTACTCTCAATGCCTGCATCGAGCCTTCCTTGCAGCTTGACCTCGATTTCCTAGTAAACGGTTTTACTGGGGTGCATAAGGGCGCATAAGTACCTAGGATTGAGCATAACGCGGCATGGCATGACCAATACTACTCGACGAATATTTAGAATGAAGTGTAAAGGCACATTTTGTTTCTTAAGGCAAACGTTTAACAGGTGAGGGAGATATTCCGGTGTTGAAAGCTTTCATATAGCCTTACGACGGTGATGTGACTACATCCTTCGGGTCGTGTGTTCCGGAGGTGTTTTAAATGCTTAGTACTTCGAGTTCAACTGAGAGCTGAACGTAAAGCTGAGCAATTCAGAAGGGGCATTAAGGGTTACAACAAAAGTATTTCAGACCTGCCCTCTCCATTCCAGAAAATCGATGCCGCATTTTTTCCACGACGCAGCCAGAGAACTCGCACCTGACTTCAGCCAACCATAGCAACCTTGGCGATGGCGACCGCGTCTCTATCGCCTGTCACTCCTGTCACCATGACCTTAACTGGCGCGCCTTATGTGCTGCTTACGGTGACCTCACCAACTACTCAGATCAGGGACGAGCGTCCGCCTGCCAGCGCCATCTCAAGGCTCCTACTGCCCCGCACACAGATTACGAGCTCCCGTGTATACCGTACACTGTCAGTATAGAATAAAAACTCCAGGTAGTCTAAATTAATCTGAAGTCCTCCACTACCGCGTCCCTCGTAGCCCTAGCAGCCCTTCGAAGTATTAAACCCAACAAACATTTTAACAAATATTTGCGTTATAGCTTCACTATTATCAAACAATTTTAGTAAGTTATGTGGTAATCTATTAAACTGTATGAGCAAGCCCATTCTTTTGCGCAGGTTCACCTTGGTGATTGGTTACTCTGATATTTCGAACAGATTCATAACCTTATTCATATTTTGTTTTCATATAAATTCTTTAAGGGTATGAGTCCAATTTTACTGATGATGGTTGTACAATTATAGCATTAGGATATGCACACATTTTCAAAATGCCTTCAGGGTTCATGAAATTATCAGGAAGTCTGCACTCAATTAGTCAGCATAGACTGCTAAATTAGGAGAAATCTGGTTTAGTTGGCCTCAAAATCAAACAATGCTGAAACTAAAAGCGTTGATAAAAGTTAATTGAAGTGAGGCGTGTAATTATGAGCAGTGATACCAAGTTACCAACTCCTTAATGTCAGCTTTAAAACGAGCAGTCGGTTCTGAAGAAAACTACACGTACTCCTGCAAGTTTCATGAGAGCAAGTTGTTGCCGAGTGTGATCGCATCTCACCTTGAGAAATGCTTCACATCTTGTGCATAGGGACTCATTTTTCTGCAGCCTTTATTTGATGCGAGGTAGTATTACTGAAAAAAAACGGCGGCGCGACGAAGCCAACACAAGAAAGAAAAAGACAGCACACCAAACAAAAAAACAAGAAACAAAAGAAGAACAAGAAAGAAAAGGACAATACGTACGGAACCACTTTACGAGCACCCCAGTGTCGTTCTCACAAAAATGGCAACTAAGCCTTTTTTTTGTTGTCATGTTTGGCACCACATCTTGGAGACCATAGCCTCAAGTGAATAAACTGTCGCCTAAAAGCTGTCCTTTTTTTCTCCAGAAATGGTATCAGAAATTTGGGGTCCAGCCGCTGGTGCTGAAGGTCATGTGCGTTTCCTTCTCGCCCTAGGATGCATGGAACTACAAATGAATTTTTAAGAATCTTGATTTCTGTAGAAACTAGATTCCAATACCAAAAGTTCGAACTGCTCGTCATTTGAACGGCTCGATAGCACTGGCAGTCGGTTTTTCATACGCGCGAAAGGTAACGCGAGGGAAACTTCCACTTGCTGACTCGACATAATCTGCGTAGCCTACGTCCGGCCGTAATACGAAGCTATTTACTTGGCTAGGCAGTTTGATTTGCCGCTCCTGGCTAGTCAGCCGGGCCACACACGAGCGCTGAATGCATGGAAACTGCGCTGGGTTATGGCCTTTGATATCCTTTAAAGTGCGTTAGCTCTTACTCATCACGTTTCAGGATGTTGTGGGGTCTGCTATCACCCTGAGATCACAGCGCCATCTGTGGCAACAACTAGAAAACAGCACATCTCGCATTGAGACTTCTAGCGCCATCTGCAATAGCATTCTAGAAACAACCACCTGCCGCGTGCCAATGACGACGTCACGGTCCAAAATGGTGGATCGAGGTGCAACTATGTGAATATGACGTCATGGGACCAAATGGCAGCATAGTTTCAGTTTCTCTAATCCAACATAGTGGCCATTAAAATTGGCTGTGCCCGCCCATCCCAATACTAGCCTCGCTGGATGTGGAAAGACTTTCGATTTACGCATGGAAAATAAAGCTAACGCTCGTTACTTCAACGTCTTCCAGACGGTGGCGGCCTTTTTCCCCAGGCTACAGGGCTTGGAATCTGGAATTACGCTGTTAGGCTTCTTTTAGTCTGAAGTGCGCGCGCCGTGATGATAGCCCAGGAGGACCGGACCGTCTAAATAGCGTCAAGGAATTACACCAAAAAATGATTTGGCCATGGTTTATGGGTCCTGCGCAATTCGTGCTTTGTCCTTTTTAGACAAAACGAAAACCGGGTGCGCGTTTAAATCGAGCAATTATGGTGTCTGATAGATTTTGGAAGGCATCGCATGCTGAGTTCTTCTCATGATGCCACATTAATTCGCGTTAAATGCGGCTTGTGTTCCCTTTTGTCACTAACCTTAGCTAATAACCGGCTTGCCGGCTTTATATGGGCAGGATACATGACGGAAGCCAAGGACGAATACTGTATGGGGTAATAATTTTTTTTATTTAAGCAGAAGATTTTTTTTAAGATTATGGGTAATTCAGCGTTTGCCCGGAAAGGTTTATATTTATTGCCCGTAAAGTTTATATTTATTAGAGAAAATTTTATTCAACCGAAGTGAAATCGGAGTAGTTTTCAACGTTGTGGGCCTCGGAGTTACAACTGTAGAGAGACTGATGCGATATGGGCGTATAGGCCATTGTATTTGCTGGTAAATATTGTTTAGCCCTTGCGCACTGGTTGCCCTTTCGTTCTCTGGGGCTGACTTGCTTGTGCCCAGTATGGCGTATATCTAATACCATCTGCTTCAGCAATCAGCTGTGTTCTGTGGGAATCCCATCTGACGAGCGGTTTCAAGTGGTCACGGCATCGGTTCCTGCTTTATATAATAGCTTCCATTGTGATCTCAGCTGCACTTCGTCTAAGTTGTTGCCAGGCTGATATTTACGGTGGTGAAGTGTTTTCTTTCTCTATTTGTGATTCTGATCATGCACCATGCAGGTTTTCGAAATAGCTACTGACGTCTCTTCCGGGTGCTCTCATCGCTCGTTCTTTTGGCTCCAATACAATGCCCGGATGCCTGAGCTCTTTTCACGGTCGACGTTTAGTATTCGAAATTCTAAGAAGTTTCCCATCTTACGCGTAACCAGAAGCGGTGTCGAGGTTTGTTCCGTTCCCCTTATAAAAGTGGTCTATCGGGTGTCTATAGACTTCTTATAGACTCTAGTGCCTTCTTGTACGTTTTCTTTTGACTATTCATGGTCTATATACTGTCTATACACAAAAGTCTACTAACTGTGTGGCCATAAATCTATAGATTGTCTATAGACGGTCGACAGGGTTTCTTTTGCCTATAGACTAGTCTATAGTATTTGTCTATATATAGTCAGTAGACTTTATAGACAGAAGTATGTGGACAGTGTATAGACTATCTAAAGGTATTTTTGTGAGGGTGCAGTGTGTGTAGTACCTGCCGCGGTGGCTCAGTGTTTTGGGCGCTCGACTACTGATCCGGAGTTCCCGGGTTCGAACCCGACCGTGGCGGCTGCGTTTTTATGGAGGAAAAACGCTAAGGCGCCCGTGTGCTGTGCGATGTCAGTGCACGTTGAAGATCCCCAGGTGGTCTAAATTATTCCGGAGCCCTCCACTACGGCACCTCCTTCTTCCTTTCTTCTTTCACTCCATCCCTTATCCCTTCCCTAACGGCGCGGTTCAGGTGTCCAACGATATATGAGACAGATACTGCGCCATTTCCTTTCCCCAAAAACCAATTATTATTATTATTATTATTATTATTATTATTATTAGTGTGTGTAGTATTGTTACTGCCGATGCACTCAGCGAGTCGTAGTGAAGAGGCTGTGGCTTTCTGACGCTCCGTGTCTGTAGTATATCGTCCTCATCCCCTAAGACGCAGTCCACCGGTTCATGTCACCGAACACATCGTCGTCGGGAGTTCTATTGTCGTCCCTGATATCAAGAAATAAGGGTTTGACGCAGTGCCAGATCGCAGGTTGATTTAAAAATCCGGTGGGCGTCTGGGGGTGCTCCCACCGGTAAATCGGTAAATATACATCTCCAACCTACGAGCCTTCACACATTCATCTCCGCCCTACAGAAGGCCTCCAACCACCGCTACCCCATTTCCACCACGCTCCAGAAATACTGCAATGCACATTTGTCGAGTCACATGGCATCATCCCCTGTGCATTTTACTGGGCTCCGAAAGTTCTATGCCCATGTCCGTGATTGCTCCCCAGTTTCCTCTTCATACGGTTGTACGTGCTGACCTGTAAGCAGTGGGAATGAGTCTTTTTAGATGACTAATGTTTATGCTTATTTTTATCTCAGGTGTCTATCTGTGCGTGTTTAGTCCTGATCAGAGAGTTTCATGTCTTAGGAGGAAGCCCTTGGAGGCTGTCACAGATAATAAGGAGTCCAAAATATAATTATGAAGGAAAGAAATGTGAAGAAGAAGACGTGGATTACTGGAAGAATAAAGAAGTTGAAGAAGCATTCGCTGAGGCGGAGAGAAATGATTGGTGGAGAAGCATTCGGTGAGGTGGAGAGAGATGATTGGTGGAGAAGAGAAGAAGGAGAGGACGACGACAAGGCCTACGTGGACTAACCCCAAGGCTATAAAATGGCGAGGAAGAGTGAGGCACAAGGGGAAAGAACAGAGAAGAGGAGGCTCCGGCCTCTCAGGGACACTTCGGCTGGAAGAGAGCGACGCCGACTACTGCTCCGGTGAGCTCGAGTTCTACGGCTTCGCATCGTGGACTTCCTGCCGTGCCTGAGCCCGTTCTGGGGAGTCAACGGAGGACGCTACCACCTTCTACGGCCAGGGTTGTCTCCAGCGCTGTTGCCACCCATCCGGGTGGTGTCCCCAATGCCAACAACACCGGCATAACCTCCACGGGATCTTGGACCGGGAGCTTGTACGACGCAGCCAGCGACGCCAGCCCAAGCACGTTGAACGCCGTCTCGACGCCGGCTACTGGATCCATACCACGCCGCAGCCGCACCGAGCCAACCGTAAGCAGACCAATTCCTCGAGGCTCAAGGGCTAAGAAATTTGAGTAAGGCAAAGGAGGAAATCTAAGAGACCCTAGAGACAGATGCGACAAAACCAAGAGCATATGACGGTGCATCTAAGGCGCCAGTAAAGTGTTTTCTCTGCGGCAAGGTGGGACACCATGCAGTTGACTGTCGGACTAGTAGCGCTGCCCAAAAAACAGGCTGTGTGTCAAGGTTGTAAGAGGAGGGGTCATACTCTGGATGAGTGCCGATACAGAACGCAGGACCGAGCTGGATGCGTTGTCGACTCTAGGGTAGAACTTTTCACGCCATCTGAAGTTCCACAGCTGAAAGGAGAGCAAATGCCGCTGGAAAATGAGGCAGTGAGTGGAACACCCAAGTCGAAAGCCGCAATGCCTGTGGTGGTTGAGCAAATAGGGGACCGCCCTATATTGGTGCTTAGAGACAGCGGAGCCAAGAGTCTTGGTAAGGATAACCCTGGTGAAGGACGAGGATCTTACAGGGGAAGCGTCTGTCGTCACTCTTGTAGATAGCACAGTAAGGTACCTTCCTGAAGCAAGGATTATAGTGTCCACGCCACATTATACTGGGCAGGTTGTGGCAAAATGCGTAGACTAACCCATCTACGATTCATCTTGGGAAACATTACTGGTGCAAGAAGGATCGAAGACCCCGATCCCGAGTAGAGGCTGCTCGACGTTGAAGAACAACCAAACGAGGAAACGCCCGCGACAGCTCAGACGGGTGCAGTCAATTTCTCGTCGGCAGTGGAGACAAGCGCTCAAGCTACAGTCCGAGCAACGCAGCGTCCGCTCTCCACTCCTGTTACGATGTGCCTGAGCGTAATACCGGGCGAAATTGCAATTAGGCAAAGAGAACACCCGAGCTTGAAAGCCTGCTTCGAAATAGTCGGAGAAAGAGCGAAAAAAAGAAGAGTCGTACGTCATTCGAATATCAGTTGGTAAATGGTTTTCTACACCGGGAATGCATATATAGTTCATGAATGCGCGTCCAACAGCTGTTGCTACCGAGAGACATGCGAGAGACCGTGCTACGCTTAGGACATGACGCCATTATGGCTGGACACGAGGGTCTTCAAAGAACGGTGTCTAGGATCACCGAGGAGTTCTTTTGGCCGCGTGTTCAGATTGACGTTAAGCGCTTTGTTCGCTGATGTGACATGTGCCAGAGCATAGTTCCGAACGGAATAGTTGGGCCCGTACCTCTGGGCAAGATGACAGCCATCGACCTACCGTTTCAGTGAGTGGCGATTGACATTGTCGGGCCAATCTCTCCAGTATCCGCCAAAGGCAATAGATATGTGCTTACACTGGTTGACGTGGCCACTCGTTACCCTGACGCTGTTCCACTGAGAACTATTGACATTATCCAAGTGGCGGAGGGTCGTGTGGAAATGTTTTCGCGTTATGGGTTCCCGAATAAAGTTTTGAGTTCATTAAAGCTGCGAACTGGGCGAGTTGGTATTGATTAATATTTGAACAGCGCAATAAAACAACGGGACACAACGAAGAAAGCTTGTGGTGTCCTTTCTTCGTTGTGTCCCGTTGTTTTATTGCGCTGTTCAAATATGAAAGTTTTGAGTGACCGGGGCTCGAACTTCACATCGGAACAAATGAAGGAGGTTAACCGCCTTTTGTCAGTAAGGCAGTTACTGACGACGCCTTACGATCCCACGTGTAATGGGCTTGTATATCGGTTAAACTGCGCCCTCAAAAATATGATCAAGAAAATGTGCCAGGAGAGACCTACTGATTGGGATGATACCTCCCAGCTCTTTTGTTCGCTTACCGCGAAGTACCGCAGACGAGTCTTGGTTTCTCGCCCTTCGAGATGTTGCATGGGAGAACCGTTAGAGGTCCACTTACTATACTCAAGGAGCTGTGGGCTAATAAGGAGATTGCATCATGATGATGATGATGATTATGGATTTTTATGGCGCAAGGGCAGCTATGGCCAAAGAGCGCCATGTCACAAGGTATTTTTTCTTTTTCTCAAGGTGGGGTCAGAGACCCGTTTCCCAAGCATTTCACCCTAAATAAGCTGAGCACCAGACCAGGGGAAAGCTTGTACCCATTGTATCACCGGTGGGTACCCGGCGGCACTGGGGATCGAACCCCGCGCCTCCCGCATACGAGGCGGATGCTCAACCACTTGGCCACTGCTGCGGTCGGAGATTGCATCAGATCTCAAGACAACATACACATAGGTTCTTGAGTTGCGGGACAAGTTGGAAGAAACATGCAAACTTGCACATCAAGGCCTGGAAAGGGCGCGCGAATTCTATAAGGGCTACTGTAACAAGAGAGCCACTCACAGGAATCTGAATCCGGGCGACAAGGTTCTCATCCTGCTACCCACGGATCATAATTTACTGATGCAGTGGAAGGGTCCTTACCTTGTGACGCAGAAGAAAAATGACATGGATTATGAGTTATTGATAAATAACACCAAGAAGGTTTTTCATGCAAACATGTTGAAAAAGTACGAAGAAAGAGTTCCCGTACAGTGCTCCCCCAAGGTAGCGTACTCGGTAGTAGCCGAAGAAACAGATGATGTTCTTGGGCATTGTGTTTGAATTGTACCCCACCTGCTTTCCCTCCAGGTAATATTGATGAACTCAGTGGTTTGGTGCAACCCTACCATGTCGAATTGTAAGCCTCTCAAACTGAACAACGGAGGGGAAGCCTCAGGTTCCTTGCCAACGCTTCGACAAGAGGACTTGTCTCCGTCTGGCAAGTCCCTTTGTCGAAGACAAGTCCTCTTGTCGAAACGTTGGCAAGCACCCTGAGGTATTCCCTCTCTAGTTCACTTAGTGAATACATCTGTGCGATGTCAGTGCACGTTAAAGAACCCCAGGTGGTCGAAATTTCCAGAGCCCTTCACTACGGCGTCCCTCATAGCCAGAGTCGCTTTGAGACGTTAAACCCCCCATAAATCAAACCAAACTTTGTGATTACGAGACCCATTTGACCAACCTCTCTCTTATATAGATTCGCAAGCCTCTCGTATTTGGTGTCTTTATGGTCTTGCCGCTTTGTCATTTTTATGATCATATGAAGATTGAAGTGTTCTAGCGCTCTTTCATTAAAACAACGCCCTGTTTAAGGAAAGAGCGCTAGAACACTTCAATCTTGTAAAAGATGGTATCAGCGGTCATCTTGCCGTACACTGCCGGTTGTGCAAATGCAAACCTATGTTTAAGAAGGCGCAGTTTTTGGGTCACGCCAAGGACAAGCTTCAGCGTGAAATTATCGAAGCTTTTTTTTATTAGGAAAGCCGGTGACAATTGCGTCAGCACGCCTTCACTGTAATTGCTGGAGAATGAAATGGCTTTTTGGATGATTGTGATTAGGTTTCACCTCATGATAACTGAATGTATTTAAACGTCGAGCTTTTTCAAATAAAATCATTTGGAAGTGCAGCACAGTCCTGTCTTGTTTGTTCCTTGTCTTCTGTGTGCGTTTTATTCATGCTGAGAAACTTGTCTCCATTATGAACTGCAACCAACTAGCCCAAACCACCGTGTTACTTTATTCCTTCTTTAACTCCCCCGTTTATCCATTCCCTTACAGCGCGGTTCAGGTGTCCGCCGATATATGAGACAGATACTGCGCCATTTCCTTCCCTCTCCAAAAAAACAATTATTATTATTATTCACGAGACCATAAAAGCATGGAAACGCGCGAGCCAAAATTTTCAAGGAAGTTTTTATTTTGACACAAAAGTGGTAGAATCTTGGCCCCGAAGAAAAAACGATATCAAGATGGAACATTACCTTACAAGCCACTAACGTTACATCTCCGGTATGTACCGTGCACTGTTACTACCGTCAGTCCCTTCTTTTCATTGAGATCGGTAAATGTCTTAGTTTTGTATACAACCAAGGGTCTCACTAACTTGACAGAGACGAGATTTGGCGTGTACACTTTGTAGCTGTGCCATTTATTGCTTTGGCACTCTATGAGAGAAGACCACAAGAAGACCGCGACGGAAGACCGTCCGTTGCCTACAAGGTATTTACTAAGCTAATCGCTAATAGAGTGAGGGCAACCTTATATTTTAATCAACGAAATGATCAGGCAGGCTTTCGTACATTATATTCCACAATAGATCATATTCACACTATCACGATATTCACACTATCAACTAACCCCTATGTATAGCCTTTATTGATTACACGAAAGCTTTTGACTCAGTGGAAACCTCGGTAGTCATGCAGGCATTGTGAATCAGGATGTAGAAGAGCCTGATGTGAAAACACTGGAAGATGTCTGTAGCAACTGGACAGCTACCATAGCCCGCCAGATAGTCATCAATAAAATTCCATTAAGGACGGGCGTCAGGCAGGGAGACACGATCTTGCCAATGCTGAAACTGGGGAGCGCTAAAATCAAGACAAGGGGACAACACCACATAAGAACACCATAAGACACGAGCGTTCTTATGTGGTGTTTCCCCCTTCTCTTCATTATACCGCTCCCCAGTTTCAGTACGTACAGCCAACTAGCCCGCTACAAAGCTTTACTGTCGCCAATGCTATTCACCGCGTGTTTACAGGTAGTACTCCGAGGCCTGAATTGGGAACAGTTAAGAACAAGAGTCAATAAAGAATACCTAAATAATTTACGATTCGCTGACGACGTTGCCTTGGTGAGTCACTCAGGGGTGAATCGGAAAGCATGATCAATGAGTTAAACAGGCAGAGCGAAACGGTGGGTCAGAAAATTAACATGCAGAAAAGCAAAGTAACGCTCAGAAGTCAAGCAAGGGAACAGCAGTTCAAATTGGCAGCGAGGGCCTGGAAGTGGTAAAGTACGTTTACTTAGGGCAGGTTGTGACCGCTGATCCGGATAATGAGGGGGAAATAACTAGAAGAATAAGAATGGGGTAGAGCGCATATGGCAGGTTCTCTCAGATCATGAATAGCAGTTTACCAATATCCGTCAAGAGAAAAGTATGCAGCAGCTGTATCTTACCGCTACTAACCTACGAGACAGAGACGTGGAAGCTAACGAAAAGTTTTCAGCTCAAGTTAAGGACAACGCAGCGAGATAAGGAATGAAAAATGATAGGTGCAACGTAAAGATACCGAACGCGGGCCGGATTGATTACATCCCAAACTAAATCAAGAGGAAGAAATGGGTTTTGGGAGCGACTGTAATTCGAAGGCAAAATATCCACTAGTCCTGAAGGGCAACTGTGTTGATTCCATGGGAAGGCAAGCGTAGCAGGGGGTGTCAGAAAGTTAGGTGGGCGAAGGAGATAAATAAGTTTGGGGACATACAGTAGGCGCAGCTGGTAAAGGACTGGTTAATTGGAGAGATATGGGAGAGGCCTTGACCCTGCAGTGGGCGTAGTCAGAATGATGATGATGATGAGGAATTGGCCATTCTCTACATTCATCGATCCCTGGGAGTCGTCCTACAGATCCTGGCGCAGTGGTGCAGCGGTCAAGCGATGTGCCATTAACAGCAGATTCCAAGATATTCATCACAACAAGCAGCCGAGCAACTGACTGCGGAGTTGATACTGCTGCGAAATCCTGCTCTTGACACGGGGGATGTGATATCAGTGTGAAAGCAGTATTCCGATGGGTAAATTCCGAGCAAGCGTTTGAGATGGTTCTGGGTTTGTTGTAAGTGAAATAAAGAAATTAAAATAAGCATAAATAATATCCGCTTTTGGGATAGAATGTCGCGGCGGGGCGCGAGAGCACTAGGCTATCACCGCAGTTGAACGCGCCTTGTGCTAAACTGCAATACACTCTCGTGCTCTACATTGCACATCACCTTCTTCATGAACGAATACTACTATCAAACTAAGATTCGGACTTTGAGCTATGTGGCGGTAGTGACAGAGATGTGGCGCAACATGCGTTGGCGTGGACAACGTTGTGGCAGAACGGCACTAGAAAAATACGCTTTGGCGTTGGCAGCATAGCTGCAAAAACGCGCCACTGCAGCATAGGCCGGCGGCGTACATTAGGTAAGACGGCTTTGAAAAGAAAAAGTTGAAAGCACGCATAACTGGTACGTGCCGGAGGCGATCATCATCATCACTGGCTCCCTTGGTCAGTGGACACCTCAATCGCGCATTCAGGTACCGTATTTGCCAAAATAACCGAGCAGCCTCGGCTGCGGTAGGAGCGGGCTGGGTGGCGAGCGGCGGCGCTGTGGCCATCGGCTCTCACCGTTGCTCCATGCCTGCGAGTAGAACTGGCTGACGTAAGGATATGGCCTCTCTCATTATACCTAACAGCTCTCCGAAGGCGCGAAATCGCTGGCCGCACATGCTACCTGCTTCTTATCCCCCAAGGAGGGTGAGCGAGGGCGAAGGCTAGCGTCACCCAGTTTACACCAGTTTACACTCGCAGCCGAGAGGCATGGGGCAGGCCGGTGACCCCAGCTCCACCGCTCCGCACAGCCTGCTCACGCTGCCGCCATGGCTGGCCGGTTACTGTTGTCATAGACGGTACGGGGCGGTGGTGTGCACCTGCAAAATCTGTGCTTTCACGCATTGTTTCGCGCTTAGCAAAGCCAAACCGGCAGAATTTTTTTCGCTTGCGGCCACTGTTCCGTGCGATTTGAGCGTATTTCATCTGCCAAGCAAGACACGCAATACACTTTATCCAAGCAAGACACAAGCATCAAAGAATAAAACATTCGCGCTAAAGGATCTTATGAACTTCGCAGGATCAGAAACGCGACGAAAGCACCCGCTATACGCACGCGACACAGCTCAAACACGACTCACCACGGGCACTACCTGCTGCGACGACGCGCTGGCGTCTTTTAAGGGGCATTCGCACGGGCGATGTTATCCCTCTCTTATTGACGGCGGCCACGTACACGTCACGCTTTCGAGGGTGCTCGCGGCGACGCAGTTTACCGTTTAGGTCCGGCGGCCGCCGTCGACGGGGGACCGTTCGCTCGGCTGCTACGTTCAGTCCCTGCGTCTCCGGGAAATGCGGCGGCAGTTCGCTCTCGGTGGCACGCGTTGGGGTCGCCGTGAGTGGCACTCCGCTGTCGATGCAGCTCTATTACGAGCTCTTGCCGTTGCTTTCGCGCACGTTGTACGAACTAGAATGCGTGCGCTAAGAATGTACGAATAAATAACATTTTTGAAGTCCGATATTTATGGACTGGTTAGAGCAAGATGCTTTTTTCGGCATACGTCGTCTTTGTGTTTGTCTGCATCTTGTCATTGAGCTTCTTCTCTCCTATCTTTCGCTCATCTGATTCTTTTTTTTTCTTTAGCCTTCGCCGTCTTCAAAGATCCGCAAAACCTGCCATCCGGCCCTTTTTTTTTAACCCTTCCCACTCCTGTTTCCGCAGCACGACCGCTTCGCGCGTCTGGATCCCCCGCAACGGCTCCCTGCTGCCCGTACGAATCGAGAATTTGGGAGCGGGGAAGGAGTTTGGCGGGCCGGTGACGCAACGCGCCTCCTCTCCCCGTCCACCTGCGCCGAGATTCTCCGTGTGAATACCCCTTTAAGCGAGCCTTCACAATCAGCGCGCGGAACGGCATCCTCTAGGATCACGCATGGCGTCTGTCATGATCAAAATCGTTATTATTGCTCAGGCATAAAAACCAGTAAAACGGACGCGCGCGCGCTCCAGACCGGCTGCGATCGAAGCCAACGTTGTCGAAGCGCCGTATCAGCTGCTTCACATTAGCTGCGTCGCGATTTCGCATGCGCAGTTGAACGGACAGGACTGAAAATGCAGCCTGGAAGGCACACTCCGTTCCGAGCTCCTGAGAATCCCGAGCAAAAACAGGGTTGTAGCATGAAACATGGCGAAATCTGCTCAGTTTCTTTCGAAGAAAAACCGAATGGGTACTCTACTTCGTGTCAAGGCGTGAATGAAAAAAAAAAAAACTAGCGCTGCTAGAGTGTTTGCCACGCACGTTAACTAAAAAAGAAGTGGGTAAATTTCAGATTTCGCAATGATCCACATCACAACCCTGTTTTTGCCCAGCGTTGCTTATTCGCAGAACACTCTGCAAAAGGGTGAAGGTGCCAAGAAGACGAGAGGGGAGGAGGTGCAAGCCTTCTGAATGACTGAATTTTAGTTGAAAATAATAAGAATAAATTGCGCAAATAGAGTGTTTGACAGACGCGCTAACTGCCGTGAATAAAAAGCGAATGGCTGAATTTTAGTTAATCACTCAGGATATGATCATCTTGCATCTTTTCATCGTTCTACAGAATAAGCGCGACTTCCGATGTCTCTAGGCATGTACTCCTCCTCCTGTTTCTGCTCCAACGAGGCCAACGCCCGCCGCAGTTAAGTGCGAGGTAGAAAAAATAACCTTATGGCTATCTGTTGTCGTGAAACCCAAATGACTGCTCCTTGTACACTCTTAAAAAAAAGGTAGTTAGAGGTAGTAACGGTTGCTGTTACTGCCTTTTCCAACAGTTACTGCCTTTGTACTACCTTCTTACGATCTTGTTACGACCTCCATTAAAAAGGAGGTAGTAAAAAGGTAGTAAATACGGCTGTTACTACCTTTTTTGACTGTTACTACCTTTGCAGTACCTCATTACCACCTCACCGAAAGCAGAGCTAGAAAATGCGGCTCCTACTCGTATGTCACCACCCAGAACGAAATTCCGTGAAATGCGTATAATTAGAGGTATATATGTCGACGGTTCGAATCCCTCTCGAGAGATAGCATACATTTTGACTAAGAGATATATGCTATGTGCAAAATTATTGTGGAACGATAAAAAGAACGAAAAATATAGTGTCCTTGCCCGTGCCACAGTACCACAGTATGAAGTGAGAAATCATATGAGAGCACCAGCAGCGATGTACAACGAACGGTTGCGTCAAAATTTTGATGCGAAAGTCGGGAAACACTGCCGCCACCTCCACGTCCGCCAGTGGTGCGCTCCTACTGCTCGCGCTCCTGCTCAAACGAGGGGCGCCCGCCTAAGCTTTAGTAACTGGCAAGTTACGCTGCCAGGCGAACCAGCGGATCTTCCAGTTCCTGACCTGGTGGGCCCCAGATCCAGTCCCGCAGGTGCTGCTCTCTGTCCAAGTGCCCCGGTCCCGGGCCCCCGTGATGGAGCGACCATGTCCTGCAGTGCGAACCACAAAGGCGCAATGCTTTTTGTTTTCAGTTCCGGAACCTGTTCCGGCCGACCGCCTCATCGACATTCTAGAGGAGGTGGTCGGAGTCGGGGGGCTGACGTACCTTCAGCACCTCGGAGGTCGGCGCTTCCTGGCCGCCGTGGCTTAAGTGGCGCAGGCAGCAAAGATGGTACCGAAAGGCTCCTTGCTGATCGCCGGAAAAAAAGTGCTGCTGGAGCAAATGGGTGTTCCAGTGGTACACATGGTCATTTACTGTCTACCACCGTGCGTAAGCGACCCAGACCTCGCCGCGGCGTTCTCGGCGTAAGGCAATATGCGCGCCATCACCGAGACAGCCTTCCACAGCAAGAACCACATCGGGAACGGGACGCGCCTCGTCAAGTTGGAGATGACCATGTCTCCGCCCAAGTTTGTGACCGTTGCCGAGACACGAGCCGTCAATGAGTACAGTCTGCTCCCGGTGCGGAGCCGAGGGCCACTTTAGTGCTGCCTGCAAAGCGTTGCGCTGCGGCCGGTGCGGCGCTTACGGACACGTCGGCGTGAACTGCCCTCCTGTCTACAAACGCTACGGAAGTGACTACCCGACTTACGACTGCATCCTGCCGCGGTCCTATGTGGTGGCTGCGGCTGCTGCAGCAGCCAGGACACCCCAGGAGCCTGGTGAGCAACCCGGGCCGATGGCGCCACCTGAGGCGGCTGGCGCAAGTTCCAGCGGCGCGGCGGGGGAGGCAGTGGCGAGCTCTCCCGAACGTGCTGGCCAGCGAGATGACACCATGACTAGCTCTGCAGACGACCAGGCGGAGAAAGAGTGGACAGGCTCCTCGTCAGTCCATTCCGTAGCGGAGCAGACTGCAGGCGCCTCCGACACCGAGAAATCGGCTTCGTCTGACTCGGACAATTCGCTGGGCGAGTCGTCTCTGGAGGAGTCTTCGAGCTTTTAGGTCTCCTTCTTCGACGTACCGACGGCGGCGCAACTTCAAGACACAGACGAGGGCAGAGTCCCCCGCCTCGCCCTTTCCCAGCGGCGCCCTGCACTCGCCATTTAAGGACAGCTACACCGCGAGCGAGCCCCGAGCGCATGCGCCGCACATCACGGTCGCCCTGTCCCCGCAGGCCCCGCGAAGTCGATGCGGGCCGGCGGACGAAAGGTCCTGGACCTCGAGGACTCTAAGCGCTAGCTCTCGTCTTCGTCTGAGGGCGGCGCGCCTTATTGTTCTGCCACACCGGCGCCGAAGAAGAAAGCAGGGATGGAGAAGAGGGTGACGTCCTCATGGACGTCACAGGAAACGACTAGTTTCAACTATGGCGCACTCCCCCAGCATTTTGAGGCCTTAACGGCCCTCTTCCTCCTCCGCTGCTGGCGGCTCGGGTGCCGTGCTTTCCACGCGCTGGCACCGTCGGCGCGTTTAGCGAACGATGGTCGGTGTTTGTGCGGTGGAGTGTGTTCGTGCGTGTGTGACTGTGTTCCTGCCGCAGCTCCGCACATCGGCCGGACATTTTCGCCGCGCAACCGTTGGCACAGCTTGGCATCGTCATCCCGCCGCCGCGGGGCCGCCAGCAAGGACGCCAGCAGGAACCCGGGATGCCTCCCAAACGCCTCGCCACCCCACCCAGCGCCAGCGTATCAACACACCTACAGAACTGCACCCGCATAACTGCACCGTGAGTCCGTCACCGTTTTGTTTTCTTCGCTCGTTTTTGTTGTTGTAGTTGCCTCAAATACGATGGCAGGTACCATTGTTGTTTAGGTTTGTTTCATTATATTCTTCTTTAGTTTCATGAAGGCTGTTTTTTATTTCGCTTCTTTTAACGTGCACGGTTTTGGCTCTCCCGATAAACGGCGGGAGGTGTACCAAAATGATGTTTTGTTTTTGCGGGAGTGCAAATTCGCACCCCTGCAGATGTCATTTCCTTTCGTTCATATTTTCATAGAGATGCTTTCTTTTCTTTGACGGACAATCGGTGTTCCTGTTTGGGCGTTGTTTTCTTGAACCCGACTTTTGGCGCAGGAAACCACTGTACCTTTGGGTGTGACGGTCGCGTGCTAGTGGTCGACATTTTCCTAGACAGGCGGATGACGCGTTTCGTTAATGTGTACGCGCCAGTCACGCGGGCACCTACCAACAAGTTATGCCACTCGGTCGCGTCCCACTGCATCGACCTCGCGCGACATGTACTACTCGGCGACTTCAACTGCATGTTGAACACGACGCGCGATCGTAGGAGGCCTGCCCAGGGCGCCTCTAACTATAACGCGTGTGAACTTGGGAAGCTGGTTCGTGAGATGAACCTATCGTATGCCTGGGTATCACTGCACGGGGATCTTTTCTTAGCAACGTGCTCGAGAGGTGGGAGCGCCAGTAGAATTAACCGAATGTACCTCGCTCCCGCTCTTAACTCACGCTCAGAATTGTGTGAGGTCATGCCATTTCCAGCAGGCGTCCGCCACTCAGCGACCACCTATGCGGTCCTAGTAGCCGTGAGGAGCGCCGCAGGTCGAGTCAGCAATATAGAGACTTGGCGCATAGATGTCTCGTTGCTCCACGACGGGGACAGCGTTCGCGAACTTCGCTCTGGGCTGGCTGACTCGGTTTGGTGCGTAGAACGCTGAACTCCGGATGTGTGGGACGCAGGAGAGTTTTTGGACGAGGGTGGCGCGAAATCCTAATTCGCCTCCGAAAATAAAAGCGAGCCCGGCACACCGCAGCGCCCAACCTTGTTCTGCGCCGTATGCGCCTTGTCAAGAATGACGGGGATCTTACTTTTGTTATGCGAGAGTACATTAGGACGCTTCGCGTCAGGTACCACCGCATTCTCGAGGACGGCTCGCGCGCTTCCTGGGTCGCCGCAGATCTCAGTCTACTCTCGGGGACACCGCGCACCTAAGGTACTCCTGCAGTCTTGGCCACCCAAGTGATTGTCTGACTCGCATTGAGGAGATGCTGATGGAGGACGGTACAACGTCTTCCGTCCCCGCAGACATCGCTAGAGTCTTCCGTGACCACTTTGCCGAGTTGTTCGCGGACAGAGACGTGGCGATCAGGAGAATTTTGGGACAAGAGTGGCCGAGTTTTCTCGTGCGTTACCGCGATATCCTGATGCAGTACGCGATTCGCTGTGTGCTCCGGCTACGCGGGACGAGGTCTTCAGCGTGCTGCAAAATATTAAGCAAGCATCGGCACCAGGACCGGATGGCTTAGTGGTTAGCTTTTACCGGGACTTCGCCGTTCTACGTGACCTGCTGACAAGCCTCGTAAATGGCTACCTGGAGAAAGGCCTGCAACCTCCATCTTTCAATAGAGGCAGGATTTTTATGTGCGCCCCGAGGCGTGGCACCCAATAACGTTGCTGCGCTTGCGTCCGTCCTTTGGGAGCCTCGTCTGCCGTGTGCCGTGCCGGGGCGGCCCGTGTTCGCGTCTCTGACGTTGACGCGGGACGTCTTTGCGAACGCGCATGCGAATGGGCTTGGCGGGGTTTTTGTTTTCTTGTATCAGTCCAAGGCGTTTGGCAGGGTCGATCATGCCTACCTGTTTGAGGCGCTGCGGTGTTTCGGTTTGCCCGAAACTTTCACAGACCGCATGGCCTTACTCTATGAAGACTTGGAGAGCGAGCTCTTGGTCAATGGCAGGACGTTACCGCCCTTTTCCGTGACACTAGGCGTGCGCCAGGGATGTCCGCTATCTCCAGCGCTTTTTGTCCTTTCGTTGGACCCGCTCTTGCGATGTGTGGCCTCTCACCCACGAATCCGCGGGATCCGAATTACGGGGCACGTGACTGTTGCGGTCTCTGCGTACGCAGATTACAGTTCCGTTTTTGTACGGGACCGCGACACCTTTCGTCCTTTCCTGGCCATTTTCGCTTAACGCCGCCACGAGTAACGCCCTACGGTTTGGCTCATTCCGGGACCCGCTACCGATCCCGATTCCGTTTTCGGACGCAGTACGGGTACTGGGCGTCCTCATCCAGCAGCCCGGTGTTCCTCCCCGTACGTGGGAAGCCGTCGTCACACGGACGACAAGCGTGCTCGCTGGTGCGCACCAGTTTGAGCTCTCACTGGGTGCGAAAGTGGCCATTGTTAAAACACGAGCCAACGCTTTCGACCTTTATGTCACTCGCACTGTTGCGCTACCGCGCCGAACAGCGAGTCGCCTCGCCTCCTTGGTTGGAGCTGTCATCTGGTATGGTGGCACGGCGCTCATCGCCCCGGTGCCTACTGCCCCTCCCTGCGAATCGAAAATGCCTCAGGCTACCTTGGGTGGCCGCAGTTGCTCGAGGGCTCAGCCCCAAGTGTGTGGGAAAACTCGTTGCCGACACGTCTTAGCCGGGGCGCTCGCTGTTGCTCAATTGGCTGAGTACAGCTCGCCGAGCGTTCGCTTCGGGTCGGCACTTAGGCCGAGCGATCCCTCGCCTTCTACTGTGCCGCCGCGCGTTTTCAGCTCAGCCTAGAGGTTGACCTTCCTAGCGTCGGGCTCGCCGACATGTAAACTTTGCGCGTAGCCGACTTGATCGCTTGCGCGCTGCTCAGCCCCGACGACCAGAGGCTCACCGCAGTCCACAAATGGAGCGCGTGGGCCGCGAGTTCGCTCCCCACCGAGGTTCGTGACTTCTAGTGGAAGCGGCGATGGGGCGTTCTCCCGACGCCAGAGCGCCTTGCAGCACGGGGCATTGTGCCCAATGACAGGTGTCCTCATTGTGGCGCCACCGAGATGCCGCAGCATCTTTTGTGTAAGTGCCCGGTCTCACTGGTGATGTGCAGCCTCGTGTGGCGCATGTTTTCTTTCCGCGCCGGCCCCAGGGTTCGGCGTCAGCGACGCTTGTTTTTCGCGCCTTGTAGTTGCGTGTGTGCGCTTTGTGTTGTGGTGCCGCCGCTGCCTGGCTGAGGGCCGCAGGCAGCCGGCGCGTGTAATGTACCCAGCGTTGCAGTGTCTCCTCCTCCTCCTCTGGATTGATCTGTCCAACCACCTGGAAGCGGTTGGAGAGGCACGGTTCCTGCGACGCTGACATACCCGCTTCTTTGTTGTTAGACAGGGCAGAGCTCTGCTGTATTAGTTGCCATCTGTCTTGAACAAGTGTGTAGCTTCGCTTATTGCTTTTTACAGGCCCTGCCAAAAGTCTTTTGTAATCCTGGGGAACGCGCGAGGAATAGCCCCCCCCCCCCCCCTCCCGCCTTTCATATAATTTTTAGTTTTGTGTTTCTCTTGTACAGCGGTTACTGTATTGGTACTTGTTGTATGGCTTGTGTTTATATAACAGTTCGGACACGGTCGGCCTGCTCGCGTTAGTCAGTCTTCTCTTTGTATAGCACCACTTGCACTAGGCAATTTTCTTTGAAATTGGCCTGTAACTGACCAGCACCTCTCTCATTTCTCTTTTCTCCTTATCGTTTGGAACTTGATAAACTTCACTTTGCGCTAGTAAGGCTTTCCCTTCGAGAAACATTTTTTGCATTGATTTTGGTTGTTTAGAAGCCGTATATACGCCCTGCTTGTTATTGATTTTAACTGAACAGGAGTCATATTTTTGCAAAGCAAAGTGTTAAAGCGATGGGGCAGTGCCTTCGTCTTAGCCAGCATTCCGATTAGTGGTTGCTGTTACTGCTAACTAGAGGTAAACGTTGCAAATGGTAATTCCTGTAACTGCTTTCGAAGGTAATAAATGAAATTAAAGGTAGTCGCAGTTACTACCTTCAGAGGTAGTAAATGTTAATAAGGGTATTTGTAGATACTACCCCAAGGGTAGTAATGTTACTAAAGGTAGTTCCTGTTGCTACCTCTAAGAGGTAATAACCGTTGCTGCTTTGCAGTTGCTACCTACACTTAATACCTAAGTAGTAACATATGTGACAAGCAGTTACTACCCTAAAAATTAGTAACTACTACTATCTTTTTTTAGAGTGTAGTAACTGAATCGAATTAGCCAGTCTGCATTGTTGCACGACGTACACAACCACGGAGTTTAATTTTGAGCTGTTCTACATTAGACACTGTATTTTAGTACAATATCAGCTGCTAATCAGCGCTCGTGTCGCCGTACGTTGCTTGTATTATACACTGTGCAAAATGGTGAAGGTGCCAAGACGACGAGAGTCGACTGTTAATACGTGCCCCTCTAAGTGTCGGTGTCTTCTTCCCTGAGTGGATACCAGAGAGCTCCGCAAGACATTAGCGCACGTTCCTGCCTCGTAGCAAAAGTCCAAGGTCCTGACATGAAAGCCCTCTAAAGCAAGGAGTGCAGGTGTGTACTCAGCAATAAAAGACACAAGGTAGAGCACACAGTAGCATGCTCAGAAGCATCTTTATTTTCTTAGGCGTAAAAAATGCGAATCAAAGTCTCGAGTGGTGCCCCATTTGCATCGAGAATCACCGCAGTTCCTGGCACACGTCGATGTCGTCCTCTGCCGGGTGCCTCCGTGTGGAGGCGGTGACGAGATCCCTGAGGGTGCGCAGCGGGGCATAGCTGCCATCGCGGTAGTGGTTGGCTCCATCCGCGTACTCAAGGTTGTATGCGGCGTAACCGTAGCGGGGAGGCACTGAATGGCGCCTGCCTTCGCAGAGCTGGGAGCGCCAGAGAGAAGTGAGCAATACTCATCACAGCCCCGCTTACAGACTCGCGCATATTACCACCGCAATTTTAGCAAGTCTAGCAGTAACTGTAGCATTAACGCTACAAGAACCCTTGCGCGCTACAGTTACTATACAGGATCCCGAATGCTGCCCGAGCTCTGCGTTTATTTCCTATTTGCTGGCGATCATGTGGCTCCAAGACAACCATGCACTGCGGAGAAGCCGACGCCTCTACACAGTTTAGAAATCGACCGCTCCCGAAGCCCATTAGTTAATGGTCTGGAGTTTTGTAGGGTTTCCGTTTTGCTCGTGAACACGTCTTCATTACAGATTGTTTTTGTAGCTAGCACACGCAGGTTTATGGCAAGCTTTCTTTTCTCTTATAAAAGGTAGCGTTTGTTACTTCCGCCTTATACAGAAGTACACGCCAGCAATGCATACGAACAATGTATTACTTCGGCACGCAGTGAGTGCACTCTTGCCCGCTCCAGAGGGTAGGCCTCCCAGGCGAAATTGTGTTCCGAGTACTTGAGAATCATGAGCAAAAACAAGTTTTTGATGTGGAACATGGCAAAATCTGAAATCTAACTTGTTCTTTTTGGAGATAAAACTATTAGATAATTAACTTGGTGTAAAGGCGGGAATGAAAAAAAAATTATAGTGTCACTACAGAGTTCGTCATATAGATACGCTGTTTTGAAATGTTTCCTTAAGTAATTGCCGCACGACAAACATTCATGCTGTTCGCAGAAACCCGCGACCTTACTTTGTTTTACTACGAGACCATGATTTGAAAATCCGCAAGATGCAACGCCTGTTACATTACTCAGAGGCGCATTTTTACTACATGAATACATGAATTTAGTGAATTAAACGACTTGAAAGAGAACGGCAGAGAAAGAAAAGCTTAATTCGCATGCCTGATTTCCGAATGGGCATTGTATCTTTTATCCACGTAGTTCCCCAATCATGAACCCGTCTTTAAACATTTCTTGCACGACCCAAGTCTTTCAAGCGTCTGCACTTTCCTACACCTTCATATTTCCCTGCTGACTGAAATTTACACTTGGCCTATATACTCAAAGGTATCTTTGGTTGCTCGGAAGGTATTTAAATTATGTAGAAATGATGCCACCTGTTTTAGACAAAGTTTTTGGGTTACCAAAGTAGAACTCAGTGTGTACATCAATGATACTAAAAGCAGCTATTTGTTCGGTATTGTATATATAAGGAAATTGGAAAGTTTAGGAACATTTTCGCGAAGTCTGTGCCTGTGACAAAGTGATAAACTCAGCTGCTCTACTATTGCGCCTAACCTACTTCTTTTAGTCTGAAATGTAGACTGGTATTCGGTGACACGTAGCGAGTATAGCACTGCACTTACCTTCTCTCCCAAGGACCGACTGTTGTCGTAAATGAACATTCTTTCCAGCTTTTCGTTGTAGGCGACTTGGGCGTGACTCTTCATGTCGTAGTAAGTAGATGTATAACTCGCGTTCCGGCAAATCTGTTGTGAATTCAAATCTGAACGTCACTGTTTATTTCTTGGAGGCACTCTTAAATCCCCCAAAAACATGCATGCGAATAAATTGAAACTCTGCAAGTATCAAATGCGGGCTGGCGTTGAGCGCAGTATACCCTGCGTTATCTTTTTTGCATTATCGCCGTTCATGATTATACGATTCTTTTCTCATTAACCCTGACCCAAATACAGAATGTGTGCTTATATGCATTGGCGAGTCTAGCTGATAATACTTTTGGTGCGTTATCGTATTTCCCGCCCTTTTGACGCCATGGAACAATCTGCACTTTAAAAACTTCACTTTCAAATCTCCATGCAAGCATGCAGTTGTCGTCAAGATTTTCTGCAGTCATATATGTAAATAATTATTACTGGATATATATTTATGAACGTTGTTCGCAGCCCCGCATGCCTGAATACATACTACTACGAATTTGCTCGCAAAACCGACCATGTATTGCATGGAATCCTGACGCGTGAAGCACAAGACAACACTATGCTGAACTATCAACGAGAGTAAGATACACAGCAAAGCTATATGATTCAAGCGAAATCATATGCACACACTTTTGACACATATGTGCATGAAAATGCCAATGTAGATACAACGCGAGTGAGCGTGCGTAATCGGACATAACTATCATGAAGTTATAACTAAAACATTTATGTCTTGATACTCATTCTCTGCACTGTAAAATATCTGAAAATCATCCTAGGGTAAGCGCCTTAACCACTGCAGTCTGCATGATCACTCTCAATAGGTGAGAAAATGCACTTAGCTGCGTAAAAAAATAAACACCCAGTTTGAGAAAAACCACCAGATGGTAACCACTGATCTCGCGGGAACAGCAAAGGCACCCGATACACGTTATCAACACTGCTAAGCAGAATTGCGCATGGCATTACGGTTTGAATTTCGTTAAACGTTGAAAATCGCACCAACAGTATAATTATTGCCAAGCTGAAACAGCATGTCAAAGATCACAAACATTCAGTATTTCTAAAGAAAAAGTAAAGTGGCTTCTATCAGCACAATACCCCATTCAAATGAAAAAGCCTGTACTTTTACTGAAAACCAAGCTCTCTTTAGAAAGAAAAGTAAAGGGAAGAAACAATATTCACGTATGACCGCCACTGGCCGCTCTCACAAGCGATTTGTTATGAAGTCGAAACAGTTTCCGCACGCATCCGAGAGGGCAGGTTATATAACCCTTCGAAACAGCGATCACGAAGTTATTTTCGCTCTTTACATCACGGGTGTGAATCGAGCAACAAGAAAATTCATAAATTAAACCTCCTCAGAAATAAATTCATCTCTTTACTGCTGATCGACATCAACGCAGCCAGAAAGAGCCTCACAATACAATTGTACTAAGAACAAAAAATTAATGCAGTGGCCCTACAATATGTATAAATACTAGTCTGTTGCACAAAAAAACTATACTAACTCCACAGAAGCCTATGCCGGAACGATTATACTTCTGATCGATGCCGGAAGCGTCATGTACAACGTTAAAGAAAGGAAGCCAAAGGCAGTATGTAATGTCCGATGCAGACAGAATACCATCATATATGCTACTTATTGGCGATGGATGTGGGGTAATTGTAAGCATGCCATAAAATTGATACGCCTTTTGACGCATTCGTTTCTGCGGAAGGGGATTGCTAAGCCATAATTCTGTAGTAGTTGTCTGTTAGCATCCGAGTACCTGCTGTATCTAGATCGCACGTAACTCAGATGTTGAAACGTATTCAGGAAACCTACTCAGGGGCTTATGAACTGGAACCCACAGCACCATCTCATCCTGCGGCCCCAGTTGAACCATTTATGTTTAAATAATCCAGAGAGACCAATCATCCTGTAGTAGGCGTAGGACAATTATATTCTAAATGTTTCTCAAGCTGATTATTGCGAAACAGTCGAGTAAAATACTGACGCATCGTTAAAATATGTTGAGGTCTAACGCGCCTTTTATTTTATACGGGCAGCAGCCTTACCTGAACAGGGTTTTTTTGGAAGCCAGCTTCTTCACACCAAACTATCGCATACATTATACAGAGTTTCAAATTTTTTTTATGATGTTACAAGTTTCTGGGATGTCTTGAGTCAATGTAAAGTACTGTTTAGAGAAAGTGGGGTAAAACGGAATGTAATAAATCTTTAAAATTTTATACAAGATTTGTACTTTCCGTCTTGTCATCTTCCTCGGTTTGATATCTGGTGACATTGTTCCCGTTATGTCTCAAACTGGAAAGGGAGGTTTTCTGATGTTGGCCCTTGTTTTAACTGTCACTATTAAGCACCACGAGTGAAGAAGCGATCCATTCTATTGCAAAATAGGGCGGCCAGATAACCGGAATATATCCGAGTCTAAAGAACACCCTTTCCATCAACGGGAATTGTGGATGGTCACGACAAAAGTTCTTCTTTTTTTTTGCGGACCACTTGCAGAAAAGCCACGACGTGCACACTCACATCGCCGACACTGCCCCTCTGTCCTTCTGGTAAGGATGTGCACGGGCGCAGGGGAGTGTACTTTCCGGGCCTGCCTTCCACTTCTGGGTCCGGCTGTGCAGGCCTATACCACCGGCCGAACAGGCCCACGGACACAAGGAAGGTAACGTTGCGCACATCCTGCTGCATCACAGTGATTGCCCTGTGGGCCGACCCCTGCGAGGAAAAGTAGTCCGCATGCACTATCGAATTTCCACGCACAGGAGCACTGCTGCAATGGCAGGTGTTTCGTGGCATAGTCCAGAAATTATCATTGAATTGAAGATAGCATTTACAATGAAGCAACCCGACTCATGTGGCATGTCATCAGGAAACACAGCTGATTCGTTTCCTCTTTTAAGCTCGACTTTCATCACCTACTAGGCAAGGGTATATGCCGGCAAAATCGTCACTACGCCATACACGTTGCCGCTGTCAATAAGGACGCTAGAGCTCCTGGCCACACATTTTATTTGATTTGATTTGGGGGGGGGGGGGGGGGGGGGGTTAACGTCCCAAAGCGACTCAGGCTATTGACGGACGCCGTAGTGAAGGTCTTCAGAAATTTCGACCACCCCTGGGGTTATTTAGCGTGCACTGACATCGCCCAGTACACGGGCCTCCAGAATTTCGCCTCCATCGAAATTCGACCGCCGCGGCCGGTATCGAACCGCGTCTTTCGGGCCAGCAGCCGAGCGCCATAACCAATCAGCCACCGCGGGGGCCCTCCTGGCCTCATGTGATATAACATATGAGCCCTGTCCCGGATGAGCAGGTGGCGTAATTGGCTAGTACGATACAATCTCTGCAATTTCTGGCCAGGCTTGTCAATTGTGCATGTTTGCAGAATGCAGGCTACTTCATGCGGTTTAAATATCCTGATAATAATTCATAAGCCTGACGTACAATCTGGCTTGCTAAAACTGGGAAATTACGCGCCGGGAGAGCTGCAAGGAAAACACTGATCCCATGGACGACATAAGGACGGAATAAAGCAATGGTATTGTATGGCTTCTAAGGAGCAATATGCCCGCGTTATGTTGGGAGGATTTGACATCGACGCAAACCTCGGTCCGAGAAAAGTGAAATTTAAGGTTTTCGCGAAAAGCATCTAAATGCGACAGCTTCGATACTATTTCTTTGTAATGTTTTTTCAATAAATTGTGTTTGAAAATTGTACTTGAAAGCGCGAAATACGAAAACCTATCCTACGGACAAAATGACGTCGTTTAAGCCCTGTAGCTATTTGCTTTGTTCAGTAATTTATTCACGCAGTCACTGAGCACTAAGGAGAATTTTCTGAAAGTAACTGAGCATGATATCTACCGTAACCTAGTGGCACCCTGTACATTTTCCAGCCCAGTGTAGCAACACCAGAGCCAACTCGGATCGGTCCAATGAATTTTTTGAGAAACGAGGAAGTGTTTCGAGATATTTCACTCTGACAATAATTGCAACGTATTCAATCCGCTAAGTGTCTTTCAACAACAGGAGTCTCATAAGTTGCCTACAGCGAGCATCAACTATGTTTTTTTTTGTGAATCAACGTAGAGTATTCAGTATTGAGTGCAACGTGGTTTTACAATAAGTTTTTCTTTCCCTTTCGTACTTTGTACGATGAACAGTGATTGTTTTCTCGTTCTAGTTCTGTTAATTTATCTTTACTGTGTGTTTCTCGTGCATTTTTCGTTCACTATTCGCTTCTCAGGATCCCCTTCCCCATCCGTAATACTCCGCAAGGCCATTCGGGCATTCAAACAAGCGCTTTATGCACTACAGTCTCTCTGGTGTTTTCGCCAGTCAGAAACAACTAAGCAGGATGATTATTGAGGTTCATGACTTAGGGTACGCCTGGAGTCTCTACAACAACAAGGGAAACGTATCTAAGTCGGAAGACTGGTTGTACACTGCCGACAGAGGCTACGGCGAAACGCTGCTCGACCCATGCAATCTATGCAGCTATTCTTTGTCATTAACATTTTCCGCACTAATTATTGTGCTCAGTCAATATCCTACAAATTAAGAATACTCCTTAATGCCATAGAAGAAGAAAACGCTATAGTCGAAAACACCTCTAGGATATTCCTAATTTCAGTACTTTATTTTCTTCAACAGTCAATTTGAGTGTGATTTCACGACATGCATTGCTTGTTGCAATTTGCTTCCCCGTATAGAATTTTGTGTGTATGCCTTGTTCTTATGTTCTCGCACTGTGCTTGATGCCGGAAGTGTGGGCTCAATGGGCCATCAAGCTGCATATTGCAGATTTTTCTGTTGTGCGCCGTCTCAAGGATGCCTTTTGCAAGAGAAATAAATATTTTCAATTTAATTTACGAATAAAGTTTCTCCACAAATGTTCAGATAAACTTAACCAGTGAGCTTTTAAGCACTCTGAAGTTTAACACGCCCAAAAATTCTGGACAAAAGCATTTTTCAGCGGGAAATAGTTTATGAACGCAATCTTCTTATATAATGTAAGATTCCAGTATAACAATCCGTATATCGACCGACCAACCGACGGCATTCTTGATTTTTTTTCTCTTAGCTTTTTCGCTATCACAAAAGAGCTATTTCCCAATTGGTTTTGTTATGGCTGTCTTAACTGCCCAAAGAGATTGATGGAAACACGTTAAAATACAGGTTTTGTTACACATCAGAGGTATGGACAATTACTTTAAATAGTTCTACAAGGTTATCATACTATTTTTCAAGATTCAAAAATTTTCTCCGAGAATATTAGACAACAGTATGTACATCAGCCCTCTTTGTCAGAGAAATGTTCCGAATGCGCGGTCTGGCTGCAAGTCACCAAAAAAGCTAGGTGCTTAAGAACATGCCCTCTACTTTTGCATGACAGAATTCTAAGTTTACCTGTGTTATTCATGTCATAAAAGGGTATTTACCTGTGCAAAACACATACATGCGCTTTTGTGGGTGCTACGTTGGGTCGCTAACATGGTCATAAACATGAGCAGAATTTTATAAAATTCTCTACCGTTTGCTTCAAACGCAGTGCATCATTCACCAGAACATACCAGCCTCACATTGTACCTATATCTGGGTAATGTTTCGCAGGGTATATAACAATCAGTTGGTTAACTTCGGCGCTAGTCTTCACACGTGCACAGGCTTCCTTGTTGATGTGCCTCACCAGGCTGTAGTGGTAGTAATCGCTCTGCGGCAAGTCCACAAGTGTTGGCGCAAGGCGAGGCAGCCAGTGAAGAGGCTGTCCTGGTGGAAGTAGTGGCCCAGTGACACCACTGCGTCCGGCATATACACCGCCCTGCACGAAAATGCCACGGGCCACGACGTAGGTGACGACGCTCGTGTGACGAACGAAGACTTAAGCGGTGCAAGAATCCGAACCCGCTCTTTGCACATTTTATTGACATCTAAGTGGAAGCATCAGCTGGCATGCAAAGCGTTGCGAGATGCTTGAATTTTTCGCAAGTCATCAAGGATTGATCTGACGGTGCATTGGATGAGATACGGTGAGCTGCCGGCGATGGTGGCATTTTGGCCCCCATTTTTGTGGCGGCATATTTAGTTCTCCCTTAATTACAAGCAAACTGCGAGGAAAATCTACAGTACATCATGAATATCCTCAAAATTCCAGCAAGTGTGCCCCCCCCCCCCCCCCACGGTTCCTAAGGGAAACAGCCACGGCTAGAAAGTATGTTGCTAGCGCTCCGACGAAAAAGCTGCATCCAACGTTCAATCGGGATTGTTTAAGCAAATCATCGGTCTCCTCAGATTTGCCCCAGCGTTCTCTGCTCCCAGCAAACCTTGCATGCTCTGCCCTTTTTGTACTTAAGTTGTTTTTATCAGCTAATTCTTAAACAGTGTCGTGGAAGAAGTCTAGGCAAGGGAGACTAAATATTTTAACTGGAAAGATGTCACCAGTTCTGGTCAATATTTTAGGCACTATTTATTATTGAATCTCTGCAAAAAAGTATAATATTTTGAAAGAACTTATCTTACCGGAATTCGCTGGCCTTTGTGTTGACCCATCCTTTGGAAATAAGAGATAAAGCAAGCACCGTGTAAACAGGCCTTGCAGGGCCTCTCCGGTCGTCCATCAATGCGGACACTTTCTGCAAAGACGAATGTTTCTTTCAGCGCCTAAAACACGTAAATGACTGCGCTAGCAGCAGACGCCTCACCGCTAGACTGCGTTCAATAAATTCACAAGAACACTGAAAAAAAAACTAGAAAATTACGTTTTAGTGGTATGCTAATCCGTGTTCTTTCTTTCTTGGTTTGCTTTATCAAACACTTTTAAAGTACCAGTGCAAAAGCAGAAGACAAGTGATGAAAACAAAGCAATATAACCAGCACCATTTGTCTCATGATGGCGAGTCATGACTGCCCTCTGGCATGTAATTTCCATGAGCGACAAAAACTAACGGGATGCGCGTCCCCAGAAATAATTTATGTGCCACACTGTCTAACGACCCTGCACTTTAGTATTGACGCCAGTGATTGGATCATGCACATCTCCTCAGGTTATCAGGCGTTTCAAGCGATTGGTTCATACGGTGGTGCCGAAATACTTTTTTTTACCGAACTGCATCCCGAAAGCAGTTGCTGCCATCCGGATATCACTTTGATAGCGGGGAAGAATTATCTGTGACCACATAATTTCAAGTCTTGAAAGAGGTATCTTGGGGCGCATCTTCTCAAAGTCAGCGTGACGTTGCGTGCTATGAACGCATAAAGTAGCGCCCACGTTTAAAACAAATCCTGTCATATCCTTTTCCAAACAGTAGCAACCATGCGATCACTGCTGCTTCTTACTGTTATAACCGCGTGGCTATCTAAGCGTCCGGCGCCTTTACTAAAGCGCGAACTAAACTTTGATGGCCTGCAGGAAATTATGATACCTATGCGAAAACCTTTTGTTATTTTGCGTAATCTTATTAGATACTGCAGCGGATCAAACGAAGAATAGAAACCAATATACATAAGCACAAACAGTTTAATGGTGACAAGCTGGCACAAAGTCCTGCTTTGTAAATTTCTATAATCTGAAAACAATGGATCCGCCTTCCGCGCACGATCTCACGAGATTGACGAAGGGATAGCGTAAAGCGGGATGAAACTGAGGATTTCACAACAGTGATCTGGAGGCATACAGAGCACGTAAGGATTAAATTATTCATACATCGCAGTTTCTCAAATATTATTCTGCTAAAGATGTCATTGCGATAGTTTACTATAAAACTATTCGCCCTCCGCGCTCGTGCCGTATGCATGCCGAAGTACCGCGCATACCGCATGGCACGAACAAGACGGAATGATTAGTTTTCAGGAAATGAGAGGCGTGGTAACTGTATCACTTCTTCGCGGACACCTCAACCAAACCGAAACGATAAAAATTGGCGAAAGTGACGATTTCATCACTTCAGGGCTATGATGATATGAATTAAGATAGGAATGTGACCACTTGAAACACTATTCAATATTACTTGACTGAGATCGTGCTCTATTTACATCGATCCTATGGCCGTACAATCGCCGTGCTCTCAGTACTTATTTTTCATCGTTTCCCGTGTGCTCAGGAGACTGAGAGACACTTTCTTGCTCTTCATATGCGGCATAATTTACTAGTATCGGCAAGAAATGGTGCAAAAAATCAGTTCCTTTTGAGAGGTAAAACGCTGTACACTGTCGAATGCGCTCCAGTGTTAGAAAAATTTGAGTGTAGGCTTAAAAAATGCTCAACAATATTGTTTATGCTGTCAACGAACAATCACATGACCGCAAATTTTAGGGATAAGTTTCGCAATAATATTCCAGACGTGAATAAAGTCAGCAAAGAAACGAGCGTGCTGAGTGGTCAATAACAGCGAAAGAACATCGCGAAAAGACGCTGAAAGAAAGCACGCGAACTGCTGAATTGTCTTCCGCGAAGCCAACCTTCAACGTAAGAGACTGCCAGCTTGGCACTTCCTTTGCTTCCTGTTTATCTCCCGGTTCTGCGTTCTAATTAGTAATGCTACTTCGTCGTGCAATTTTGCAAGTGAGGCCTTCATATCACGCAAAACACTTTATCCCTGCCTTCAAAAAACTTTTAGCATCGTGCTCAAAGGCCTGTTAGTCTTTGTGCCTGCCGTTGTTTAGCGCTCTTTTTTTTTTACCTTGTTAGCAAAAGCTAATGAACCCAAAAAGTGCGGAGGAATGTCATCGACACATCAATCGAGAGTAACTATGTGCAGGATTACCTTGAGCACCTTGAGCATCGTTTCTAGGCGGTCTAAATTGTACACTTCGGTCTTGACAAAAGCGAAATAACGCATCTTCCGACTAAACAGGCTGTCCAGGTGGCTCTTCACTGCCGGCTTGTGGAACAGTTCTTCCACACCTTCCATGGAACTGAAACAAGACCACACAGTGCAAACAGGACACATGACAACTCTTCAAATAAAAAAAAGTACCTGTAATGTGTTTCACTGGCTAACCGCAGCACGCAAAAAATAGCGCCCGACGGGTACTGTGAGCATTTAGCTCGAGTATGTGGCGTGCAGGCGCCCAGAGAAGTTATTGGAATTTCTTATCTGTCTTACCCTCTGCGACAGCAACGAGAATAAAATAGTTCCAGCCGCAAAACACCTAAGCGACACTGGCTTACTGACGTGTAACTTTACACGAAAAATGAGGTTGTGCCCCTGCTGCAAGCGGAGAGGAATCATTGAAATTACGAGCGGAACGTTGCGTTCTTGCACAAAATGTTCTTGCGCAAAAGCAAGGAGCATTGGAGACACTTTTTTGACCAGTCACCCGTATGGTGAGCAGTTTTAATGTACTCTTATCAATCATCACCTTCCATGAAAATACAGCTCTGCAGCGCTCGACAGCTCAACAAAAATACAAGGTTAATTGTGATAACTTATCGCATTCCATACATGACTCATTGAGTGTCTATCGTTTTTACTTTGGCTGTCTCGTTTTTTTTACATTTGACCTTTTCAATGCGTCTCGTGATATGATGAACTGCGAAGTGAGGGTTTCACCAGTAGCGGACGCGCCTCTGTCGCACTCACTTGTAGTCGAAGCCGACACCGTATTCGGTCTTCTTGTGCATGGAGGAAAACCAGAGGGATCGCTCGAAGGCTTCGGTGGGCCGGTCGGAGAGCGTGCTACCCCCTCCCCTGAGCAGCGAGTCGAAGAACGTGTGATCGCATAGGCCGTCCTCAGGGAGCTTTGTCAGGGGGCCCGTCTTTTCGCCAAATGTGCAGATAAGCGGCGACGAAGGCATGGGACGCTCTACGCGAGAAAAGCAGGCGACGTGTGAGGTGGGCGATTTGAGAACTGGTTTTCAGTGCCACTTTTACGAGAAGCGAACAGGCTACAGTTAAGACCGATTAACATAGTAAGAGCGAAGCGGAGAATTGCGCTCTCGATTGGATTACTCTAAAAAAAATCAACCATTCCGCTCCGCTCCCCGTCCCCCCCCCCCCCCCCCGTCCCCCGCGCTTTCCCTTCGCTCTCTTTCTTCTCCAAATTATCCAAAATATAGAAAGCTGTCAAGTTGCATTGCTTACAGATTTCTAACACTCCGCTTACGGCTGGCGACCACAATACACTTCAATCGTAATAATATCACTCCCAGCTAGAACAAGTACCCGAGAACATAGTCTGGTCCCTAATTGCGCTGTCATGAGCTTTGATAAATGAACACAGTGCTATTCCCGCGCACAAAATGGGCATTAAACCCCTCACTGAAACGCACATGATGCCTTTTTTAGGAAGCAATACATCAGTCCAGTTCCCAAAAGTGCGAACTATTGAGAGTTCTCAAAAGGGCGAAGCGCAGAGCTCCCTTGATTTCGCTATTCTAGTAAATGTGCGTGGCCAGCAACCTCTGCAGCGCAGACTCATGACAGCCGCTTGAATTACTGGCTACGTCAGGCGCACCTCTATCGCAAGCAGGCAAAGGACGTGGACCGAAAGCGTGTCCTCAGTTACAGATGGAATACAGGAGCATAAAAAGTTGCAAAATCTTCTGTTTTACTGTGCTGATGTGAGATGTGACCTGCGAAACTAACAGCGGCAGCAGTGACACGCAGCCACTCCCAAACCTAGCGTGTGAGCACAGTGCGAACGCAGGCATGCGCGATTTTCACTCTGGACACGGCGCTGATCTTGGATGCCAGTAGAATGAATTTGATCCATAAAGGGAAAGGCGGTGGGACCAACATAAATTCTTTCAAACCGATTATGATGTCTTCGGTTGCATAGACGCTGTCAATGCAGGCATAATAATAATAATTGGTTTTTGGGGAAAGGAAATGGCGCAGTATCTGTCTCATATATCGTTGGACACCTGAACCGCGCCGTAAGGGAAGGGTGAAAGAAGAGTGAAGAAGAGCGAAATTAAAAATTGGGAGATAGACAGAAAGTAATAAGATACTGGGAGAGCTTCAGAATGGGTTCAGAAGTGGTTAAGTGCTTAGATGATGCTCTTTAGGTGCTTACCAAAAAGAAAAATTAAGGGGACATTAAAGCTCTGTCTTAAGTTAACGAGTTACTTCCCATATATGGGGAATCGCTTATTCTGAACTGTACAGTGATACATCCGTGGGAGTCTTCATAACACTCCGTGCGCAATGGTGCAGTGGTTAAAGGATGCGCCACTGTCCTGTGATGGAAGGTGCTGCCACCGGTGGTGCGTATTCAACCCTAGTCGCTCTTCCCGAGCAACGTCTCGTGATCAACCAGAAGTTTAACCTCCACCTGCAAGGGTGGTTAGTTTGCTCACAATCCGCTGCGTAGGTTGTGGTGACCCCACAAGGTCACGTGACCTACTTGCTTTTACGGGGGTGACTACCTGGGCCACCCTACGCCACCCTATTTATTGCTCACAGTACCGACGCCGACAAACAACACCGACACCAGACTTTCTGCGCAACCAGGCCTTTAACGCTGTCGTGTTAATAGCAGGGGTGGAAAATATATCTGCGTTTAGCTTTCCAGTACATAAATTGTTTGTACGACAACGTACACAGGAAGCTCCAGTGGAGCTTTCTTAGAGACTAAAATATTGGTCATGAGATAACAGAACTGCTGAAAGAAACATACGGAGATAAAAATAAAGGCACACTTAAGTCTTCTTACGTGCGGAAATGCGTTAGCACTTCGAGTTCCGTAGCGTTTGTTACTTAGTATTGTATTCTATCATTGATGGTAAATAGTTCATTCATTCATAATTACCGTGTATTATTTTATAATTGTTCGTTTGTTTTAAATATTAATCACTTAATTTCACAATACTTTTTATTGTTCGTTCAATTCTCGAAGAAATAGTAATTCAGCAATTTCGTGAATTATAAGGAGTATTAAGCAAAATTGTGTGGCTTAATATTTATTTATTAATTTTAAATATTATTATAGGCATTTAAACTTTATATTATATCATTATTTATCACAGCAAATCAAAATGACACTCTTACTGCATCATCGACAGCTCATGAGTACACGCTCTGCCCACACTTCCTGTCCACAGCCCGTTGTGACACATCCTGTCCACACCACTCGTGAGGCAAGAAATTGCTCTCGCATTAATAAAGACAAAATTGCATTAGAGTGGATAAGTACTAAATCTGTGAAGATACGCAAAAGATTAAGGCAGGGCTGTCTCCCATCATCGGTGCTATACGAGAATATGAAAAACTTGAAACCGTCCAAAGAATGTAATCCAGGGTATAATCTCTAGTAAAAATTAGGCGGAATCGTCGTAGGGAGCTTCCCCGCGTTAAACTTAAGCGGAAAATATGGCACTATTCGCTGTTAGTCAGGGAGATTTATATTATCTAGTTAATATTGAAGATATGAATGGCGCTAAAGGCACAAACAAGTCCAGCTTGACGACCTTTCAACCATACCGCTGATCAGTTGCATACAATACAATGCCATGAAGTAGGCACCTCGGCAGAACACAAATATCTAGGGGTATGTGTAAACGAAGAAATATACATAGAAAGCACGAAAACACCAAAAGAATCAAGTAAGAAGGTATGTCACGATAATGAAGAACAGGGCAATACGGGGGTACACTAAGAGGAGTTTGGGAAGGCACAATGGTGTCAGGGCTTACTTTTCGTAATGCAGTTTTGTGCCTAAGAGAAATTAAGCATTCACTCGGGGCTACAATTAAACGAAAGACCTGTTGTCAGGTTAGCACAAGGCTCCCAAGACAAAACCATAAATGAGGCAGTACACGGGGAAATGGGCTACGCATCGTTCGAAGCACGAGAAGCTAGACTGAAATATGTGACGAACGCCTTAGGTAACTGGACGAAAACGGGTGGACGGCTAAGATTTTTGAATAGAAGCTTGCAAAGAACAGGGTTAATTGGGGAGACATGGCAGAGGCATGTGCCCTGCGGTAGGCGTAGTCAGGCTGATGATGATGTTGATGAACGAAACCAAGCTGATTCGTAGTTGCGGAAAAGAAATAAAATACTAAGCACGAAATATGGAGTTAACCAGGAGCTTTAAAGCACAGCTTAGATATGCAAAGGCGCACGAACAAAAGCAAAGCCATAGAAAAAAGCGCAATGTAGATGCGCAGCGAAAATGAAAAAGGCAATTAAAGAGTAACCGATCTATAATAACAAAAGAAACAGTGTCCCGCTCTTTGAAGTGTTATAGAACACGGGACTTCAGGAAGAAATTTAACCAAGATGACAAATGTGTGGTATGTGATAAATCCGTGGAAATAATTGTGAAATCACTGCAGCACCCGCGTTGCAGCTATGCGTAAGCATTGATCAGGATTCGAACCTGGGTTATTGTGGGGACAACGCAAGGTACTAACCGCTATATGATCACGGGTGCCCGGGAAGGGCGGACGGCACAGGGTCACGTGATCATCTGATTGATGGAATTGATGCCAGTTCATGCAATTTTCTATTTGCCTCAATTAATCATGATCTGTCATTGGCCATTTTGAGTTTTCAAACTTGGCGCCACGCTTCACTCCATCCACACTTCCGGTTTTTCAGATTTGGCGCCTCGTTTTAGCTCCGCCCACTTCAGTGTTTTTAAATTTTGCACCACTTTTGCTTCGGCCCCACACACTTTTTGCACATTTTTGGCTCTAATTAATTAAGTACTCAACCTGCACCTCATGATTTCCCCTGCGAGATTTTTTAATTCTCTACCGAATGAAACCATTCTTCTTGTTATAACTCAATTTGTTCGAACGTTGTCGTGATGACGACAAGCTCGTGATGACAAAAAACCGCATAGATAGCCATATATTGCTTACGCATTAAAAATTGAACACAGTTTACAAGAATATGGCAGTATCCACCCTGGTGTTGATACAGGTTGTAGACATTAGCAAAGAGCGATTATGAGACAGAAGGTTCAAGAGCAGGGCGGTGATGTAAAATTAAAACTTCACCATTGAAAACGGGTTGATATTTTGAGCGAATTGATATTTTCAGGTGGAAAACATTAGAGGTAATTCATATCTGTTTACTTCTAGAGCTCTTTTCTTTTAGTTATCCATAGAAACTTGTTTTTCGACTACCTCTCCTGTCCAGTCCGCCGTTGTAGGCGCCACTGATGACGCTCTCTTAGGGAAGCGCATTTCGCAGCAGCCGTCGCAGACAGTGCCGAATTCCTCCGATCTCGCCACACCGTTCCTCCCCTTCCTCGGTAACCACTCTCTAAAATGGTTCCTATGGTAACCCATTCTCTGGCTGTGCATCCGTACGCTCTTGCCATGCCCTCCCACCTTCCAGAGTAACTGCCCTCCGGGTGGTTTCTGTTGCAACCGCCTACTGGCTGTACCTTCTTATGCTCTCATCATTTATACCATCGTCATTCCACGGTAACCAACACCATCCTCCTGTTGGAGACCTCCACCCTTCTCCTCTTCCTTCCTGGGTAACTACATTCTAGATGGTTCCCGTAGCAGCCACCTACTGGTGCGCAGTCCTACGCATAACTACGAGTGGCTCCCATGGCAACGCACCTGCCGATTACAAAGATTACTACTACCATTACGGCGCGAAACTCGGCAAAGGATGCTTAGCAGCTGCCGCAGCAAAAGAAAGAGATCATGGTGGCACCTGATACCACCCCGTATCGAATGGGACGCTCCACCCACCCATCCATACATCCATAGCCACCCTTGAAAATCAACGATTTCACTATTCACAAGCGCGTAAGCTCCTGACTAGCGCTGGTGGGCATAACGCGGTTCTGCAGGTGCTGCCGGGTACACAATCTCTCGCTGCTAGCTGCTGTCCCGCACTTGAAAAATGGTTTGCCTTAAGGTTTATAGGGTTCATCGTCCCAAAGCGACTCAGGCTATGAGGGACGCCGCAGAGGAGGGCTCCGAATAATTTCTACCCCCTGTGTCGGTCGAAATTATTAAATTTGGGGTTCTTTAATGTGCACGTACACTACACGGGCCTCTAGCATTTGGCGTCCATCGAAATGAGACCGCCGCGGCCGCGATCGAACCCGCGTCATTGAGGTGAACAGCAGAGCATCATAACCACTGAGCCACATAAGTGGCATCATTTGAATATAGGATGGTAGCAGGCTTTGCTCGCAATTCTACATTACTACCAGGTAAAGGGAACAAGTCTGATTATAGGGAACACAAGTTTTTGTAGAAAACTGCCACAAATCATCCACAGTCTGTGAAACATATGAGACTGAATATTATAATTTTACTAAGGTAATGTTGTTATGTATTTATTATCAATTAATTTTTCTTGAACGTAATTTTAAATTACTTTTGCACGTTTGGTGCCAAAATAAACTCAACCGGCCGATAGGCTACATGGAAAGTCTTCTGTGATTTCGGGTTGTATGCTCATAGCCTATTTGTAGGCAGTCACGAAATCTATGAAGACAAAGCGAGACCAAAGGGATAACGGGATTGAAGCGATCGCTCTGCTCTATTTGAAATAAATCTCAAAAAAGTGAAATTAAAAAGCCCGAGGAAACGAACAACTGCTTTTTGTAAGCCAGACATGAAAAAAGGGTTTAGAGAACTGCCACATTGTCAGGAAATCAAGAAAAACGCAACTAAACAGTGGTACTGTCAAAAGATTCAGGATTGTTCTTCGATATAGGTATGACTTTTCTATTGCTCAAATGACTTTAACAACCTAGATAGCCATACCCCCTCCCCTTTTTTTCCAACATTACCTCAATAAGCTACGAGGCATAAAGCTTTCTGGCTTTGTCAACAACGGTTATAGAGTCGCGATATACTGTATAGTGCATCATAAGTGCAGCTTACGGTTTGACTGGAGCGCTGAAAAAAAAGTGGACATACATGCCTGAGTGATGCTTCGAAAGCACACGCTACAGCATTTGCAAAACTGCACGCATTTCTCTTTGCAGGCATAACGATCACTTCATGTGCTCACAACGCTATTAAAATCAACAAGGGCGAACAATTCATTCAGAGGTTGCACATTTCAAGAATGTCTGATAAAAAGGCTACAGGTTGCCTGCACAATACAAACAGACTGCATAAAAATGCTGGAATAGGGCAGAGTGGTCAAGCATTTCGAATAGTTAATACAACAAACAGGACACACAAAACGACCGCATGTTCATGGCGAGTTTCTTGTATAGCTTCCTGTAAGGGGGACGTGGGGCCACTAGGCTTCTTTCCTAGAAGCACGAAGTTTGAAAGACTTTTGTTGCCATTAATAAGGTTAGACATTAGTTGAAACCATAACGTGTGTGAAAGTGACTGTGCCGCTCACTGTGGCAACATTGTTGTCTGCTTTCTACCTGCTGTAAACTTAGCGATTTTTGCAATAATTAGCAGCATAGAATGAATGACATGACAAAACTATCACTGCAACCACAACTCTGCAGCCACATGTAAGCACCTCCGAGCCAACCAGTTCCTAGCTTTTTCACCAGAGGCAGCTACACCAATCCAAGGGGCTCCTTGTCATAGATGAAATCAGTTTCCACCTGCCTCTGGGTCTTCAGCGGTCTAATGCCCGATTTAACGCAAAATACGCGCAAGAGATGCCAGTACGCAGTCTGGTCTCCTCTTTGACGTCAATATCAAGCATGATTCAGCAACTCCCTTTCAAAAAATAGCGCACATCATAAATTTAAGGGGCAGCATTGGAAACAGAGTTTTTTTTTTTTTTACTAACCTTCATGCTATTTATTCATCAGCCCAGTCTTCTTCGGTTCCAGTCACTAGTTTGGCCTTTACCAATCACGACTGAAGCTACAGATGGTAGCCACATGAGCTACTGATAATGAAGCTAAATAATTAGCAGGAACAAGAGCCGAACACTAATAATTAAAGCTCCAAGTCGTTATATTCGCTCCTGTTAAGTTGACTCCATCGGAGATCTTACTTGGGGGGCGGCCACCTCGGTGAGAGCTGACGAAACCTGAAACAAACAAACTAACTTCAAAAGAGAAAACAGACCAGAGATACATGTCTGAGCAAGCGCGATATAAACAGCGTTCGGAATAAAAAAGGAAACAGACATAGATGAACCATGCAGAAAATAACGGACGGTTTAGCGCCGTTTTTACTTCGGTTTCACTACGGGTTCAGTATCGGACTGAGGCTCGGCTTAAGCTGACAGTGCGATAGCAGTTTGTCCTGGATCCACTGCACACGGATGGACGTTGAAGAAAATGACAATACGCAAAGAACAGCATGAGAGACTGGCAGTTAAACTCGCGGGATTTTCGGCGGCGGCGATGACGTAGTGGTGTAATGCAGTGGCTAGCGTAGCTGATCTGTTCGCGCCACCGAAGGTTCGAAGTCCACTTGCGGCCATAGAGTGTGTTGCCATAAAGTGCACGTTTTCCATAGCTGGCCATAAAGGTGGCTGGCATGCTGTTCACAACGAGATGGGCAGGCGTGTGGTAGGTGAGCTATTTACAAGAGGCTTTGGACAGACAAACATCGGCAAAACCTGAGCTTGGAGATTTTAGTGATACGTAGCGCAATAAAATGTTACGAAACACGGTTCCAACAAAGAAACTCATTAGAAATGTTGTTAGGACTGAGAATCTCCGGTGCAGTGAGATAAATGTCAAGGACTGCGCGATACGGCTCATACACAAAACAGCAACTCTATCGAGAAGTGCCGTCACATGGCATCAGAAGTAAGCAAAACGCGCGAAGTTGGGCGAAGATAAATTGGCCCGAAGTAATTCGGCCAAAACGCAGCGGCTGGACTCGACCCGTTCTGCGCTTAAGAGGAATATATGTTTTCCGTTAACTGTATGGCAGAGAGCAGAGAAAAAAAAGTGGTAAGCCACATTTAACGGCTGCGAGCCGCTTGCGTAACAGCCACTGCTCACACCTCTCTGCCTCCTGGCGCGACGTGTAGTTTTCTCTGAAGAAGCTCATCACGTTCGAGACGGTGTAGATCCTCGCGTGCAGACCACCGCCGCAGAAGTTCTCGTCGTCGGCGTACTCGGTGCCGTAAACGGCGACGCCGTAAAGGAGGTCCGTGAAGTGGGCTCGCGAAGTGCACAGCTGCGACATGACAGGAAAAGTGAGCTTTGTAAATGAACCAGCTCCTATGGTAGAAGCATTGAGAGACTTCTTCCCCTCAGTTTCTGGAAACTTGCGCCCCACATCATTGGCTCTCCTAATTCAGCAGGGCACTGGCACGTTGAGGTCGCAGTGGCACAATGATGGAATAGTGCGCTGCGCTAGATGTAAATATATTAAGACTTTGTAACAGCTTTGCCTCATTTAAGATGCACCAAATTATAATTCTTGCTTGATTTATTGCGCTCGAAAACAATCGTGAACACGAAAATGCTTTACTCGATTCTTGGATGGGCCAAGGCAACGGTTGGAAATAGCTCGTAAACACTTCAGATGTAGTTTATATGAGTTTATGTGTAGATATTGTACTACCACTAGCCTTTTCTCTGAACTTTTATCAGCATGCAATGAGATTATCCAGAGGTACGAAGCTGCATCGATTGGGCAGAAAGTATTATCCTCTGCTCCTCCAAAATACTTTTAACGTCTACGGCCTTTGTTTTAAATAACAGCCATGTGAGCAGAACTGCAAAAAGCTTTGCCGAAATACATCGGGAATATTTAGACGTAAACAACAAGCCATCATGGGCCGATGTCAATGCTTTAGCCTTCTTCCCATGGGGGCCAGGAAAGTAGGGCTAGTAACGCAGGCAATCCTGTCAGAAATGCAGCTTAAATCAACATTTCTGCATACCAAAGCGTGAAATGGGTTTCCTGTATCATGCAAAATATTGAGCCCATGGATCCTGAAACTACAGCAATGAAAATTATTGTTAGCCACGGCTGACCAACGGCATAGTCCCGCTCAACTGCTCTGCTCCACTGTTAATGGTCCTGCTAGCAGAGACGAACATTTGTTTCAGCTTTGCTCTAGGCCACAAAATGCATTGCACAGCGTTTCCCTCACCTTGTAACGCAACGATTGGTCGTCGTCGTACACGAAGACTCTCTTTGTCGTCTTGTTGTAAGCAACACGGGCGTGCAGCTTGTTGTCGTAGTAGGTAACCCTGTACCGCGAATCTCGACACACCTGCAGTGTCCACACGACCAGATTAACATTGCCAAGACCCAGATACATTTTCATATCATTTTAACAAGTATAGCAGGCACAGCAATGCATGTTCCAGGGCAACTATATCCATGAAGCAATGCCGCTCAAAACTCGGATGTCAACGCGCTTGAGGTGCCGTTATTATTACACAGTCCAGACTATTAGTTTTCTGCTGGACGCACCTGCGATACGAAGCCGATCTGAGTTCCGGGAAAGAAGTCGCAGCTGGCGAGGAGCGAGTAGTTCCCTGGCTTCTTCTTGTCTCCGTCCTCGGCGTACAAAGGCTTGTACCAGCGGCCGAACATCGCCACAGAAATAGCCATCGAAGCGTTCACGCCATTATCCGTCAGGTTCTGGATACTCTCGTGAGCAGTCTCCTGCGGGATTACGGTTTTCTTTATCGATTCAAAATAAATTCCAAAGAGGTATCTGTACTCAAAGAACGCCACCTTTCGAAAGCTATGTTTCACAGTCAACAGACAGGCATGTCATATACACCGATGACAATACGAATGTTGCAATTTTTTATGGTTCGGGTGTTTCATTAAAATACAGCAAAGTATTACGCTAAAAATAAAGCCTGTCCAGACGTCTGATATGAGCATCTGCTAATTTTCCGGCGTCAGGAAACTTTCAATACAAACAATTAGACTGAAGCAAACCATAGTTCCCAGTCTTCCTGTCCAAACTCGCACAAGAGAACTGCAAACCAGCTGACAATGCTTATGGTCTGCTAAGCCAAATAGCTTATTTTAAATGCAGAAGTGGGCCATGTAAGTTCAAGTCTGCTGCAATGATTGGTACTACCGCTAACTTCTCAAGTTTCTGTTTGCATTCAATATGCTATCATTGTTCTTGTAATGTCTCCCAATCTATATGATGCCCTCGCATGGCTTGTCTTCAGCGGTACTGCGAAAAAATAAATAATAATTATGCAAACCAAGGTACATCGTTACAGTTTTACGGTGCCTGTTAATCACACAAGTGGGATGCAATGGTATTTTTTAAACGAAATTTATTGCCCCATGGCATCAATCATGGATGAATGTGTGATGAATGTTCTAGTAGAGATTTAAATGAATGGAAAAAGGTTAGCTGATTTGATGAAGTCCAGTACAGAACGATGGCATGGCCAATGCGTCCAAGCAATGTATAAAGCAGGATTGCTTGGTGAAAGACCTGCTACCATCAGGTGCTGGATCCTTTTAGGCTTGACAGCTGGGCAGTCCCACAGTAAGTGACGAATGTCGGCCTCAATGTCCTTGTGTTTACATATCGGACACCCTGGCCTAGGAAACAATTCTCGGTACTGAGGCCACTTCCGAGTGATGGCTGGTGTGAGGGTAACCCCGACCCGGATCCTCCTAAGCGCAACCTCCTCTGCCTGGGTAAGACCGCAGGGGAGGATTACCGCACACGGAGGGATGAGAGCACTTGTGCGGCGCCGGAGGAGTTCCTTTCTTGATTAAAGGAGGGTAAAATTGCCCAAATGAAGGAGCCCAGGCGGGGATGAGTTTGTATTCGCAAGGCGAGTCGCTAAATATGCCTGGGTTGGATAGGTCAGCAGATCCCGTGGGGCCCACTCAATACGTACTGGCTGCGGGATGCGTGCCGCGAGCCGGTGGATGTCCTGACATATCGTTGGACAGCGGCTAACACTATTTTTATTTATTTTTTTAAATTGATGTCTAATCTCCAGGAAGAAACATTCGTCTAGCGAACAAAAATATCGCTCAGTATTTTGCGCACAATCTGTGTTCTGCTTCTGTAGACGCCTGCACTTTGCTTTAAACAGTGATGTTTTACTCATGCAAACAGCAGTGCATTCATCGCAGAAGAAGATAGTCTTACCAAGCTGTAGAAATAGTGAGTTGCAGGCAGTGGAGCAGGGTAGGGGGGACTATTAGACAATTTTGCAGATACCGGTCCTCGTACGAGTAGTGGCTCAGATGCACGATGATGTCGGGTTGGTATAGTTTCCTGTACAAGAAATCGTGCCGCAGCAGAGAGAGTTAGATTCGAGAAGATGTAGCTGCGAGATTATCATGACAACAACACATATTAGGCTATATACTGACAAAAAAGCTGTCGAAGAGAGGGTGGATAATAACTGCATCCAGATGTCCGCCCTTTTGTAGCGATAGCTACGTTACGGTAGCATTTCGAGCCTTCAGCGTAACGGTGCCGCCACGCTGTGGCTGCGCCGCCATGCTGTCACGTGGTTGGTCGCATGGTGCGGAGCTGCTGCTGTTGCCGGTGGCGTGGCGCGTCGGCGTAACCGAGCTGGCACAGCTGTGCGCATGCGCCGTGTCAAGTGCGACGAAGATCAAGAAGGAACTCCCAGTGAAACAGAGCGGCGAAAAATTGACTTTTAAATTCGACTGAGGAAGTTCCACTCGGCCAGCTGTAGCTATCGTGCCACTCAAGGTTTAACCAGAGCTAAGCCACCGCCAATTTTTCTATGGTCACATGCACCGGGAATTATGCACGAATAATGCTCAGTTAAGCCAGAAAGACTGCTGAGTCATTGGTATCAGTGGGCATCTACAGTTCTGAGGCGAAGTCGAAAGTGGAAAGTAGTTAACAGCTCACTTGAAGTGTTCAGCCAGAAGTGCTGTCCAGGAATCGCTCATGACTGGAACGGCCAAGAGTGTGTAACTCCGCTTTACGGTCCTGCTTTTATCGTCAAATATTTCAGACAGCCTCTGAAAAACGAAACAGAAGACAGAAATCAAGAAAAGTTCAGATGATCTCCTTAATGAGCTCGTTATTTAGGTGCCTTAGTATACCTGCCTAGAGATGAAATTTTGTTTCAACAGAACCCACATTACTGTGTCAAAGAGACGCGTTAATTAGGCTAAAGAGTCAGTAAGGTCCTAAGGTCTATTCACGATTTGAAGGTTTATCCGTCTATGAACAGCCGAAAAACGTTACTTTCCTTTAATAAAACACAGCGTATTCACTCTTCTCAAAGCACCATGCTATCCTGGGCTACAAATCTGCTGTGAAAAATTCGCGCCAAGTGCCATAACGGTACACACAGAGGCAGTAACAATTTATAACACTTGAAAACGAACATTTATTGCGTTTAGATAAGAGACACGAAAGCTACTAGTACGAATACGAGATTTTATACTAGGTGATTCCTAGTGCAACGAACTAAAACACGCACCATCCGGGTGGCAGCAAACATCGGCAAAATTAATCACCACGAAATGAGAACACGGCGCGGACTATATGCAAAGGCGACGATAGAAACCTAAAAAATTTTAGTCGCTAATGTCGTATGCCGGTGAGGCACGACCAAAGAGCCCACGGCGCTTCACACGACTCACCCAAACATTCCTTCGCAGTACGCATTAGCCAAGATGCGAGCGCTCTATGACTGTGGCGTCACCCTGACTAAATGACTAAGGGCTTTCTGTCCATCCGCAGCAGGTGATAATGGCAAGGGCTGCACTACGTGGTCAGCTCAGTCTTTTTCTCTTCACTTAATCAGTCCCATTCTCGATATTCGTCGACTAGAGTGCCCGAGGATAGACTGGAGGATAGCCGTTTTCAAGAACGTCGCTTACATACGAAAGGGAACGCCCGGATGGATACCAGGTGTTAGCAGACGTGTTGTCTTCAGTGCCCGCGTAGGAATGAAGCACAATCCCAAGAACTGGAAACTTGCAGGTCGGCAGACACGTCGTGTTTGGGCTTCATTAGCTGCAGGATTCAGAAGAAAACAATTCAATAGGACGTCCTGAGTGGGCTCAACGAATCATCACCAATGACTCAGAGATGCGACGCAGTTCTTTGGAGCTTCCATTAGTTACTGTACCAGGCGCTTGAACAAAAGCTCCTCGCGTTCGTGTTCTGCAGTGGGTAAAATTTTGTCCCGATTGCGTTAAAGAAGGCTGTTGTCCTAGCATGGTGGATAAGCTATGTCGTTTCAAGGTAGTACCATTAACGCCTCACCAAGCATCATTTCTAGGAGGAGTTGGCAGCAACGCTCTGCTGATCTTTGCTCCAGCCTTCACAGACAGTGACACACATTTTTAAGAATCGCCTCTGGTGTCTCAGTTCAAGTGCAAGTCAAAAGAAGCCGGATCACGGTAGTAAAGCGGGAGCAGAAGAACCTACAACCCAGCTGTGTCAAATTTCTCTTCTTAGATGAATGTCAGAACGTGCTCCTTGATGGCTTCTCTCGAGGCTGTGGGAGGGCGACCACTCCAAGGTTGATCTTCGCAGCCCCTCTGGTCGTCTTTAATAAGCGTGTCTTATTTTTAAACGCTGCTCCTGCTATTCATGGCGCGCCATAGACACGCTGAAGGAATTCATATATTACCGTGGCTGAACACCTATCATTGACGATAAATTCTGTGACCGCACTTTGGTGAAACGGCGAGTCGTGAACTGCCATTTTTTTAATGTACTTGTGGATGGCGTAAACAGTTCACGATAATTAGCAGACTGTGATTGTATAAAAGATGGCACTACTACTTTCAAAGATACGTGACTACTTGGAGTAGGTGCTGGCTTCCGGCTTTCTTCAGGGGTGTGCGATCGTGGGAAGCTCCGTAAACCTGGCTGCGTCCCTATAGGGCCAAATCCAGTTTTGAATGCCCTCGCAGCCTGTTAGAGGTTGTTCCTCGACCAAGACGCACATTCCCTTTCACAATTGTGACACTGTAACTCCAGTTCTCATAAAAAATAACACAAGTGAACTTTACCACACAAATCTAATTTTTTGGACAGTGGAACGAATTCCACCGCCGTCAACGCCACTGTTCAACGTAAGAGCCTTTTCCAAAGTGTTTAACCTCAGAAAGACCGGCAGGTACGCGGTGGCACAGAGGATCGAACACAGTACCTTTCGAATGTGATGCGGACGTCCTCCAAGGCGACTGCTTTAGTTGAAGTACGACGCGTGCCTAACAGTTTCCTCCGGCATAGGCCAAGGCCAGGCATCTTCCCGAAAGCGAGTCCAACTCAAGGCTTGTCCATTAAACCAGCGTTCTTCAAATAGGCCGTGACGCAACCCCCATAGCACGCACCACTGCCAGGCGCGGCTGCGTCCTTCACCTCGAATGCCCTCTTCGTGCCACGCATGATCGAGGCGCGTTAAAAACAAGAATGCTGGGATGTTTTCTTTAGAAGTGAGACATCAATCATAGTTTGCTTGTACGAAGAAGTTGTACGCAATTAAGTTGGTTGTGAAACTATTTCCAGCGGATATAGAGGAGCGACACGAAGTCGCCCCCCGCTTAAACGGCGGCCGCTATCCCTTGGGCAGCGGCGGCGTCTTCAGCCAGCTGGAGGAGCTTGATCTGTATCCCCGGGTCGGGGCTGAGCAATAGAGCCTCCCAATGAGCCGAGTCGGTAATGAAGTGAATCGCGGGTAGGGACTGCGGGCAGTAACAGATCATATGATTTAGATCGGCTTTCGCATCACAATTTTTGCATTTGTTTGAGTAGAGTCCTTCCGAATAGAAGCTACACAATTGGGGATTTGGATAGGTGTTAGTTTGAAGTTTACGCCAGGCTTTGGCCTGTTGCTTGGAGAGCGTTTTATCTGCTGGGGGGAATCTGAGTCTTGCAAGCCTGTAGTGCTGCAGGATTTCTCTGTAAGAAAACAACCTGTCCTTGCCAGAGTATAGGGCGGGTGGGCTGCACGACCCAGCTCGGCGGGACAGTTCTCGAGCTAGGTTATGAGCCGCCTCATTACCAGCAAGGGAAGCATGAGCAGGCGTCCAGATTAGGCGAATGCGCCGCGTGGGCTGATACTTTAGCAGAATCCATGCTGCTTGTGGGGAGATTCTTCCAAACGTGTAGTTACGTATAGCCAAGTTTGAGTCGATGACAATGGTTTCTGCCGAGGATCCCACAATGGCTAGAGCGATGGCTGTTTCTTCTCCAACATGTGTGTGCTGAGTGCGTATAGTGCCCCCAGTTATGAGTGTACCACGTTCCGTGGTGACCACAGCTACCATCTTGTCAGCCGAAGAATCTGCCGCATCTACATATACCACAGAGGTATCATTAATAAAGCGCTTGCCTAATGATTTGGCTCTCTCTGTACGACGTTCAGCGTGAAAATCTGGGTGCATGTTCCGAGGTAGTGGAGGAATGACCAGAAGCTGGCGTATATGTTTGGGAAGGTCAGTTGTGGGTCCGCCTTGTCGTTCGTATGTTATGCCTAGTGTGGACAGAATGTGTCTGCCAGTTGGTGTGGCCGATAGTCGTTCGTACTGCGAGACGGTTACCGCTTCAATAATCTCGCTTAGGGTGTTATGAGGACCGAGACCTAACACTTTCTCAGTCGCTGTGTGCATGGGTAGCCCAACTGCCTGTTTGACGCATTTTCTGATTCTGGCCTCCACTTTTTCTTTTTCAGCTGACTTGAGATGTAGGTAAGGGCATACGTAAGCTATGCGGCTTATCACAAAGGCTTGTACTAAACGGAGAGTATTGCTTTCCTTCAAGCCCGAGTGGCGGTTACTAATGCGGCGAATGAGTCGCATAATTTGCTGCGAGGTTCCCTGAAGCTTCCGAATTACGTCACCATTGAAGCCGTGTTCTTGTAGAATTAGGCCCAAGATTTTAATTTTCGGCACTCGAGGAATGGGGACCCCGCGAATACTGAGTTCGATGGCCGGTGGGGTTTGCGCAAGGGATCTGATGTTGCGGAATATGAGAAATTCAGATTTGGCTGGAGAGCACCGCAGCTCCCTAGGGTCTACATAGTTCCCCACGATATCTATTGCATGCTGTAGTCTCTCCTCGATTTCGGCATCATTGCCCTCGGCGGTCCACAAGGTGATATCGTCAGCATAGAGGCTGTGGTGGAGTTGCGGAACCTGCGCTAATTGGTGTGGAAGTTTCAACATTGCAACGTTGAAGAGCAATGGTGATAGGACCGATCCCTGCGGGGTGCCCTTGTTGCCGAGGGGGAAGTCATGCGAGTGGAGACCTCCTACTTGAAAATGCGCCTTTCTACCTGAGAGAAAGTCGCGGATATAGTTGAAGGTGCGGGCTCCCACACCGAGTTCATGCAGGTTCTCCAAGATCGCACCATGTCTGACATTGTCAAAGGCCTTTTCCAGGTCAGGTCCAAGAATTGTTACGTCTCGCATACGACGCGCGGTATAGCCGGCGCGGATGCAACGGACGCCGCGGCTTCGTTCTTCGCTGCCGCAACGCCTCCCGCCAAGCGCGTCCAGGCAGGTTTCAGTGCCACGTGTCGTCGTGCGTGCGTGTGTGTGTGTGTGTGCATGTTGGCGCCCACGCTTGTCAAAGCGCGGCAGCCGGGGAGAGGAGCTCCCCAACTGGGAGGCGAGGAGGTCTGACCGGCGCCGGCCTGGCGGACGCGCCCGTCACGTCTGGACATGTTCAAGCGACGCCGTATCGGACGCCTCTTCCCAAGCCGTTCCTTCTTGCCCTCGACTCCGTGGGTATAAAAAACCAGCTGCCCCGGACGCCGGAGAGGGGACGAGGTTGCCGCGCGCCCCTGCGCGCGCGTTCTTCCTTCTTCCTCTGAAACCCTACCTATCCTTCTCTCTATCTGCACGCCGGCAGTGGTGGTGGTGTTTTAACACCAGTCACAGGCCCGTGCATTTTCCTTTCCTCTTCCCTTTTCATCCATCCACTACTACTACTACTACGCCGGAGAGACTTCGATTCCTTCCTTCGAGTAACGTGGTCGCCCTGACCGGCTGCTCTTTTGAGATGCCAGAATAAACAAGTTGTTCTGTTGCCAGTCGACTCATCCTTTGCCGGGACCTTCGGATGTTTCCAGCTTTGCCCCAGGCCGCCAGGCCAACGCTACCCTTGGGGCTTGCAACCCAAATGCAACAACTGGTTGCCAGCGGTGAGATCCCGACAACGGAGGCCAGCAGCGAAGATATGCGGTCAACTGTATGCTGAGCAGCACAACGACCATCCGGGAGCAGTGCAACGAGCCCTGTGTGATGACTGGTTGCCTGCAGCGGAACGACTGCGCTGAATTCGTGGCTGCGAGGTTTGGTGAGTGCGGGACTTTCTTCTTCTGAGTTTTGCCAGGCTTTTGTTAGTGTCAGAAACAGAGCTGGTAATTGTGGTTGTCGTTGCTGCCGGGTTAGTTTGCGGCAAGACAATAGTAGGCAGTAGAGAAAGCAGCATTCGGAGCAGCCATGGATTTGAAGTCGTTGCGCAAACCGAAATTGCTGGAGCTTGCAAGAGAGTTGGGTCTTGATGTCTCAGACAAACTCAGAAAACCAGAACTGCTAAGGGCGATTCTTGAGTTGGAGGCTGAGGATGACGAGCTGTCGGAATGCCTTGAGACCATTGAGGAGAGGGAACAAAAAGAAAAAGACGAGCGCGAACGTTAAGAACAAAAAGAGAAAGAGGAGCGCGAACGTAAAGAACAAAAAGAGGAGCGCGAACGTAAAGAGCAAAAAGAGAAAGAAGAGCGCGCTTTGGAAATGAAGCGTCTCGAGGTAGAGATGGAACGCGCTCGTAATGGAAGTCAGGCACACGGTGCAGGAGAACGAGTATCGTTCAAAATGACTGACCTGATGCGGCCGTTTAAGCTTGGAGAGGACATTGGTTTGTTCCTGGTTAACTTTGAGCGAACGTGCGAGAAGCAGGGGTTCTCTCGGGAAACGTGGCCACAGCGCTTGCTCACTTTGTTACCCGGCGAGGCGGCCGACGTAGTCGCTCGCTTGAAGAGAGAGGAGGCAGAGGATTTCGACAAAGTGAAATCGAGTCTGCTAAAAAAGTACAGGCTGTCAGCGGAGGCGTTCCGTCGGAAGTTTCGGGAAAATGAAAAAGGCAGAAATGAGTCATATACAGAGTTTGCCTACAGGCTTATGTCAAACATGCAGGAGTGGCTCAAAGAAGAGAAAGCGTTTGGTGACCACGAGAAAATTCTGCAGTGTTTCGGGCTGGAACAGTTTTATAGTCGGTTACCTGAGAACGTGCGGTACTGGGTCTTGGATAGGCCAGACGTTAGTACAGTGGCTAAAGCCGCCGAGCTAGCCGAGGAGTTTGTGACGCGTCGGGCTCGCGGAGCTAAGGACGGTCAAAAGGGTGAATTTGGCTCCAAGTCTGAGAGGCCGAAGTTCACACCCATGAGAGCAAGGGGGGACACGCGTAGTGCGGATGCGAGTGAAAGCAGTCCGACCGAACGTAAGGAGACGGCGGCAGCCGAAGCCGAACGCAGAAAGCGGTTCGAGGCGAGGCAAGCGCGCGTGTGTTATACGTGCCAGAAGCCGGGTCACTTTTCGGCGCAGTGTCCAGAAACAAAAACAAAAGTCGTGTTTTTTTCATTATGCAGCACTGACGAGAACATGAAGCTTCTCGAGCCTTACATGCGAGACTTCCTCGTGAACGGGAAAGAGTGCCGAGTGCTTCGTGATTCCGCAGCTACAATGGATGTAGTTCACCCCTCTTACGTAGAACCCGATATGTTCACGGGCGAGTGCGCATGGATCAAGCAAGCCGTGGAAGCTCACAGCGTGTGTCTGCCCGTAGCAAAAGTGCTCATTGAAGGACCTTTCGGAGCAATTGAGACGGAGGCAGCAGTGCGGAAATCCAGTCAGATCAGGGCACAGTGTTTACCAGCGCTTTGACGACAGCCTTTCTCGAAAGGTGTGGGGTAAAGCTGTTACACAGCTCAGTGTACCACCCACAGTCGAATTCCGTTGAGAAGCTCCACTCCGTCATGAAGCGCGTGTTGAGAGCATTGTGTTTTGAGCAACAAAGTGATTGGGAGCTGTGTCTGCCTGGGGTGATGTTTGCATTAAGGACCGCGCCGCATGCGGCTACGGGGTTTTCGCCAGCTGAGCTGGTGTACGGTCGCTCGCTGCGGTCTCCGCTTCGCATGCTTCGAGACTCGTGGGAAGGCAGGGGCGACGACCCAGTCGTGGTCGAGTACGTGCTTAGTCTCCTCGAACGCTTAAGAAGGGCACAGGAGTTGTCAGGTGAAGCAATGGCAAAGGCCCAGCAGAGGGCCAAGGTTTATTATGATCGGACAGCCAGGGCCCGTCGTTTTGAGGTGGGCGATGAGGTGATGATATTGCGCACATCGCTAAAAAACAAACTCGACGTGCAGTGGGAGGGCCCAGCACGGATTGTTCAAAAACTGTCGGATGTTAACTACGTGGTGAGTCTGCCAGGAAAACGGAAAGCACAGCAAGTTTACCACTGTAATCTGCTCAAACCCTATAGACAACGGGAAGCAGTGGTGTGTATGATGGTAAACGTTCCCGAAGAGCTTCCGGTCGAGCTTCCGGGACTAGGCTCAGTGACGAACAGGGAAGACACTGATCAGGTCATTAGTGACTTAATCATTAAAGCACCGCTGTCAGCTGAGCAGAGAACCGAACTACACCAACTCTTACAAGAGTTTCAAGGTCAGTTCTCTGAGAGGCCTGGTAGGACTTCTGTCCTTACTCATGATATAGAACTTACCTCGCCAGAGCCAGTACGATCCAAGGCGTACCGGGTGTCACCCCGCCAGCGCGATATTATGGAGGCTGAGGTAAAGAAAATGCTACAGCTCGGTGTTATTGAGGCGGGTGAGAGTGATTATACCTCCCCCTTGATTTTAGTTGAGGTACCGGGCAAGGAACCTCGTCCTTGCGTCGACTACCGCAGGCTTAATTCCATCACTAAGGATCAAATTTATCCGATCCCTAACATCGAGGAGCGCCTTGAGAAAGTTAGTAGCGCTCAGTTTATTTCCACCCTAGATCTTGTCAGGGGTTATTGGCAGGTTCCACTTACAGAAGAGGCTAGTAGGTATGCGGCGTTCATTTCACCAATGGGAACATTCCGTCCTAAAGTTTTGAGTTTTGGTTTGAAGAACGCGCCATACTGCTTTTCAAGCCTCATGGACAAAGTGTTGCGGGGACAGGAAGAATTCGCTTTACCGTATTTAGACGACGTAGCGATATTCTCTGCATCCTGGTCTGAGCATATGGCACACTTGCGGGCAGTGCTAACCCGCCTGCGCGAAGCGGGCTTGACAATCAAGGCTCCCAAGTGCCAATTAGCACAGGCCGAGGTTGTCTACCTCGGCCACGTGATTGGACAGGGTCGTCGCCGCCCCTCTGAAATAAAGGTGGCCGCTGTGCGAGACTTCCCGCAACCGCGCACGAAGACCGATATTCGGTCGTTCTTAGGTGTCGCCGGCTACTATCAGAGGTACATCCCCAGGTACTCCGATATCGCGGCTCCCCTGACGGATGCTCTAAGAAAAACAGAGCCCCAAACAGTCGTCTGGAGCGAGACAAAGGAAAGAGCTTTTAGCGCCCTAAAGAGCGCCCTAACAAGCCAGCCTGTGCTACGATCGCCAGACTACACAAAAGGGTTCGTTGTTCAGTGCGATGCTAGTGAGCGAGGCATGGGCGTTGTACTGTGCCAAAGGGACAATGGAGAAGTGGAACACCCCGTCCTGTATGCTAGTCGTAAGCTGACCTGTCGTGAGCAGGCGTACAGCGCCACCGAGAAAGAGTGTGCGTGTCTCGTGTGGGCCGTTCAGAAATTGTCATGCTACCTAGCCGGCTCGAGGTTTATCATTGAGACGGATCACTGCCCTCTCCAATGGCTGCAGACCATCTCTCCCAAAAATGGCCGCCTCCTGCGCTGGAGCCTCGCTTTGCAACAATATTCCTTTGAGGTGCGTTACAAAAAGGGGAGTCTCAACGGTAACGCCGATGGCTTAAGTCGAAGCCCCTAACGTAGGAATCCGCCTCAAAGTTGTTTGTTACTGATGTTTTCTTCCTGAGGCAGGATTTTTAACAAATTGCTTTTGTTTAGTGTTTCAAAGTGATTATGTGCTTTCTAGTGCAATTTTCCAATTTGTGGACGCGTTCTGAGTGCTGCTTGACTACTGTAAGGAACTAGGCAGTAGTATAAAAGGGGAAAGAGCCTGGCAGAGCTTAGTGAGGGTTGTCTCGTGCTTGCTGACTGAGCGGTTGCGTTTCGGCGTAGTTCTAACGCTTGCTGGGAACGAGCACAAAAATGGCAACTCTCCTGAAGTGACTTCGCAGTGCCCTGTGTGATCCTGAACCTGAGAACGAGGCCTTCTCTGTGCGCTGCGCTCAAGCAACGTCGAGGGACGATCGGTTTCGATTACGAGCATCATCGAGCGACATCCCTCTGGACAGCGGATGCAGTCCCCTGACCATCGGGATCTCCTTCTCCCGGCGGGGCGGTCTGTTACGTCTCGCATACGACGCGCGGTATAGCCGGCGCGGATGCAACGGACGCCGCGGCTTCGTTCTTCGCTGCCGCAACGCCTCCCGCCAAGCGCGTCCAGGCAGGTTTCAGTGCCACGTGTCGTCGTGCGTGCGTGTGTGTGTGTGTGTGCATGTTGGCGCCCACGCTTGTCAAAGCGCGGCAGCCGGGGAGAGGAGCTCCCCAACTGGGAGGCGAGGAGGTCTGACCGGCGCCGGCCTGGCGGACGCGCCCGTCACGTCTGCACATGTTCAAGCGTCGCCGTATCGGACGCCTCTTCCCAAGCCGTTCCTTCTTGCCCTCGACTCCGTGGGTATAAAAAACCAGCTGCCCCGGACGCCGGAGAGACTTCGATTCCTTCCTTCGAGTAACGTGGTCGCCCTGACCGGCTGCTCTTTTGAGATGCCAGAATAAACAAGTTGTTCTGTTGCCAGTCGACTCATCCTTTGCCGGGACCTTCGGATGTTTCCAGCTTTGCCCCAGGCCGCCAGGCCAACGCTACCCTTGGGGCTTGCAACCCAAATGCAACAGAATTATTCTGGTGCCCCGCGTTTTTGCCTCAATAATCTGATGTTTGAGCTGAAGCATTACATCCTGCGTAGAAAGTTTTGGTCGAAATCCAATCATAGTTGGAGGGTACAGCTCGTTCTCCTCCATAAACCGGTTGAGGCGGGTATGAACTACGTGCTCCATGAGCTTACCTACACAAGACGTGAGCGAAATCGGCCTGAGGTTCTCAAGGCTGAGTGCCTTCCCTGGCTTTGGGTTGAGAATGATCTCTGCCGTTTTCCATATTTGTGGGATGGAGCCCTCCGACCAGCATTTCTGCATATACCCAGTTAGTAATTGTAGCGACACTTCATCCAGGTTGCGGAGGATCTTGTTCGATACTGCATCTGGGCCAGTGGCGGATTTGCAGTTTAGCCTGGCAATCTCTGCCCTAACCTCATCCACAGTAATGGGGGAGTCGAGCTGCGTGTTTTTCGGACCAGCATAATCTGGGAAGGCTTGGATAGGAGCATTGCCAATATATCTATCTTTAGGTTCAAGGAAAAGGTCCTCTGGTGGGCCTGCATACTCATGCACAAGCTTCTGCAGGTTCTGCCTCTGGGTGGTTCTGCTACCTGTAGGGTCAAGTAGATGACGGAGCAAGTGCCAAGTCCTAGAGACTCCCATATTGCGATCCATTTGGTTGCATATGTCATCCCAGTTTTGTTGAGTAAGTTTGGCTGCATGATCCTCGATCTCCTTGTTTAGCCTAGCTATTCTTCTGCGCAGATTGCGGTTCCACCGCTGTCGTTTGTGTCGGTTCTCGAGTCCTCTCTTTGCCTCCCATAGGTGAAGAAGCCGGCTGTCCGCAATCTCCAGGTGGTCAGCCTGGTCTAACGTATGGGTGACTGCTTTGGCATCTTGACAAAGATCCTGTGCCCAGATATCTATGTCTAGTATTTCGGGGGTATCAGCTTCTCGAGCGGCTCTTTTAGCGCTGAACGTGTCCCAATCGACAAGGGTGGGGGCTCGAGCGCTACGACGTTTGGGGCCAGTTGAGGTCACTATTTCCAATATGTAGTGATCGCTGCCGAAATTTTGTTGAGTGTTTATTCATGTTGGAGTGCCCGAATTTTTAGCAAAAGTCAGATCGGGAGACGTATCCCTGGAAATACTGTTACCGCAGCGGGTGGGGACTAGTGGATCTGTAAGAAGAGTCAACCCACACTGTTGTGCGGTGAGCCACAGTTTTCTACCTTTAATGTCCTCCTGTGCGTAACCCCAAGCCGAGTGTTGGGCATTAAAGTCTCCCGTGAAAATGACGGGGTGATTGCCTGCGAGCTTCAGGGTCGCCTGAAAAAGCGGGCCGAAGATTGCTTTCCGTAACTTTGGGCTGCTATAGACATTCAGCACAAACAGACTGTGGTCGGGTTTCCTAGGCGGAATTAATTCGACTAGCACGTGTGTGACATTTGTGACTGGGGTATCGTGCTGTACTACCGTAATTTTTCGTTGGACAAGAGTCGTGACTCCAAGCGTTCCACCCCCCGATGAAAAGGATTGATACCCAGCTAGCTTGCTATTAGTTTGTGTCTCTTGTAGTGCGATTAAGTCCGGTCCGTCCCTATTGTTGAGGAATTGTTGGAGTACAGCTCGTTTGCGGCTAAATCCTCGGCAGTTCCACTGCCAGATGGTGCAATTGGGTTGTGGCGCCATGTTGTTGCTAGTCGAATACCGCTTCAGAAGAAGCGGGTTTGCGAATTTTGTGAGGAAGGAGCCTGTTCTCTGCTTCCTGCTGCCTAAGTTAATTAATTCCTGCCGGTGTCTGCATAATTCTTCCATGATGGAAGTCATTGTAATCTGCACTTGAATGAGGGTGCTGTTAGTCTGCGTTTGCGCTTCTTCAATTTTGTGAATGGTGTCGGCTAGTGTTTGGCCTTCGGACAGGGAATCGCCTGCTTTTCGCTTAGGCGGGGGTGCCCGCGTTGATTCAGCATGCATGTCCGCTCCGGCGGAGGTTGAGGGGGTAGGGTTATTGGCGCCATTGGTCGTAGGCGGTGACCCAGCCTGCATTTGTTGCTGTTTTAGAGCGGCATTTTCTTTCTTTAGGTCCTCGACCTCACGAAGTAATTTCCCTACCACCACTTTCAAGTCTGCTAGCTCAGACGGGTTGGAGTTAGATTTCTGGGAGGCTTTATCTGCCCAGCCTACCTTTTGCGTGCCGATGGCGTCCTGGTTCAAACCGGGGTTCCGTGGCTGGTGTGAAGGAGTCCTGGATTTGGAGGCCGACCGGCCTCTCGGTTCCAGTCGTGGAAAGGAGCTGGATCAATTTGTTCGTCCCCTGCTTTTGGAGCGGCTGCGTCGCTCTTTAGACTGCGGCGACTCTTGGCTATGCTGGGTCAGATGTTGGCGTTCCTGTTCCCAGCGGCGTTTGCTGACAATGTATGGAGTGCGGTAGATTTCGCGGCATTTGTTGCTGCCCAGTTCATGGCCCTTACCGCACAAGGCACACTCAGGCTCGCAGCTATGTGTCTCAGGAGGATTGGCCACGCCGCATCCGCGGCAGCGAGCGTTTTTCGGGTCCGGGCAAACGTCTCTGCGATGTCCGAGTTGTCCGCACAAAGAACACACTTCGTATTTTTTTTTTGTAGAGGCAGCAGTGAATCATGCCACCACCGAAGCTGGTCCAACGGGGAACTCGCTCACCGTTGAAGAGAATGAGGACCGTCTGCGACTGCGCACCCATGCGCCGGACTCCACATATTGGAGGATTCCTTGAATGCTGAAGGTTCGCAAGGATGTCAGCGTCCGATAGATGCTTCGGAACGCCTTGGATCACTCCTTTACCACTGCCATCCGGCGTGGCGACATACGAGGTGATGGCGATCTTGTTCTCGCCGTAGATGAGCTCCTTGATGTTTAAGTAGCGTTCCACTCGTACCGCGGAATGGGTGGCCACCAGTATGGTGTGTTGCTTGAAGTTGAGTAGCCTGCAATCTTCAGATGATTCTGCCAAGGTGAGGCCCGCGGCGTCCCGGATGAGTTGAAAGATGCCGAGTTGGCCACAGCTCTCGAGTATACGGAGGCCGCCCGATGGCCGGAATATCACCTTGGTTAGGCCCTTGGGTAGGCGAGGTAGGTTCGACGCCACGGATTGTCGAGCAAGTCGTCGGCCAAGCTTTTTCGCAGAGGAGTCGGCATAGTGCCGCATGCTGCCCTGTCCCTGGGCGCGATCGGTTCCATTGTGTGCCGCGGGGTTATTCCTTTGGCGTTCGTGACCGGAGCGTTTCGATTCACCGACGGTGAACCAACCATATTGGTGCAAAACTTCTTCGGGGCTAATGTCAGTCCCCTCCACGGTGACTTTCATGTCCTATGTTGGAGGAAGATCCCACTCAGATAATGCGGCACAGCCCCGTCAGAGCGGGGTCGCTAGGCCTGGCGTGGGCCTAGCGGGCCGTGCGTACCGGCGAGAGCCAAAACGCAGAAAAGTCCGCAGAAACAGGCAAAAAGGGACTTGCCGATGCGTCCGACGGCGTTATCCGAGCTTCGAAGACGAAATCCAGGTGGTGGTGGTAGTGGTTTTATTAAAAATAATAGTAAAAAGGAAGGAAGAGATTTTTGCTAGCCCCGGCATCTGCCATCGATACTGAAGCACCTGAGCTGGGGCAGCGGAAATAAAGGATAGCAGGCAGAATGAAGAAATGAAATGAATGAGGTGAGGGGACAGGAAGAAAGGATAGGGGGAGAAGTAATATGTACAAACTATTTACACAATAAGAAATGTGTTCAGGTTGTGCGCGTGATTAGTTCATTTTAGAGGAATTAAATCACACACGCGCACAGCACTGTGTTGGTTACAACTGGAGTGGGGCGTCCAGTTATTAATCGTTCAAGGTAAAACTCGCGGAGCGTTCGGTCACTGCGTGTAACTACCTGACGGAGAACAGACGGGACGTCCAGCCCGTGTGTTCGAGGAATGCACAGAGGCTCACCAAAGTTCGCTCACGAGTGCGCGCACTTCCCTGCGGCCACAATAGCGTCTTGATGGAGTCTAGTAGTATGCCCTGCGCCCCACAGGCCGCGAGCACACCGCGACGAGCATCGGCGAACGCGGCACAGTGAAGGAGAAGGCACTCCAGCGCCTCCACCGCACCGCACCCGTCACACACACCACCCGCCACGACTCCGCGACGCACCCGCCGCCCCCCGGGCCACACGCAGCCAATGCGCGCGCGGAGGACCACTGCACGCTACGACCGTGCAAGTGCGCGACAGCCGGCGACACCGCCGACGCGCCCGCCTCCCGCGATGCGTGGGTCGAGGGAGGTGAGCGCACCGAGAGTGCCACCGGCCGCCGCGCAACGACCCTCCATGCGCGCACCGGCCGCGCGCGGCCCGGGGAACGACGGGCGCGCCACGGAACCGCGACGAGTGACCCTTCTTGTGGCTATGTGGGGGGGAATGTGCTCGATTTCTGCCACCCATATCGCGGGGGCACAGCTTGGAGCGGGGATGGGGAAAGGGGATGTGGGGAGGGGGATGTCCGCTCGCAACGCGCGCTGGTGGTCCGGGTGTCCAGGAAGGCAGGTCCCAGCAGCAGCAGTAGCCACAACTGGGGAGGGTGAACGGCACGCACTGGGAGTGGCGCGTGCACGTCGGGGGCTTGCAGGAGGCAGGCAGCTCATTTCCCCGGTCCGGCCGAAAGGCTGGGCGGAGGTGGGCGATGACTACAGCTCAGCCGGGTTGGCTGCAGGAGGCCACCATGTGGCAGCCGATGAGGACCGCGGGGTAAACTGCTACAGGGTAGCAGCGCGGCGGGGTGCGCTAAGGAAAACCGCCGTTTCCGGCGGCACGCAGGAGCTGTGGTTACAGCTGGGGCGCCAGCGGGCTGGCGCACAAGGGACCGGCGGCCGTGTACAGGATCTCGGGATGCGGGCCTGGTCGTACCGCCGGGGGGCTGCTTCAGGACAGCAGCAGGGGGATACCGCCATGGGAGACGGCGCGTCGGGGCCCCGCACTCCCGTTCAGGGCACCACGGCAGGTGTCGAGGTGGTGAACAAGCTGCCGCCAAAGTCATCAGCTGCGCCGACTGCTGGGGGTTTCCAGGAAATATGGGCCGTGTTCTGGATCACGGGATGCGAGCCAGGCTTATAGCCGAGTGGCTAATCCCGTAGATTGTAGGAATTCCAGCAGCAGTCGGAAGGCCTCAGTCTGGCTGCGCTTTGGGTGCAGCAGGTCTTGGTCCGAGTAGGAGGGCAGCCCTAGGTTGCGGTACCCTGCAGTCATGTCACGCCGGGCGGCCTCTAGGTTCGGGCAGGCACAGAGGAGGTGGCCCAGAGTCTCGTCTGCCCCACAGAAGGAGCAGGCCGGGGACTGGGCTCTGCCATGTCGGTGTAGCCGGGCCTGTGTCCATGAGCAGCCCGTTCGTAGTCGCAGGATTAGGGCCCGTTCCCTCCGTGGCAGGCAGTCGGGTACCCGCATGAAGCGGACTCCTGAGGCCACGCGGGGATCGGGGTGGAGGGCCCGTACGGCCTGCCGAAGAGCAGGACGGGCGAAGTCCAGCTGCGTTACTTTTGAGGACACCGGGGAGCCATTGGTGTGGGCGGCTCCGGCCAGCTGATCCGCAGCCTCGTTCCCAGTGATGCCAACGTGTGAAGGCAGCCACTGGAGGGAGACCGGACGGCCAGCATCCTGGATGGCCATAAGTCGGGCCTTAAGGTTGGCCACCGTGTGCTGTCTGGGCTGGTGCTGGCGCAGCAGCTGGAGGGCTGCTCTCGAGTCGGTTAGGATGACTGCGGGCTGCTGTCCAGGTAGCAGGAGAAGCAGGTCTGCTGCCAGGTGGAGGCCCGCCAGTTCAGCCGCCGTGGAGTTGGCTGGGAACCGCAGGTGGCACGACAGTGCTGCACCTAAGGCCGGTGCTACGCAGGCCGCAGCGGCTTGGCCTGTTGCTGGAAGTACCGAGCCGTCGGTGTAGACCTGGAGATGTCCTCCCAGGGACTCCTGCAGCAGGGTGGCAGCAGTCTGCTGCAGGGCAGCAACAGGTGTACGGCGCCTACTGCAGCTCCGGATGTCCACCGAGATGGGAAGCGGCGGCCTAGTTGGTGGGGGCGGGAATGGTGCCTGGTTGACAGGGGGGCCGAAGAGCCTGTGGAAAGTGCTATACAGGAACCCCATGCGGGAGTCCGGTGCTCGGCGGAGCCGAGACAGGAGGGCCCTTCCGTCTGGAGCATGGTATAGGCGGTTCACATGGCGCAGACCCATCTGCAGGAGCAGGAGGGACAGCGGCCAGGACCCTGCTTCCGCGTGAGTGGCAGCGATGGGGGAGATACGCGGGAGGCCCAGGCATTGCCGCAGGACGGAGCGGTGTCCAAGCTCTAGAGTCCGAAGGCGGGCGGGTGGCAGGGTCACCAGCGGGAGGGCATATGTCACTAGAGACGTGGCCGCTGCGTGGTAGAGGCGGAGGGCCCAGGAAGGAGAGCAGCCCTTGTCCCTGGCCTGGAGGCGCTGGACCGCCTGGCCGGTTCGTCGTAGACGAGGCAGGAGGGCCCCCACCGCAGGAAGCCAGGTGAGGCGTCGGTCGATCAGGAGGCCGAGGTACATCACCTGGTTCCGCCACGTGAGCCCCTCCGCACCTAGCCGCAGGGTGGTGATGTGCGCCCGACGCCCTCTGGGGTGGTACAGCAGGGCCTCCGTCTTTGCCGGGGACACTGTGAGGCCGATGGACGATAGGTAGGCCTGTGCAGCATCCAGGGCCCTCTGGAGAGATGTACGCATAGATCGGATCCTCCTGGGTGTGCCCCTCACCCACAGGGCCACGTCGTCTGCATACACAGAGCACCTCACCCGGTGGGAGGACTTGGATTTGAGGGAGGCTGGTAGTCCTGCCATGGCCAGGTTGAATAGGAATGGGCTCAGCACTGAGCCCTGTGGCACTCCTGCGGCGACGGGCCGTGGGGAGCTTAGTTGTCCGCCGACTCGAACCCGGAAGGTGCGGCCCTGGAGGAAGGCTTGGATAAACGCCAGTAGAGGGCCAGTGAGTCCCAGGCGGCTCAGGGCCTCATGGATCACACTGTGTGGGAGCGTGTCAAAGGCAGCCTTGACATCCAGCAGGACCAGCATGACGGCGTCCCCATCGTGCCGGGCATCCTCCAGGGTGGAAACCAGGTCGGCAATTGAATCCGCAGTGCACCTGCCCCGTCGGAAGCCCGTTAGCTGCTCTGGCAGGAAGTTGGTGACCCGGGCAATCCAGGTGAGGCGGAACAGGGCGATGGCCTCCATGGTCTTGCAGGCTGCGGAGGTCAGGGAGACTGGCCTGTAGGAGGACGGCAGGCGGCTCGGTTTCCGTGGCTTGAGGACTGGCACGACCACGGCCGTCAGCCAGTCCTCGGGGAGAGTGGCCGAGCCCCAGATGGCGTTGAAGGCCTCAAGGAGACGGGTTCTCTCTGGGGTGTCGAGGTTACGGAGCATTTGATGACTTATGCCGTCTGCCCCCGGGGCCGTCCGCTTTCGTGGGCGGTCCAGGACTGCCTGTAGCTCATGCGCCATGATTGTGGCATAGCACTGTGCCACGACATGGGCCAGTACGCCAGGGGGGGCTGCCGGGGTTCTGGAGGTGGGCAGGGCTGGAGGGGGGCTGGAGACCGGTCCGCCAGGAGGATTGAACTGATCAGCCATCAGCTCAGCCAGGTCCTCGATGCTGATGGCCCTTGTGATGGCAATGGCCAGGATGGGACGCCTGGGGATCTGTGGATGGACCAGAGCCTTCAGGAGGCGCCAGGCTTTGCCCGAGTGGCTGCTTCTCTGTATGCTGGAGCATACCCCGGTCCAGCTCTGGCGGTGCCGGCGTCTGGCGTGTCGACGGCAGGCAGCGTCGATGCGCCGGTAGGCCGTCCAGTCCGCAGGCAGGGAGGTGTTCAAGGCAATGCGCTCCTGACGCCTGCGGTTTGCCCTGATGTTCAGGAGGCGGAGGTCCGGGACAGGGGAACTGGCCGGGACCCTGACCAAAGTGGTAGCCTCGCGGGCGCAGGTAGCTACGTGGTCCAGGAAGCTCTGGCCCGGAGGGATCTCCTTGCTGCGGACGCGGAACTCTGGCCAGGAGATCACCGCGTACGTCCGATCCTCCTGGGGCCGCCTGGAGGTTGGGGTGAGGAACAGGGGGGAAGTGGTCTGAACCCCAGGTGTCAGCTGGCTTCCGGCACTCGTACCGAATCCTTGGCGTTGTGAATGCCAGGTCCAGGGTTGATGAGTGTCGGAGGGTGACGAAGGTGGGGGAAGGGGGCTTCAGAAGACCAAGGCCCGCCCTCAGCGTGGTCTCCATCAGAATACGGCCCACGCGGCTGGTGGTGCGGCAGCCCCACTCCCTGCTGTGGGCGTTGAAATCCCCACACACCAGTGCTCTGGGGCCGATACGAGAAAGCACTGGGGTCAGCAAGGGTGTGGCCCAGCTCACCCCTGGAGGGATGTAGATGGACACCACCGTGGTGTCTGTGGCGCCCATCCGCACGGTGACTGCACAGGCCTCCAGGGGGCCTGAGACGGCATCGGACAGGTCCATGACAACGTGCGGCAGGCCGGCCCGAACATAAACAGCACTCCGCGGGCCCTGTTGCTGGTGACCAGGGTCAAGGCAGGGGGAGCTGGGGCAGCCTGGCGAGGTGCAGCGAGTAACTCCTGCATAGCCGAGGTACCCCGGCAGGCGCAGAGAGGATGGCTCCACGTTGGTCTCCTGGAGGGCCAGCACGTCGAAGGGGAGGCGGCCATCCTCAATGAGGCAGGCCAGTTCCGCATGCCTGGCCCGCAGGGACCTCACGTTCCACTGCAGGATGTGAGGCAGTGAGGCAATCTTGGTCCGCCTAGCCATGGCTAACGAGTGGAAGGTCCTGCGCAGCCAGAGCGGCCATGCAGAGTCTCCTCGCCTCCGAGTTGGCGGGGAGTTGGAGGAGGAGTGTTTGTACCGCCGCGCGAAGGGCTGCAGTCACGTCTGGAGCAGGAGGTGGAGTGCTGGTTGGGGCTCGGCCGGACCGGACGACCTCCGCGTAACTGTGGCCAGGGCTGTTAGAGGCTGGAGGGGCACCACCATGGGGCCGCTTGGCTGGGAGGGCTCTCATCCTTCGCAGCACGGACCGTCGGTCATCAGGGTTGGCGGTCTGCCGGAGGGCTGCTGTCACGCGGCTCTGCTGCCGCCTGGCTGGGCAGTTGGGGTCGGTGGCCCTGTGTCCACCCCTGCAGTGGAGGCAGGCGGGAGTGGTTGCTGTGCAGGCTGTGTGGTGGTGGGGGCCGCTGCAGGTCACGCAGCGGAGGGGGCGGGAGCATGCTGCGGCCACATGATTGTAGCCACCGCACTTCCGGCACTGCAAAGGTCGGCTTGTTAAGGGCCTCACTGAAAACCTTATCCCAGCAATGAAGACGTGGTCCGGAGGGGGGGGCCGTGAACCGTACTGCCACGGCATGGGGCCCACGCCTGACGCTCTTGACGGGAACCGCTGACTCAATGGAGTCCGCAATAGTGGAGGCAGGCACCTCCCTGCTGACTCCATGGACCGCTCCGATATAGCCATCCGTTGGAGGGGCCTCGAACGCATGGACAGAAGTGGACAGCAAATAGGTGACTTCCAGAAGGCGTTTCCGGGCCTCCTCCGTCAGCACGTCAGCCGAGACCAGGTTTCAGCGCCTGTTGATTCGCACCTCGCAGACCCCTGGCATTGCGTAGAGGCAGCTGCTCCAGTCCTCCTTGACTGCAGCTTGGAGCGTGGCTGGCGGACGGGGCCGAAACAGGATAGTCGTCAGCCGTGTCGTGCGGGTGTCCAGGCGCCGATGCCTTCGACGGACAGGAATCCAACCCTCCTGGTCCTCCATCGCAGGGGGTGGTGGTGGAGTGGTGGAGGGGGTGCGCTGGGCAGGCGTCCCGGGAGGTTGGGCGGATGACTCCAAGTCGGCATGGGGCTCATCCTCGTGTCCGGACAGCTGGGCACTGGGCTCCGAGGACTGGGCAGCTTCTGGCAGGCCAGCAGCCCCTGGAGGGGATGCCAGGTTGTCCTCGGGGCTCTCAGGTGGGAGGGGAGTCGCACACGCAATTCTGAGGAGCCTCTGCAGGGCCGAGGACTTAGTAAGTACCTCAGTAGAGGGGTCCACTGTGTTGGGGACTGCTGGCGGGTGCGCCTGGGAGGAGCGCTCCTTGGGCCCCCGTGCTCGCTTGGTGGTGCGCGGGTTGGGTGGGGCGGTCGTCTTCAAGAACTGTGCCCGGGACCGCGTTAGAGCAGGAGAGGTGTGCGCCGTGGCAGCCTTGCGGGATGCCTTGGAGGAGGTGGTAGAGGGGACGGCCTCCTGCTCGGAAGCACTGGGCAGAGGCAGTGGGGGAGCCATTAGCGAGCTCAGGAGGTCTTCGCCTCGTTGGTATTCATCCAGGAGGAGCTGGACGCGGAGGCGGAGGTGGCGCAGGAAGATGGTAGGGTCGCAGTTCAGGCTGGTGGCCCGGCGGTGGCTTTGGACCCTCAGGATGCTGCGCCCACGGGGCCCCTGTTTCTCTGGACAAGCAGGGGGGGCAGGTACTGCGGGGGGCCCCTGAGGTGCCTGGGAGTTGATGGCTGCAGCTGTAGCTGGGACCTCCATGGCTAGAGGAGGGGGTGGTTAGCCACAACAAGGGAGTGGCGGTAGGCAAGGATGCCCACGTGGGTGCCCCTCGTGACGGCGGCAGTTAGGGCAGAAGGGGTAGGCGGCTTGCGGGAGCCCCACGTGGCAGCGGGAGGCACGGCGATTGGACCGGATGCCACGCGGGAGCACCACGTGGCAGCGGGTGGCAGGACCGGACAGCTCAAAGGAGTACCACGTGGCAGCGGGCGGCTTGCAGGAGCACCACGTGGCAGCGGGTGGTTCGGCGATAGGACCGGACAGTTTGCAGGAGTACCACGTGGCAGCGGGCGGCTCGACGACGAGGCCGAACGGCTAGCGGGAGCACCGCGTGGCCGCGGGCGGCTCGGCGACAGGACCGGACAGCTCGCAGGAGCACCACGTGGCAACGGGTGGCTCGGTGACAGGACCGGACAGCTCGTAGGAGCACCACGTGGCAGCGGGCGGCTCGGTGACAGGACCGGACAGCTCGTAGGAGCACCACGTGGCAGCGGGCGGCTCGGTGACAGGACCGGACAGCTCGTAGGAGCACCACGTGGCAGCGGGCGGCTCGGCGACAGGACCGGACAGCTCGTAGGAGCACCACGTGGCAGCGGGCGGCTCGGTGACAGGACCGGACAGCTCGTAGGAGCACCACGTGGCAGCGGGCGGCTCGGTGACAGGACCGGACAGCTCGCAGGAGCACCACGTGGCAACGGGTGGCTCGGTGACAGGACCGGACAGCTCGTAGGAGCACCACGTGGCAGCGGGCGGCTCGGTGACAGGACCGGACAGCTCGTAGGAGCACCACGTGGCAGCGGGCGGCTCGGTGACAGGACCGGACAGCTCGTAGGAGCACCACGTGGCAGCGGGCGGCTCGGTGACAGGACCGGACAGCTCGCAGGAGCACCACGTGGCAACGGGCGGCTCGGTGACAGGACCGGACAGCTCGTAGGAGCACCACGTGGCAGCGGGCGGCTCGGTGACAGGACCGGACAGATCGTAGGAGCACCACGTGGCAGCGGGCGGCTCGGTGACAGGACCGGACAGCTCGTAGGAGCACCACGTGGCAACGGGTGGCTCGGTGACAGGACCGGACAGCTCGTAGGAGCACCACGTGGCAGCGGGCGGCTCGGTGACAGGACCGGACAGCTCGCAGGAGCACCACGTGGCAACGGGTGGCTCGGTGACAGGACCGGACAGCTCGTAGGAGCACCACGTGGCAGCGGGCGGCTCGGTGACAGGACCGGACAGCTCGTAGGAGCACCACGTGGCAGCGGGCGGCTCGGTGACAGGACCGGACAGCTCGCAGGAGCACCACGTGGCAACGGGTGGCTCGGTGACAGGACCGGACAGCTCGTAGGAGCACCACGTGGCAGCGGGCGGCTCGGTGACAGGACCGGACAGCTCGTAGGAGCACCACGTGGCAGCGGGCGGCTCGGTGACAGGACCGGACAGCTCGCAGGAGCACCACGTGGCAACGGGTGGCTCGGTGACAGGACCGGACAGCTCGTAGGAGCACCACGTGGCAGCGGGCGGCTCGGTGACAGGACCGGACAGCTCGTAGGAGCACCACGTGGCAGCGGGCGGCTCGGTGACAGGACCGGACAGCTCGCAGGAGCACCACGTGGCAACGGGTGGCTCGGTGACAGGACCGGACAGCTCGTAGGAGCACCACGTGGCAGCGGGCGGCTCGGTGACAGGACCGGACAGCTCGTAGGAGCACCACGTGGCAGCGGGCGGCTCGGTGACAGGACCGGACAGCTCGCAGGAGCACCACGTGGCAACGGGTGGCTCGGTGACAGGACCGGACAGCTCGTAGGAGTACCACGTGGCAGCGGGCGGCTCGGTGACAGGACCGGACAGCTCGTAGGAGCACCACGTGGCAGCGGGCGGCTCGGTGACAGGACCGGACAGCTCGTAGGAGCACCACGTGGCCGCGGGCGGCTCGGCGACAGGACCGGACAGCTCGCAGGAGCACCACGTGGCAACGGGTGGCTCGGCGATAGGACCGGACAGCTTGCAGGAGTACCACGTGGCAGCGGGCGGCTCGATGACAAGGCCGGACGGCTAGCGGGAGCACCACGTGGCCGCGGGCGGCTCGGCGACAGGACCGGACAGCTCGTAGGAGCACCACGTGGCAGCGGGCGGCTCGGTGACAGGACCGGACAGCTCGTAGGAGCACCACGTGGCCGCGGGCGGCTCGGCGACAGGACCGGACAGCTCGTAGGAGCACCACGTGGCAACGGGTGGCTCGGCGATAGGACCGGACAGCTCGTAGGAGCACCACGTGGCCGCGGGCGGCTCGGCGACAGGACCGGACAGCTCGTAGGAGCACCACGTGGCAGCGGGCGGCTCGGTGACAGGACCGGACAGCTCGTAGGAGCACCACGTGGCCGCGGGCGGCTCGGCGACAGGACCGGACAGCTCGCAGGAGCACCACGTGGCAACGGGTGGCTCGGCGATAGGACCGGACAGCTTGCAGGAGTACCACGTGGCAGCGGGCGGCTCGATGACAAGGCCGGACGGCTAGCGGGAGCACCACGTGGCCGCGGGCGGCTCGGCGACAGGACCGGACAGCTCGTAGGAGCACCACGTGGCAGCGGGCGGCTCGGTGACAGGACCGGACAGCTTGCGGGTGCGCCACGTGGTAGCGAATGACTCGACGAGAAGGACCGGGCGGCCGGCAGGAGCAGCAGGGCTCGTGGACCGGTGTTTCGTGCAGAGGCCACAGCGGGAGTAGTGCGCGTACACCACCTAGCCGCGGGTAGCTCTGGATGGCTGGGCAGCGCAGTACGTCGACTGATGATCGAAGGGGCCACGCGGAGCGCAGGAAGCGGTGCGCTCGGACTAGGCAGATCGAGCGGGCTCAACTTCCGCCGGGGAAGGCAGCGCAAGCGGGCGCGCGCTTACCCAGTAGGGCGAGCGGCACGCACGGAGGGGCGATCAACGCGAACACGGCAGGCGCCAGCGCGAAGGGAGAGCGTCCAGAAACACGTCTGCTCTCCAAGGAGATTCGAGCTGAACTCCGACGAGTGACGCGCGCGACGGACGCGGCGCAGCGGAAACACCAGAACACCCTCCCCCCCCCCCCCCCCCCCCCCCCACCGCGCCGCGCCCGCCGACGCCCGCCGCGACACGCCCGCGGCCCACAGGGCGCAGGGCACACTACCCCGAAAGAGGATAAGGGCCACGTTTTTGTGGGTCGCATTTGGCTGCGCCTACGCATCACTATTAATGCGTAATAATGCGTAAGCATTGTATGGCTGTGTTTGCGGTTTCGTCTCATCGCGAGCTTGTCATCACGATAGCGTTCGGCCTAATTTAGTTATAAGAAAAAGAATGATTTCATTAGAGCATGGAAAAATCTTGCAGGGGGAATCATGAGGTGTGTGTGAGGTACGAAGTCGTGCCACGTCCCGGAGTTACTCTTCAACTGCGGAAGAGACCGGTTTCAGTTCTCGAGAGCGTCGTAATGAGACGCTGCGTAGACAACGTGCCGAGGAAACGAAGCTTTCGCAATTAAACTAGGGTTAACCAGAGCTAAACCACAGTCATTTTTTTCGCTCACGGCCAACGCCACCGGCGACACCGGATTTTCTGCGAGACGGGGCCCTTAACGTAAAAGAACTATCATTTGTACCATGTACTGAGTAGAAACTTGAGGAAACAGACGTATGCGTGAAAACTTCGGGGAAATAACCTCTGAACACTGCACCGAGGAAACTGTTACTGATGCCATATCTGATCGCTTGGTTCTACCGCCTCGGAGTCCTCTCAGAAAAACGCACCCACTATTACTAGATGAGAGTTCATTTTTCTGGGTGCGCAGAAAGCTCTATCAAGTCGGCTTCAGGAATGCGCCCTCCTCGCATTGCGCTGCTCACAACGTGAACGTCTATTAGCCAGAACGTGATGCCAGACGAAGGTAAATTGTAGGACCCTTAAGCTTCGCCCTTAAGAGCGGAACGCGACAGCGTGTTGCAGCACTGCCAGGGAGTCCACGGAACGCCACCGCCCGTTCGGCGCGACGCCTTGCCCATTAGACAAATCGCTCTGCTACGTACCGCGGAGAAGCGCTGCCAGGCGCCTTGCCGAAACGCGCAGAACTCAAGTGAAAGGAAGTGGCGCAGTATCTGTTTTCCGTCACGAAATCCAGGCAAGAGCGGTGTTGACCGTCGCTGAATTCAGCGGTGGGCATGGGTGAAGCGAGGAGCGTTCGCGCGAGCGTCCGATCCACGCCACGTCCGAGCCGGTTCTCACGCAATTAAGTAAAACTTTTTGTCACTTAAAAGAGCTGTCTTTTAGCGTTACGTACTATCCTCGAGTCAATATGCCTCTCAGCTCCAGACTTGCTTAGTCCATGCGCACACTGCTGAAACACTCTTTCATAATCACATTTGTCGGCTTGAGTGGATTACAGCTGTTAGCAAAGATAGAAGACGAACAGGCGATTTCATAATTTACTGTGGAAGAAACTACGCCGCCGATGACAACTGCAAAAAGCGGCTTACCTTCTACGAATGAGTTAAAAATAGGCATCAAATATGTTGAACACTTAATTATTCGTAGAGGCGGCTGCATATCTTAGAGGCGCCTTTCTCAGAAGAAATATGATTAGAGCCGAGGGTTACAGAATACTTTCTTGGGTGAAACATTTGTGTGAATTGAAGTTTCCCAGAAAACGGCATACCACTGCACTTTGTTTAGCTCCTTTATTGACAGGGTTTCAATACTCTGGAGCCCGAAGCCATACATTATATCCGTATCTCAATATGATGTGGATATCAACGTACCAATCAATTTGTAGCACAATATTTGTACTTTTCTTCAAATAGCTTTTTTTCATAAGGAGCCTGCGGATGCACCGAGATTCTGCTGCACTTCTTCGCCTACAACATTTATGAGAGATACTGCTTGAAGTTGTGTAGAAGACTGCAGCAGTCAACGCAGTTCCTCCCGGACTACTTAACTGATAGCTTCCCGCCAGTCATTATTGGAGGTCATCGTGCTTGGGTAAATTTCGCAGGCTTTTGCGGGGCGGTTGAACTGCCCAGTTGGCGACTGTCCTTTCAATTGTGTACGCTTCTTGCGCGAATTCGCGTTAAAACTCTCGCTCAGCAGAAAATCCGTCGTCGTATTCGTCGCTGTCGGCGTTGTGATCGAAATATCCCCTTAAAAGCAACCTAGTTGGGCCATCTACGTCACTTGACCAGTAGCGTCATCAGAGCCTCCCCACAGGATTGTGAGCAAACTGATCACCGTGGCAGGTGGCAGTTAAATTAATGATTGATCGCGAGAAGTTGCTCGGAAAGAGCAACCCGGATCTCGTAAGCCCCATCGCTGGGCATTGGCGCATTGTTTAACCGCTGCGCCACTGCGCCTGAAGTGATGTGTGGACTTCCATGGATCTATGGATGTAAAGTAGAGAATGACCAATTCCGAAAACATAGGCATTAATCCATTAAAACGATCGCGTCATGCCCCAAAGGCGGAACTTCCCCACTGCGGCGTCCCCTCCAGTTTTTGGGCAGCTTTTTTACGAGGCCGGCAAAAAGTGACTCCTCCATGCCGCGCATTAGAGATCGGGCTTTCTTTTCGTAGGTTATGTTGCAGTTTTCCTGCCAGAGAGGTGACTGAATTTCTTCTACATATATGATGACAGTTTCATTTGGCTGTTGTGTCCTTGACTGCAGCAGTATTGTCATCCGTTTTTACACGAAGAATGACGTTAAGTTATTCCGGGAGGTATGCTATTTTTTAATAGAGCCCAAGTCGGCAAGGTGTTCTCTTCATTCTCGCAGCTCGTTTTTGCAGGGCCTTCGAGGGAAAAAAACATATCGGAACTTCACGTCATCTTCCAACCTGTTGAATGTAGCCGCAGGCACTAATTGGTCGAGCCATTCTTCCAAGTCTTCAGCGGCGGTGCCGCTGACGATTGCAGGGGTAGACGCCGGTGTCGAGCCAACGGTGGACGCTGAAGCTTCTTTGCGCTGTCGCGTGCGCTCAGGTAGGGTTCTTAGCTCAGGTGGCAGCCCTGGACAACTCGGCTATTTTGCTGGTGTCGGGCTTTATTACGCTCTTGTTTTGTGCTGCAGCTAGTGCAGGAATGGTCGAATCAAACCCACCACCTCCACCAGGTGTGACGTGGTGGCGGCAACGTTGCTGACAGAAAAAAAGCGGGCTCGCATTACGCTGAAATGAACTCCTTATTAGGCTTATTTATGCCAACAAAGGAATGAACAGCTCGGCGGCGGCGGCAGCAAGTAGACTCTTGCAGCAACAAGGGCTCTCAGCGATCGTCGAGGAACAGAATCCCTGCCAGTCTCGGCGGGCTCAATTTAAAACTGACTAACTTCCGAGATGGACAGATGGTGGAACCAGCGAAACTGACGTAGGAAAAGATAAAGAGGGACACACACAAAGTGGCGCTTGCTTTACTAAGCACCAGACGAAACTCGCGACGTGCGCAGCGGGAGTGGATTACCTCATTAAATTGTCCTGCAGCAAAATATACATTGGCCAAACTCAAGTGTGCATAAATGATTGTTTAAGACAGCACAGAGGAACTTCGGACTCGGGCACCGGAAGCAATTTAAGCTTGCATGTAAAGGACCGCCACTGGTGCCCTCGGTTCCACCTGGTCAGGATTATCGGTCGGGGGAAATCATGACGTGAGCGCGAGCTGCTGGAAGTGAAGAAGTGATTTAAGGAAATCTCTTCGACAAGGATGTTCACTGTCCCCTCTCCTTTTTGCAATTTATTTGGAGCCTTTTTCTAGGATAACTGTGAGTGGGCACATCCGGAGTTTTAGGTTTGGAGCGTGTGAGGTGAGAATACTGGCATACGCTGATGACGTGGCGCTCCTTTGGGAAGACCGAAAAAGTATTGTAGAAGCGTTACAAGTAACTGAAAGGTTTTGCAAGCAAACTGGCACCGCTGTTAATTTAGACAATTGTCTCGGAGTCTCGCATAGGCAATGGGACTTAGAACCAGAATTGTTCGGCGGTGTACGATGCGCCAAAGCTCCCGGAGTTTATTTGGGGGACCCGCTGGACAAATCTGGGGAGAATACGAATTACTGGATTGAAAAAGCGGAAGAAATGGAGGATGAAGGGATGGATAGGTCGTAATCTTTCCATTTTCGCCCGTGCAACTGTATACAACACCTTTCCTGTGGCAAGGGTAATGTACTTCAAGCATTATATTGTGTTCGAGTCAATACCCAAAGGTTCCATCGGGCTTTTGCGGTCTCTGTTTGGGCGTCCAATTGGGAGCGATTTCGTAGAAATAATCTCTTTCGGAGAGTAAAGGACGGAAGACTGTCTCTAACGCATCTATATGTGCGGCCGGTGGTTTTAAGGTTTTGTCTTTTGCGTGGCAAAATGACGCCTTCCTGCGAACATTCATACAAATCATGTCATCCAGCGCAATTCCGGAGTTCATTGTCTCTTCGTGCAATGCTGGGAGGTCCCCAGTGTCTCACTTCCTGCGAGAGGTGGCCTGGTCGTTCAGGTTTTTTCAAGTGCGGTTCTCTCTAGAGTATTTAGCGAGTCTAACGCCGAAGCGACTATACAAGGATCTTATTGAACAGTTGTTGCCAGAACCATTGTACAGAAACATATACTTTGAAGGCCCTGGGAAACACGTTCTCAGGCGAGTTAAGAAGATGACTGTTGAACGTGGCGTGAAATTATTTTTTTTTAAATTACACACAGGAACCCTATCAGTAAAAACATTGCTAGAGGACAAGAGCCTTTCTTTCTTTGCGGCCCAAACTGCCTCCTGTGCAGAAAACCAGAGACGGTGGAATACGTGTTCCTGGATTGCTGGGAGGCAGTGTCTACTGCGACGTTTTACAAAGAACCCTAAAAAAAGACTTGCCATTGACACCGTGCGGAATTCGATACCTGAGCACTGAAAGCGATGTTGCACACTATGACCAGACCATTTTAAGGGGCCTTCCAAGTATTTTGAGGAGTAGGATGGCTGTTAGACATTGTGAGTTGGATGCACGTTCGGTATGGGATTATTTTGTGGAGCATATGTATAAATTAAGAGAAGTCCTGAAGCAGCAGGATTATGCGAATAATGTATTGAGTATGATGGACCAACTTGTGGCAATGAAATTTTATTAGACACGGTTATCTACCAAGAGGCATAGCAACTACGATATTCTACTGATGTATTTATTCATGCAATAAAGAAAAAAAAGACCCTTCGTGCCGTATGCGTTGCGTGCCCGCCTGGCAAGCAGTGGACCTTGTTTCGAACTTCAGTTGCGCTATTTTGTGCAATGTGATTTTTTATATTTCGGTACTTTTGCGCCTGACTTGAAACGATGGCCGGCACCTGATCGTTAGCAGAGCCAGCTCCTTAAGCAATCCCTTAAAATATTCCACAGCTGGTGGCGATATTCGTGCAGTGAAAATGGAGTCGTCAAGCCCTGCGGTATAGCCATCTTAGAGATTGTAGGGCTTCGGGGTAGAACCTTGAAGAACATTTGCAGTTCATCGTTCGTTAAGGCACTGAGAGCGTAAGCTTGGCCGGAATTTCAGCCAGCCTCACAGCAAGCAGCGTGCTGCCTGCGGGAGTCGAACGTACAGGGGTCAAAAATCCCAGGCCGCTCCGAACGGCCGCGGAGCGGCTCCTCTCCGCTATCGGGGCGCTGTTATCGCACGCTTGTCTCGGCGCGCTTGTGTTTCCAGGGTATGGGCAGAGAGGGAGTGATGCCCCCTCTCTCTCGCTCTCCTCGAAACGAAGCAGTAAAAAAATAGTGCGGCGTACGTCTGCAGCGTTCGCTCTCCGTATTCGGCTGTGGTGCAGCGTGTCGCGCTGTACCCAATCCCAATCTGTACGCATCTCTTCCAGCAAGATTGCAAGACATCCAGGCTGCAAACGGCGGGTTCTCTCACCACTGACCACATTTCATGTACAGATTGGCGGCAATCAAGCTGACTGTTTCAGTCGTGTCTGATTTCTTATTCTATGTGCGGCTATCGCGCAGCCTTTCCCCTTATTTTCGCATTTCCGGCCTAGAAGGTATGAAAAACTGCAGGTGGGACTGAAGATTCACATGTTTTCCTTGATATCCAGGATATATGAATAAAATGTTCAAAAATTGTGATGGGGAGGTATCACAAAACGACTTCATCACCACGGCGGTAGCACATCCTGGATCGCCATATTTCGTTTGCATCGTGCTTCTATTCGATAATCGGAAGTGGCGGCGGACGTGTTACAGTAGAAATACTGTTATACATTTTTTTGCCCTCTAAACTGTCACTTATTTGCAGGTCAGGTTTGGCGCGTCATAGCTTCCGCGGTGCCGAAAACAATACGAAAATAAAAGCTGCATATACTTAGGATACAAGTAATGAATTGACGCTATCAACAGCTCGTCAGACGATGGCTCCGGATCAAGCGTGACTACCCAGAATTCATGAGCAACACTTCCATTGCAGCCGCGCACGCAAGGCCAATTACTGACTTGAACCGCGGAGACAATCAACTTGCACTGAAGTGCTAGACGGCACACGTATACCATACGGCAGAAACGGTGGGCAAGGAGCCGTGTCATTCAAATTGATTCTGTCCATTCACCTGCTGTTCGCTGTCAAGCGACTGCATCCACCGGAGGCGCAGACATCCTCTTGAACATATGCCCTTGTCTGCAACTGCTGGCTCTGCCACCGTATGTATTTTAGAGGGAAAGCACTATTACGATAGTGCGCGCGAGAGCACTAGCCGGCCCCCGAAACCGACACACTCGTTTTAATGCGGAGGCGAGGAAGCAGCTAGGAGGGAGGAAAAACGTCTGCCGGGGCAAACGGCGCACACAAAGGAGCAAGAAAACTGTGTAGTCCGTGGCACGCCTTTCACGTCCGCTGGAGGCAACAGCATCTCTAAATAGATGGCATTGGCGGTATCTCAGCGGGGTCACGGAGACCGGGCTCCCGCACCAAGCGGCGCGATCAGCCGCGTGATCGGGGACAGATACAGCTGGAGTGTACCGATGAGGAAATTAACAAGAAGTTTAGGACGGAAAGGCCTGTTTTGCATATCCTACTCCGTTTAGCTATATAAAATCCCTACCATTTTATCGCTCTCCTCAATACAAGCGTGAGGAAGCAGAAGCAAAACAGGTTCACTGACAGGGACACCGTGCGTATATAGTAGAGATGCGCATAACTGCCCAGGCGCGAAATGATTCGCTCCTTTTCCCAAGCCGAACTCAACGTGCTTGAACGCCAAGTGGACAGGCCTGGGGCAACGCCAACCGTAGACACATCCGACTATAGGCAGGTAGACACCGATGCCGACTTTATGCCTATCCAGGGTTGTCGACTACATTGGTGCGTCCAAGAGTCGCGCGGTACCTGATATCGAGGGAACGGTGCAAGAGCATCTCGCTTAATCTCTTCGATTTTGACTAGCCATATGACGGCGTGTCCTGGAACTCATACGTTGGGCGCTTGTATTCTGACATCATGGCAAAATACTCCACCTCTTGCCCTCGTGAGTGCAGAGGGAGGAACGCATGAGCAGCCAGCGTAAGCCTCATAGCTGGAGCATACTGCGCAGCATTACATTAAATACCAGCAGAAGCTTCCACAAAACGTGCCAAATCCCCAACACACGAGCGACTTCATCTGCTTTGCCTGCGCAAAGACGCTAAACCTATTCATTAAAACAATACTCGAGATGACAACCTGTCAATAACGAAGCAGTAAAAACTCTTCAGAAATACAGGCAGAGAATGCGTCTTCAAACCCTGTTCGAGTGTACTATGCTTCCAGAAAGTTGAACAAAAATACTGGAAATACTGAACGTCAAAATTCAAAGTTGACTGCTCAGAGAGCCGCAACAGAACTTAGGTGAAGGTAAATGCACTATATCGTACGCAATGAAACCGAAACGTAGGAAGAAGCACACGAAGTCGTACTAAATACGGCCGCCAGCATAGTGCGTCACATTATGCGAATGGTCGTCTGCACCGCGACGCGCTGCACCACAGCCGAATACGGAGAGCGAAGAGCGAACGCTGCAGGCGTACGCCGCACTATTTTTTTCACTGCTTTGTTATCGAGGAGAGCGAGAGAGAGGGGGCATCACCCCCTCTCTGCGCTTACCCCGGAAACACAAGCGCGCCGAGACAGGCGTGCGATAACAGCGCCCCGATAGCGGAGAGGAGCCGCTCCGCGGCCGTTCGGAGCGGCCTGGGATTTTTTGACTACCCCTGTACTACAGTGCTCTAGAATATGGGTAGTGGGTTCAGGAGCCGGCGCGCTCCATGCGGTGCGGTGAGGCGGCGAGTGTCGACAGGTCCCGGATGTAAGCGGTGGCGCTGTTGTAGCGTGGGCTGTAGGCTCGGCGCGCCCGCGCGCGCGGCTAGCAGTCCCGCCAAGCTGCCTGCAGCTGTTTGTTGCTTTTTGTGCGGTGCATTTTTCCTCTTTGTGAGTTCGCGGCGTTAAGACTACGGTCATGCCGAATCGTCGGCGTCAACGGCATTGTTTTGCTCCCGGGTGCAAAACGGGATACCAGTGGACGAAAGGCGGTCAGCCGTCGCTCTTAGCTGTGCCAAAGGATGAGAACCGACGGAAGCAGTGGGAACGCAACCTTCATCGAAAAGATAAGGTTTTGGACGAAACCTGCTGTGTGTGTGTGAGCTACATTTCGAGCCATCATGCATTGTGAGGGACTTTATACACATCATTGACGGCAAAGAAGTCCGCATCCCGCGTGGAAAGCCGGAACTTTTACCCGATGCGGTGCCAACTTTGCTGCCGAACGCGCCGAGCTATCTGTCAAAGAAAACACCGCTACAGAGACCACCTAGAAAGAGGAAAAGCACAAGTACATATCCTAATGAAGCGAAAAGACCGCAAAGTAATGCTTCCGACGTTAACATGGAATCGAGGTGTTCGGGCATTGACACTGAGAGTAGCGTGTTGGCGAACGACCAAGACCCTTGTGAAGTTGACGAAGCATCGGTGCCGGACGATTTTTCTAAGCTGGATGTTCCTTCAAAGCCAGGACAGTGAGTTTACTGCAATTTGTGACAAAGGAGGGTTGCTCTACCCGTCTCGTGTGCTTTTTTGGATGGTGAGAAGGCTGGAAAACCTTTTCACAACTTTTCTTAGTCAGGAAAAGCTGTGCAGTAACAGCATAGTAGATGTTATGGTGCTGGGATAATCTCAGATTTCATGTGGTGTAGGGTGCAGCCAGCACTCAGAAGCGCTCACAGTCAGCGTTCTCAAGTTTTATGTTTTGACAAGGCTGCATTTTTATGTTAAATCAATCAATGAGTCGCGAGAAGCTCGCAGGAAAAAGAAGCTTCATGCTAACATGGGCAAGTGCTCATAGTCGCGCGGCTAAATGTACGGTGCAAACAAGAAAACACGGCATTCCTTTGAGAAATTCAAGAATGTCTCACACTGTGCATACATAGTTGGAGCGCTGCAATAAAGGAGTGCTTTGTTTTATAAAAGTTATTTTATCTTGTCTTGCATTCATCAGCGTTTATACATCGGCGGCAATTGACCCTTCGTTTTGATGAAAAAAATGCAGGCATCAAAACAACAATTAAAACAGGGGCATGAAATCTAAAGTTCGACGAAAACTCGTCCGGTCAGGTAGAAGATTCATGTAAAAAGGAAAGGAACGCCGACCAAAGGTTGTTAGAAAAAAAGACGTTTCGGCTTCCCTACGGAAGCCTTGATCAGAGTTATCAAGGCTTCCATAGGGAAGCCAGAACGTCTTCTTTTTCAACAACAACCTTTGGTCGGCGTTCCTTTCCTTCTTACAAAACAGAGGCATGCATACCACACTTAAAATTATCGCATTCACCTATAGTACGCTGTACACACAACGGTCTCTAAGTGAAGCGTTTTTTTTTTTATTCCAATTTCTTGTTGCCCCGCCCCTCTACTAAAACACTTCCGATGGCTCAAGCTGGAGTACACTCGGCCACGTTTGCCGACAGCTTCGAGTTGGCCGCTGGATAACCCCGATGATCGATAGAATGTTTGCTCCTCTCCCTGTACTCAGCCTTTCCTATGGGCGGCGATAATACTAGTATGCACTAACGTTGAAATATGGGAGCCGTACCTGCAAAAGAGCACGATCAGCGTTGCGAAGCATTAACGGGGCCGCTCGTCCGCACCACCGCGCTATCGGCTGTTGGCTACTACTACATCTAATTTTCTTGATTCGCCGAGAATATCTGTGTACAGCTTCACCTATTTGTAGGACCTGTTTTAAAAGACAGCGCCTTGCTTATTTCTGCGACGATTCTATGCACAGCGCGCATCCACGGCGCGGCGCGCCGCATTTCATACAGCCTATGCTCTGGTGGCGCCATCTGGTATCGTCGACACAAGTCGCCTCACCGCTGGCCGCTCCCTGAACCCACTACCCATATTCTAGAGCACTGTGCCTGTACATTCATCCGCGGCGTCGGGAGAGTGGAACTCGTTCGTTAGGAAGTTGAGCGCCTCCCTCATGACGCGCACACGTGGGTAGCTTCCTTCGCCGCACAGGTTGCTCCCGTCGGCGTGCTCCATCCGATAGAGGGCGATGCCGTACTTGTTGCCGGTCGCCTGCCTCTTCGAAGTGCACACCTGCAAGAGAATGGTCGGCAGGGCAAGTGGCGATTTTGAAAAGATGATGCGCATAACTGCGACAAAACGTGTAGTCTTAATCGCTCCACTTTTGTACGTTTTACAAGGTTAGCGGATTGCAGAAATGTGGATCTCAGGCTGCCCTGCATAGCAAGAACTACTGCGCCATGACGCCGCAGGTCGTCCTGCAATTATGATTTGGGTGCAGTGCCGGAGACTTCTAAGCCTAATTCCTGTCGTGTATGTGGAGAGCAGCAGCTTGGTACACCGGCGCTTCAGGTTCCGTCCCGGCTGGTATGCGGGGATGTGTGCTGCAACTGCGAAGCAGTGGCTTGGCTGAGGCTTGATTAATGCGTTTATTCTGAAGATGGAAGAAGCCTTGAGAAGGCAGACCACCATGCTGAAAAGCTTTCGCTTTGCAGGGCAGCTAAGCTCTGGCTTGGCTGAGGCTTGATTAATGCGTTTATTCTGAAGATGGAAGAAGCCTTGAGAAGGCAGACCACCATGCTGAAAAGCTTTCGCTTTGCAGGGCAGCTAAGCTCAAGCTATTTTCTACTCGTCATTCATATCGAAATTCGGCGTTTGCCAATTCACATTCAAAGCACACTGGTTTCTCTATCGCTTGCATCGAAATACTTTGTTTGCTTCATATTCCAATCGTTCAGACTTATTTTCGCGGCTGCTTCGATCCACGCCAAGAAACGGGCTGTGAAGCAGTTTGAAAAGATGGCATATTGAACTCTTGCTCCTATAAAAACTCGGCGCATTTTACATGTTACGCGAAATCAAGAAAACAACCGCAGGATCATAAAAAATTATCATGCAGAAGAGGAAGGAGTTTTATTTTTACATTGTGGAACAACATACCTCCATTTATTTCTCGTATGCTTATGAAAATTAAATTTTTAATGTCAAAGAGGGGGCAATTCTGGGAAGGCACACCTCAGGCGGTTTCATTGAGCCTGGTTTTTTGTCGGAAATGAACTCACTGCTCCACGAAAATCTATTAAATAAAGCCAATTGAAAAAACAGCAAGGGGTAATTTTTGGCGCTAACTGCCGGCGTTCATTGAGCGACCATTGGATTTCCTTTTTCCCAAGAATGGCGCTGAGGACACATTGCCTCGCTATCAGTACTGTGAATTCACCCAACGTGTTCTTAGTATGATCTTCTCGGAATATAAAGGTTCATGCGACTACATGCGTTGGGTTTTCATTTTAGAGCATTCGAAAAGCTCTGGCGAGTACCGATATCTTTGCACAGTAAAAAGCCGAACACAGCAGGCTTCACCACTATTCACCGCGATCGAAGGGATATGTCTGACAGCGGTGATACCTTATTTCACGCACACACATGCTCCAGCGTTCTTATTTGGTTCAAGCCAACTGCCAGGTAACAACCTCAGGATCGGAAGAGTTGTTCTTTTCTTCTCTATACCGCCGTTTAGCAGCGGCTGGACTCTACTTCTCTGCATGCAGGTCAAACGCTGTGATACAGACAAGGGTGTGACATTCCCGTAGAGCCAATGGGGACGATTTTGAAATGCGACGGTGGCGGTGCCTGGGAGTTGGCGGTAAAGGCATAAATTGCTCAAAACTTTTTGAAACAAGCTCAGCCAAGCCAATCCAGAAAAATCCAATATGGCGGCGTTTGTTTACCCGGCTGGTTGCGGGCGGTTGCTCGCGCGTTCGTGGTGCTGGCGGCCGCTAGCTCGATGCAAGCTTCGTAAATACTGGTGACTTGCTGCTCCCGCGCTGCATTCCCGCTTGATTTCCTAAGTACTTACGACATCTGCTTACCCGCTTTTGCATTTCGATGTGTCTGTTGAGGCAGCACGGTGCATGGTGGCGAGCGGCGCGGCCAGCGCGGCTGATTAGCAGCTGCTTAGGGCGCTCGCTCGAGTACCAAAAACGTAAATAGTTTTCTCCAAAGAACAGTTTATTAAAGGAAACATCAGTAGTGACAATCGATGTACAAAAGTGATTTTAGGCACCTTGGGCATTGCAATATCAGTGACAATCGTTCTAAAAATCTAAATTAATAAATTCCATTATGGAAACCTAGAACACATGAGCGAGTGCACAGAGAATATATACAGGGTACAAAGAGGTAAGGTACTATCAAGGTAGGTCCGGTACATATAAGCATGTGCTACATTCATGTAGCATATGCTTTTGTGCAGGTTCAGATGAACAGCAGTGAAGTACAACATCCGAGATGTATTGAAATGTATCTGTCTGTGGCTATGCATACACACATACAGAGAAGGGCAGCGAAAAGTTTCAGCCTTTCACTCGTTGCATCAGACTAAGGACAACATAATATGCTGCAGTGCTATAACTTAGTAAACAGATGCCATGAAAAGAACTTAGGTAACCTTGGGCACGTTTAGCTCTTGGCAGATGAGTTACAGGCTTGCATGCTTTAGGACACAGCTCGTCTGCCATGCCCTATTTTGGTTTCTTTGTTTTGTAGATACCAAGGGGAGGAAGATGCAACCAGGGCAGGCCGAGAATTGTGTGGAGAAGCGACTTTATGAAAATTCTCTGAACAGTTGTGGCCGTGGCTGGTGACGAACAGTAATTGGAGGTCATTAATTCAGCTTGCGATGACACATTGGGGTGTAACAAAATATGCGTGCGTATAAATAACTCATCTGAGAAATGAAAACGCACAGGGTTCGTAACAGGCCAGTAATGTTTCTCTATGTGGCGTTATACTGCATCTACCACAATGTCCAGTTATTATATTACTGAATGGTAAATTGCAAGTGGTCCGTGTACTGTACAGTATCTGCAAACGCTTATGGACGCCACACAGTTCAGCGTAATGCGCCGGCCGCTGCTATTGTGCCCCTCATGACCCATGTGTTGCTCCAAAAGGTGAAACTCCAAACGCTACAACTTCCAGAAGGAAAAAAAAAGCAACTACAAATAGCACCGCAGCATATTTCGAGCACGCTTGTATTGGACACCAGCAAACATGTCAAACATTTTTCATCTTATGCGTACACCCCTCTTAAATGTTACAGAGCCGAGCACCTGAGCCAGTCCGCGTTTGCTGCCTGTGGGTTCTGCTCTCTGTTTCATACATCAGGTGCAATGCTGTCAAAGCTAGCGCTCTTGTTTGCGCTGCCTGCATCCATGACCAAAAAGTAGTGCGTTCCTTGTGGTGAGCGAAACATGGTGAATGCTTTGCCTACAGGCTTACTACATGACGCATTTGTCATGAGCTTGATTAAATGCACTGTTATTGCTGACGACACGCTGTTGCTTTGTCAATCCTCAGACCACTCGGCCACAAAACAAGCACGGAATAACATACCTCCCTTCATTTTTCCTTGCTGATTACTTTCGTACATTTCACTGTGTTGTACCTTATGTATGAAATGAACTGTAGCTATCACCAATTTTCCCAGCAGCATAACAGAGGGCAAGCCATGACCAGAGGTTGCCAAGTTATATACCACAAGAACTCCTGGGTTCCGCAGAGCACTTTTTGGTTTTTGCGAGCACCTGAACCGATGTATGCTTCAACATTATGGTGTGCTTCACAAATTTACTTTTTGCACAAATGGCACTGTTACTGATCATAAGAACTATGGTTAGCATACAGCCAGTCATTAACTGAATTCTGGCATTCCTTGAAGGGCACTGAGCCTGTATACTTGTCACGCAGGAAGAAAGAGAAGCCAAAACAAAACGGTTTCCCTAGCACCTCTTGTAAGTTGTTAGCATTCAGCAATATTAATTTGAGAACCAATGGTCATAGCAATGCTCATACTAACAAGGCACACAAGGCTTCTAGAAGGCAAACTTGTACTTTGTAAAAGAAGTAACGCAGCAGGAGCAAAAGCAGTCAGTACAGTATATGTGCAATCGGAGCAGAATTACGGATAAACAGGTACATAAATACTTATATACATAAAAAATAAATAGTACAACAAAAAGTTAAAGAGAGAGCACATGTGTAGTAAGTAGGCAGCATTAAAAATCCAAATACAATAATATCCTAACACAGTGCCTCATGAATTTAGCCGGCTAATTTGCGCCTCTTTCTGGCGGGAGCACTCTGTTTTGTTTTTGACGTCATGCTCCTGTTTAAAAAGGAAAGGTGCCAATGCAGCCTTGTGCGGCAGAATAATTTAAGGAATTTAATTTTGCAGCCTAATGAACAGAAAACAGCTTGCTGGTTAGGCATCCTCTCAACAAGATTCCTGGACACATTGGACAAATGAGCACAGCAAGAGATTTCTTTTCTGAAGGCCGAATCCAATTTCTTTATATAATTTAGACATGCCTCAGAAGTTGCGGCAATTGACTGGAAAAGGTGCTCGGGAACACCATTCTCCTTGAGTAGTGCAAAGAATTGGTGTCGTCCATGGAGAGAGCCACCGTCTGCTGCAAGGAGTGTTCCCTCACATGTGCATTCTGTGGTTCTCTGGTCAAGAAAGCTCTTAACAAGAGTGCCAGCGACATGGTACACAACATTTTCGTATACTATGTCAGGGGCATCTTGTGAAGACGCCTGCAAGTCAGATGAACCTGAGCCTTGCTGCCTGCTGTGGCTTGTGCTTGGAGTGCTGCTTGGTGACAATACTGCAGAAACACTCTCCAAGTTGGTGAGGAACGCATGTGTTGTCACTTCGCAGTTTCCTTGCGAAAGTTTGAAAAGTTGGCCAATCCAAATATGTTTTACAGCAGCCACGAATTGGTACACATTAAGTGTCTCATTGCAGCCATGTTTTTGACGAACTATTGCAAAAAAATTTTCCAACGGATCCTGCTGCAACCGACGAGTGAAAAGATGAGTGTAATCGAAATCTGCCTTTAGATCTGTCCACAGCAGAAGTAAGGCTTTGATTGTAATCTGCCAACCTTTGATGGTGTGTGGTTGCTTGTCCAGAGGACCACCAAAATGCCATTGGGCGATCCAATCTATGCACGACTCAAGGAAGACATGATGTTCCGAGCCTTCTGTCATTGCGTACCGCAACTTGTCGTCCTGCTTTTTCAGGGCCGAACTGTTCAGGCAGTCAAAAAGCTTATCCATCCTTTCCGTGAACTCTGCTGTAAATTTTGCATCAACAGGAAGCTCTTGAATGGCAATGAGAGTGAGGAGTGCCACAGATACGGATTCGCTGAACACTTGTGTGGCGTACTTCACTCTCATGTCAGCAAAGGGCATCCTGTAGATGTGTTGCTCTTTTAGTTTTTTTGCCAATCTGCTTTTGAGATGCTCAACTGGTGTTTTGGAGGCCCGATCAATGTGACGAGTTTTTTTGTAAAGGGTTTCGATGTGTGTCCAGTCAACAACCTCAGAGCCAATGGTGAGCTTATGTCGTCGCAAATTATTTCTTGTGCATTTGATTAGGTGTGGGGTGTCAAACATGAAGTATATTTTGTGGTTGTTGACAACAAAATATGGTTCATGGATAGAATGGATGAGCATTCTTGACAGACTCACATTGTTCGACCCTTGATCACAAATGACCGCTTTCACCAGAAGACCTTTGGTTTGAAGCTGCTGAATTAAATCTAATAGCAGCTTGCGCATTGCAAGAACTGAAGTTGCATTGTGGGACGCTGCAAAGGCTACTGGCTGCATCCAACTTCTTGATATGCCAGACACCGCCATAACAAGGGCTATGTTTGCCACACGAGAAGTCCTAGTATTCCCATCATCTGTGAAGCCAATTACAATATCTTTTGATTGATCATACATCAAATTTTTTTTCAAGGATATTTCATCGAATAAAAGACAGCATGCTTTGTCTTGTAGTGGCCAATCTTTTGTAATTGATTCTATTGCATCCATGGCACCTGGAATGATACCAGGTGTCATTGGGATGTCTGCCAGCCAGCGCCTTAGCGTCCTCACATGTGGCAAATGGAGCATTTCTCTGAGGAAGCGATAAGCTTTTGGAGAGTGAAAGAACAAATTGAGAGCGAATTGTTTCATTTGTTTTGACCAGTGCTTTTTGGATTTCGGAAATGAGCAGAGCCTGATTTGAGCTTTAACCAATTCAAAAAGGTCTTGTGGCAAATGCGGTTCAAGCTTGTTGAGAGCCTCCTGCGGCGTTACTCGCCTTGTGTCGTGCCTTTTCCTAATCCGACTCAGTGCCTTTCGGTACCTGTCGCTTCGAGAATGCAACTTCTCGAAGCGCTTTTTGGTGCGAGGGGTGTACACAACTGCGCCCTTCCTCCGCCGACTCTTGGGCGTTCCTGATGCTGGTGTCATCACTGGCTGTCTGACACTCTCTTTGGCACCGCTGAGGCCACTAGAACCAGCTTCAGCTGCAAAAAATATATAAAAAAAGCATATTTATGTTTGCCTCAGAGCGAGACCTACATCTACATCCTCCCCTTTTACGGCACAAGACTTGCTAGGCCGTGGTTAATACTAGACGCGGAGATTTGAGTGTAATGCCACGTTTCACGTGGCACTCACTGTCAAACTGGACGTCCTGCGTTCACCGCTATGGACGAGAGTGACGCTGGTGAACACTGTCAAGGTTCGGTTACACTATAGGCACCCCCCCCCCCAAAAAAAAAACAGACGTTTGGACCGCCGTCGCCGTAGCTCAGTTGGTAGAAGTACGGGAAGCGAAATTTGGAGGTCGTGAATACTGATGCCACCTGCAGCATGTGGTTGTGTTTCTTCTGCTTTCTAATCAATCATCTTTTTATAGCTACCCAATTAACCTCCCATTTATGAACACTACAAATTCTAAGAAAAGCATCCCCAAAGCTCCTTTGTTTCGTTGACTTTTGGCTCCTCCACGGATGCTCCTTACAGCATTGGCGAAAGGCGGTTCTTACTGTTGTTCCCGTACCCTGTGATAATTTTGAGGGCATTCGACAATGCCAGCTTAAAGGAAACTTTGGAAGCCGAAGAAGAAACTAATATTTGGGGGTCCGCAGCCAAATATTGTTGCAAGCTTAGAAGAAACCTTATACAACTGCCATGGCATCCTCCTTGAGCACAGCATCTGTCCAGTAAGAAGAGTTCCTGCTCAACTTAAACCCGATGTATTCCGACATCAGCGGCTAGACCCCGACAGAGGTCGTTGGTCAAAGCAAAGACGTGCTAACGCGGGAACTGATAGATGCGTTCCATATCAAAAGGAAGGTCGGACTGCGTCAGCAGCCGTTCGGTGAAAATGTTCTCTAACGAGTATAAGTTTTTAGTCAGCCTTATCTGATGCAAGCGTGTGAGATTGGCACGTCATTCGCAGGAGTGTTCTGGTGATTGTGTTCTTGAAGGAAATGAAAAATTGTATAAATGTGTGCGATTGGTCTTTCCATTAAGCCAGTTGAGAGTAGCTCATGTCCAGCTCATCTTCTGTCCATTGTGTGTTTTTTGTCGCGCTACAAGCATGCTCTCAAGTAAAATGAACCAACTCGCCCAGCGAAAAGTTTTATTGAATTTAAAATGTTTGTTTTTGCCTTTTGCATACACTGCGCCTTTCAATGCATTATGAATCAGCGGCTGCCTCTGGCTGTTTTTCTATTGCGCAACCTAGAAGAACCAGTGAGCGGTACTTTGTGCATAAAAAAAAAAAATGTCAGTTATGGGCACTTGTTGTGAAACGAACGCCATCTGAAATTGCAGCAACAAAACGCCGGCGTCAGTCAATGAAAGAACAGCAGGTAGAGAAGTAAGCCCCACCACCGCTCATTACCATTTACAACCCAAGACGCAAGCTTAACAAGGTAATAGATGCATTAGTGGCATGTGATGAGCCTTCTCCATGGTGATACTGTTACGTGATGACAAGCTTATGAAGACGGGACTGCATAACACACGGCGCTAGAATGATTTAAAGGCTGCGGCTTAGCGCGAGCACTGCGTGCCACGCCACTGCCCACTTTGTAGTCTTCGATTAGTCCGTGACACTACCCGGGGCCGCCCAGTGATCGGTACAATCGCTGGCCAGATACTTTTACTGTACAGATACATTCACTGTAGAGAGGGAATCCGATGTTCTAATACACATTATCAATCAAGAGGTGTTCTGCAAGGATCGGGGCTATCACCGCTGCTTTTAATATCTTGGTCAGTGACATGCATTCATCCTGATATAACAGTTTTTGTGTATGCAGACGACATAGCTTTTTTCGCCTCGGCCAGGTATGCCATTCTCTTTAGCGCAATCTGCATAGATATCTGGATGCTCCTGGAATATGACTGCACCGCATTAATTGCTATTTCCTCCAGACACGCCTTTGCACATTTCATTACTGCATCGCTCTAACCAGATTCGATAAGCGGAATCCGTTAAATATCTAGGCGTTATCACCCAGCATTAGACTGCAGCCTTTTGTATAAAGAACAATGTGTTTAAAAGAAAAAGCGCTCTAGGGCGCGCTCTAGGCCAATAAAAAGTTTGGGATGCACCGTGACACATTACTGTTACTATGAAAAGAAGGCCCATACATGAATTTGGTTGCATTCTATTCTCTGGTAGTGCAAATTACAAGATTCAACCCTTGATCTTACTGGAAACGCGCTAAACGTCTCTTCCTAGGTCTCCAAAGATCAGTTTCAAACGTCCTGATTTATCTAGAAGCCCATGTCCCTTATCAAAATTCCCGCTTTCAAATACTCATGGTGCGAACTTTCCTCAGGTCGTTGGACTCGGTGACTAATGTCAGTACTCTTAGTTCTTTTGTCTCAGCAGGCCTTATTCTTTTGTCATCATTGGCTACAGTTTCAAATGCCACAAATTACGTTAACGCAGAACCTTTTAACACGCGATTGGTGTTGACCTCAGTTCTTTGCACTGGATTGATGACATGCCGGCTGCAGTGGAATTCCATTTTGATCACATCCTTCCATCTCATGTGAAACCCACGCCCGCAAACATTTTAAATGGTCTTCTTTCCGATCACATAGAGGAATGAATACCCTCATCATACGGTGCTTTCTACCAACGCCTCCGTCAGCTACCAAAAAGCTGCAGTGGACATTTTTTCGCAGGATTTGGCATGAGCTATTCTGTCCGCATCGCAGATTATATTTCAATATCCTTTGCTGAATTTTTGGTCCTTGGAGTGGCCTTGCACAAAATTCCATGTCATGTTTCACAATTTATCATCCTCGCTGATTGTTTGTCAGCTTCAGTCTCTTTTGAAACTTCGCAAAAAGATTTCCTGAACCGTTCCCTGCGATTTTTTTCCCATGCACTTTGAACTAGGTTCGGTTTATCTGGGTTGCAGGCCATGCATATATCCATTTAAATGAGGTGGCTGATTACTTAGCAAGATCGGCTCTTGACTGGTCAGTGACACATCCCGTCCCGAATTTCAGTCTGCTGGCGATTTCAATGTTTCAGCGGTTCCAACACACACATCAGCCAGGTTACACGATCCCTTACTAAATGCAACTGATTGTCAGCCCTTAGCATATAATACGTTCGTGTAAGCAAAACCATGCTGTATGAGGTATCAATGACGCGATTGCGGTGCAGGATTCCCAGTTTGAATTTGACACGGTTGCGGGGCAAGATTCCCAGTTTTAATTTATATCTATGTAGATGTGGGTGGACACCGAGAAACCTATGTGACGCATGCGAGGAAGTTGAATCTGTAGACCATCTTTTCCTCTACTGTGCAAAGTTCGCACATCAGAGAAATATTTACCTAAAGGTCCCTCTATCCAGGTTAGGGCTCCTGTAATCCCTTCCTGTGTTATCGTTTGGTGCGCGCCAAATTATTTGCATAGGTTTCAATTTGTCAAATTTTCACTCTTGGCGCTAATATTTTGTCATAATCTGCAATGAAAATTTCCTTCTTTATGCCACTACACCTTGGCCATTCCCCCTTGTGGGTATGTGTCAAGTTTTAAGAGGAATAAAAGAAGAAGAAAAAAAAAGTTGTGATGGGGTTCAGGAACGCCAAAACAAAAATGGCAAAGTGTTGAAGTGCTGGCCACCACGATGAGAGAATAAGTCACGGTTCATGAATCTTCGACGTACCATTTGGTGTGAGGTGCTGCGAAATCATCGGCATCCTGGTCCTGGAGCTTCGGCGTCCTGCGTCAGCCACGGTCATCGGCCTTGAGTTCTTCGCCTGTGTCGCCCGGCCGTGACCCAGCCTTTCAGACTCGAAGCGACCTCGCCGCTCACCCCAGCCCCGTCCACCAGCCCGCCCTGAAGACACGACAAAATGGTGAAGCTGCCGCAACCAGAACCTATGAATTGACCACCCCAAGACGCTACCCACACGTGGAGACACCGTTCCCCTGCCCGGGCCGTTCGGTACGTCCTGGGGCCTCGGCCATCGGCTCCTGGAATCCTGTGGCCTGGAAGCTTCGTGGACCAGGGCCCATTCTCTCATATCTCTCATCGTAGCGGCCAGCACTTCACCATATTGTCACTCTGTTTTGCCGTTTCTGAAGCTCATCGTCATTTCGCGCGTCCCTTCGTCGGTGTCTATTTGCAATCGGGGCGATCGCTCGGTGGCCCCGAGTAATGTAACGATGATGAAGCTGGCAGTGGCGTGGGACGGAGCGTTCGCGCTAGGGCAGCGGCCTTTAGCTCACAGCATTACCATCAGCCATCTCGTCTCATTCTTCGGCTGGCCGCCACGTAACTTTATATAAGGATATATCCTGCCCTGATTGCGCTCATTTGTTATGCAATACCACCGCTGTGCCATCATGTTCAGCGTATCCTTCTTCACTCCTACCGCCAAAAAAGTTCTCTTGCGTAAGCGCAGCATCTTTTAGGAGGGCTTATGTCTTCCAAGCGCACTGATGACACTCATACGATAACCGGCTGTCACGCGAGCATTGTGTATGGCCTGGTTACTATGGACTTGTAGTGAATTTATAGGAACGATCATATGCTCCTACGGGAGAAGAACAATTCGGGACCTTCTTTCCTTTACGCTAAGTGCCTGAACCCGACTATTGTTCTCCCACAAAGAAAGCGCACACTACCAGAGAGCATACCCGTTGAAATATGATACACGGCTTTCACTGCATTCAACTGCCGTCAACAGAGCCGGCGCCACTTTTATGTGCCGAGCTGCAACACGAACACTCCGCGCACTTCATATCGTGCACGCCAAGCCATTGTGACACACCGAAATGACCACTTCGTCAAGGATAACAACTAACATCATCTATAGCGCGATCTATTCGTCCAGCAACAGAGTGCATAAACACTCTTTCCGTTACCGCCCAAAAATAAAACCTGCACTTGTAGCGGCTGGATCGCTCTTTCTGGACAAGGTTAGCCACTCTGATGGCCACGTCTGCTTCAGCCCATCGATGGTGTCGGAAGGAGAAGGAGGCTGTATTTGATCATAAAATGGTGTTGAAATAAAGAGCTGCTTTTGAGTACACTGTGCCAGTGCGCTAGCGTGAGACCGACATGCGAGGCGTACTCACGTTCAGCGAGCGAATTTCCATAAAAAGTGACAAATATTAGAATGCAAGACAGCATGTGTGTAGAATCTATATTTCATGGCGCTTTTCTCGTGCCGATGCAAGTACTGTGTGCGCGTACCTAATCAGATATCTCAACGGTTGTTGCGTCTGCTACATGTAGACTTGTAGACATGTAGACGTCTGCTACATGCAGGCATCTCTCCACGGCTTGCGGGCACCACGAACTTTTTTCTAATTCCTGTTCCATAACAAAATATGCTGGACAACTATTCAGCTACATGGAACATGCCAAGCTTTAACGGATACGTTCTTGCTGCTGTATATAACGCGAAAAGAAAACAACTCCAAACTTTTATCTGACCGAATAAGTGCGGGCACGACAGCCTGACGGGAGCAGCGCTTCTCGTAGAAAAGCAGTGTAAGATGAAAATTCACATAATTTGAAGCGCGCACTGAGCTTACAGTCTGCTGTCTGCTTTGAACTTCCAGAAATGGTCAAGAAAATTGTTTCCTGCCACTATAGCCACTGGCGCGGCAACAAGAGAAATGGTTGATAAGAAATTTTAGTCTTTTCTGCAACTCGGGACGTAGAAAGCGACAGTTCTCAAGACAAGCTTGTGGGAATAAATGGCAATCTTATTACGTAACGCTCTCTGGGCATCAACTGCCGCGCTTAGTGACACGGAGTGTGCATTCAGTTTCCCTGTTCTTCTCCCAGCGGTTTTTTCGCCCAGTCAAAAGGCGAGAAAAGCGGATTCGGAGTTTCTTTTAATGAATGGAATTAAAAAAGAAACCTCACCTTTCTTCGCAGGTGTCGTTCGCGTTTTGGCCACTGGAAACAAAAAAAAAGATATAAGCACGTTGTGGCCACATTGCTTTTGCGCTCCATTACTTTAGGATGTAAATTGCGTAATAACTGTCGCAATAAAACAAGGCTCTTGTGCGGCTACAGTGTTATATTCGCTGTATGTGATTAATTTTTGCGAAAATCTATGTGCAATTACATTGTAGACTAACACTGCACTGGACGTGATACAACATTTTTTTTTTTCAGTTATATTCCGTCGACAGCAGTCATCCAAAAAGCTGCGTCCACTGGCGGTGCGTCATTCAAGGCTTGCCGTGCTGTCTTTGTAAAGCTTAACGCAGCCGTAACGCACCCAGTAGTAAGACAATGAAGGCATTATTTTTAGCCTTTCAGCCATGTAAAATCAATTGCAGCGTGATTTGCTAAAGACAGTCATCGAAAATTGCGGCGAACACTTTTTGCGTTATCGTACATTATGAACCCGGTTACAGGGCACTTCTAAACATAGGCCGTTAGTATTCAAGGCACCACAAGTATTGCAGACGCTGAAATTGAGATCGCAGTTATTCCTCACAAAATTAGGAATTGTTCCATTGGGTATTTCAGAATAAGCAGGTTTTAATATCCACGTTCCCAGGTTTAATCAAATTATAGGCCACATGTTCCTTGCAAAATAAACTTTCCAATGCCCGTTTTATCTGCTTTTTTTTTTCCGCGGAGTTCAATTTACTTAACACTGATATGAAATGTTAATTGTAGGGTTTAACTTCCCGGACCAACCCAGTGGTTATGAAAGACGCTGTAGTAGAGGTCTCCGGATTCATTTAGACCTCTGGAGGTGCTTTAGCGTGCGCTAACACGGAAGATCACGCGGGCGTTTTTGTATTTTGCCTTGAGCGAACGGCATGCAGCTGCCGAACGCAAAGGCCAATGAGCTACCGCAGCGGGTTAGAACACTGATGGGTCAGTGACCTAAACCTGATGACTCTAACTAGAGAGAGCGTTCTCTAGTATAGGAACTGACATGTGCAAAGATTCCGAAACAATTTAAGATATAAATAAAAAAGTGAAGGTTGTTTCACTCTGCGAAACAGCTTTTTTTTATTCTCAAAGAACACATGTGACAGAGCAGTTAAATCAGACTCTAGGGACAAGAGAAGTAGCATGTTCCCTGAAATTATAGTGAATCTCCTTTTGCATCAGTACTTACCGAACCCGGTCACTGTAACCATGGCACGTGGCCTCAGACTTCCCGTTCCGCTGACGCTGCTACTGAGATGCCCTGCAGAGTGAAGCAACAGGCGGACAGATGCCAGCCAACGCTCTGTTTAGAAGTGGGGTGGAAAACTTTGAAAATGACTTCAAAGAATATCGCTTCAGCCAAGAGAGTATCAACGGGCGAAAACGTGTTAGCACTGCGTTTCACTTACGGGGACAACACCAAAGGCGAAAAAATTAAAAGGAAAATAAGAGTTGTATAAGTACCACATGAGTAGAATGCGACAGCATTAGAATCGCAGCGGTACAAGTACTTAGAAGAGAGCCTGTGCTTCTCGCGGTCGTAGATATACTTACAGTAGGTTGTGCATCGCTGCCAACTAGAGTTGCCCAACGCACGTCCAAACTCAGTAATGAGCAGCTGCACATTGACACTGGGACTACCATAGCCGCCGAGGACATCTTCCAACTTGCTTGTTTCGCCTTTTGCCGGCTGGACGTTCTGCCTTTTTTCCCAGTGTAGAATTTTCAATGTGTACATTGTGACGTCACCGCCATCTCACCTTGGTGACGGGACCTTAATACGTCATCGTCTTCTTCGCCAATCAACGTCTTTTGTGTTAACATCATCATCATCATTATGAGCCTGACTACACACAACGCAGCCACTCTTCCGCGTAGAAAAGCCGTCGGTACCAATTTTGCTTAGCTTGGTATTTTCCTTCAGTGCCCCTTTATGTGGCCCCATAGTTCTTAACGTGCGCTGACATCGCACAGCACAAGGGTGTTTTCGCATTTCATCATCATCATCATCAGCCTGACTTCGCCCACTGCAGGGCAAAATATTCTCCCATGTCTCTCCAATTAACCCTGTCATTTACCAGCTGCGCCCACCATATACCCGCAAACGTCTTAATCTCATCCGCCCACCTAACATTTTGCAGCCCCTGCTACGCCTGCCTTCTCTTGGAATTCGCTCCGTTACCCACCAGCGGTTATCATGTCTTCGCATTACATTGAATTTAATTGAAATTATTTTCTCTAGAACCACTGAAAGGATGTCCAGGCAAAACGCTGCTTTTGCAGCAGGTCTGGGCCCGGCAAACCGTAAGCTAGCAGTGGCTTCGACATATCAGGTGATTGAAATAAACATAAGAATGATACTAAAAAGAGCAAGGATACACACTATAAAATACAAACAATGAATACGCTTAATAAATGAAATTGTACGGTTAAAACTATGTATTCTAGGCTCGCCTAGTGCAAAATAATAAGTAATCAAGAAATACACATGTAATAGAATAACGAATATGTACTTAAATATTCACAAATATATATTTTGAACACATGTACATACATAAAAAGCAGAATATACACAGCAACTTGATTGAAATAATCAAAATTTTAAAGAAATGCACAAAATTGTCTCTGTAGATCACAGTGCATCTATAGAAGCTACAGTAATGAATCTAAAAACCTCATAACTCAACAAAATTCAGTGGCAATTTCTTGAATCTGAAATTTGTCGTATGTTTATAATTGATGGGTACATGCCGATGATTGTGTTGTAGCGTTTGGAGTATCCGTGCTGCGTACATTATCAGAAGTATGTTTAATTTTTCGAGACGCTGTTTCAGTTATAAAGGCATTGTAAGACTATTTGAAAAAGAAAACGAACGTAGCATCCGGAAGTCGTACATGTGGTCTATTCTGATAATCTGATACATTGACATTAAAACGTTTTTTTGGGATGGGTAGTGTACGTTTACAATTGTGACGAAGGGTTTTGCATTGGAGGCGCAGAATCTTCGCGATATTTGTTTTCTTAGTGGTTGCCCAAATTAACCTACAATAATCAATATGAGATTCAAAGAGTGCATAATAAATTTGTCGCTTAAACTTTGAGGGTAGCAGCGTTCGGCATTGTGACAATGCTCCAGTTGTCGCAGCGAGCTTTTTACATATGTTATTCACCTGCGCATCCAAGCTGAGATTAGCTGAGAAAACAACTCCCACAACTTTGTGCTCATTCATAATTTCAATTTCAATATCAGCATATCTAATTGCGTGTTGAATTTCAAGTGGTTTATTTTTTGCCGGGAAGATAATTGCTGTTGTTTTTGCTGCATTAATCTTTTTCTTGTTGCTCTGCGACCAGAGCAAGAGCTTGTCAACCACATATTTGCATTTTTATTTATTTATTTATTTATTTCAGTTACCCTCTTGGCCCAGAGGGCATTATAGAAGTGTAGACTTGGACCAGAAAAAAAGACTTAGCTGTCATGTGCATATTATGAAGTTCGTCGTTTGGTTTAGTGTAACAATATAATTTATATATAAATTAAATAATAAAGGCCCCAAAACAGTCCCTTGTGGTACGCCACGTGTAGCTGTGACAAAATTTCATTGTTCCCCATCGACTCATACACTTTGAGTTCTATCACTGATTTATGATCGTAACAGTTCCAGTGGTATGTCCCGAATTCCGTAGAGTGAAGTTTTATGCAGTAGTATACCGTGATTAATACAATAAAACGCCTTGGTGAAGTCAATAAATAAACCTAAGGTATGATTGTTGCTCTCTATATTTTGAAGTATGATTTCTTTCACAGTCAATAAGACTGGCTAAGTTCATCTATTCTTCCAAAATCCATGTTGAGCATTGGTTAATACTTTATGCTTATCTAGAAAAACGAATTACTCGATCATAAATTAGTTTCTCTAGCCCCTTTGAAAATATTGGGAGAACAAGGTCTGTAATTTGAAATCAATTTTTTATCGCCTCCTCAGAGAACTGTAGTTAATCTAGTTTTCTTTAGGGAAACTAGAAATGCACCCATTTCAAGTACCAAGTCATAGATGTCATTTATAACAGGAAGAATATGCTCTAAAACATATTTAACAGGTTTTACTTGCATATTATCTGCATCTAAAGCTGTGCTGTTATTCAACTGAATAAATGTTGTGTAGACTTCTAATCCATTGGTTGGCTGCAAGGAATAGCCGCTCTGAATAGCCTAATTCAAACTACTGGTCATTGTCCCTATGTGTAAATTTAATAAAATGTTCATTATATTATCCCACGAGTGCAAATCGGAGTTGTTTAAAGTAATTCTGTTTGGCTCGGTGTTCTTTCTGCGACCTAGAACCTCATTTACTACCTTCAAACAATATTTGGGCTCTTTCGCGCGATATCAGTGAATAATTCCTGGAAGTACACTTTCTTGGCCCGCCTCATTTCTGCATTCGACCTTTTTCTGGCTGCTTTAAAACCATCTTGATCGGCAGGGGAGCGCATGCGCAGAAAGGCATGATAAACAGTATTCTTCTTTACCATCATGCCTAGGCGAGTTATTATGACCCACGGTTTCCTCATATTTTTTTTTTGGTTTGTTAAAGCCCCTAAATAGAAAGTCTATCTGTACGAAGATTTAAATTATGTGGTATAGGCATCACTTCCATCTTTATTGGGAAATATAAACGACCAATCATAAATGGCGCAACATGTTTGAATAACTGCCAAGCCAGGTCTGTATGTACTGGAATAAAATCGGGCAAGAAGCATCAGTTATAGCTCTTGTTTCTGAGTTGTAGATCATAACGACCGGTAGATCGGTAAATCCAGTAAGTAAATCAATTAAATACGTACTAGATGTCGTGACGCAAGTTGATGTTTCAATTACATTTGTGAAACCAAAGGTGTGAAGCGTTGTAATAAGGACAGTTGCGGCAGTACTATATTGAGAAATGTTAATATTAATTCACCCCGCAGATTAGTCTGAGGTTACTAATACGCACGTAGTCAAGAATTATGTCGAATAAGGTAATAAAATTTGAAACATTGCAGTCCGGGGGCCGGTACGCAACTCTAACCGCTTCCTGCTTATAGTATATTTAAAAGTCAGTGCATGATGCCCCTCACAAGCGAATCTATTTCTCTTGATTTCGACTAGGATGCCATGAACGCGTATTTGTTCCCTCACCCACTTTGCCCGCTTCCGGTCTCTAAACGTTACACCTATCATTTTTCTTTCCATGGCTCGCTGCGTTGACCTTAACTTAAGCTGAACCCTTTTGGTTAGCCTCCACGTTTCTGCCCCGTAGGTGATAAAGCTGTTTTACACTTTTCTCCTGAGGGATACAATAATCTGCTATTCATGATCTCAGAGGACCTGCCATATGCACTCCACTTCATTTTTATCATTGTAGTTATTTCTCTGTCATGATCCTTATCAGCGGTCCCAACCTGCCCTAAGTAGACGTATTCCTTTACAACTTCCAGTGCCTCGCTGCCAATTGTGAACTGCTGTTCCCTTGCTACACTGTTCAAAATCACTTAGGTTTTCTGCATGATAATTTTTAGACCCACCGTTCTGCTCTCTGTCTAACTCACTGATAATAATTTGCAGTTCATCGCCTGAGTGACTCAGCAAGGCAATGTCATCAGCGAATTGCAGATTATTCAGGTATTCTATATTTACTCTTATTCCCAACTGTTCCCACTTCATGCCTCGGAATACCTCCTGTAAACAGGCGGTGAATAGCATTGGCGAGATCGTGTCTCCTTGCCTGACGCCCTTCCTTATTGGAATTTTATTGCTGACTTTATGGAGGACTATAGTAGTTGTGCAGTTGCTAAATAATTTCCAGTATTTTGGCATAAGGCTCTTCTACCCCCTGATTACGCAATGCCTATATGACTGCTGAGGTCTCCACTCAGTCGAATGCTTGCTGGTAATCAATGAAAGCTATATATAGAGGTTGGTTATATTCTGCGCATTTCTCTGTCACCTGATTGACAGTGTGGATATGACCTATTGTGTAATATCTTTTGCGAAAGCCTTCCTGATCGTTAGGTTGATTAAAATCTAATGTTGCATCGACTCAATTGGCGATTAGTCTTGGTCAATACCTCGTAGGCAACTGCTTGGCTTTTTTTTCATATGAAGTAAGATTATATTTCTGTTCTTCCAAGCTTCTGATACGACCGAGATCATAAGTCATTGCGTATACAGGGTGGCTAGATTTTCTAGCACAACGTTTGTGTTAACGCAGGACGCGAAATCGCGTCACGTGAGGATAAATGCTGTAACATTAAAAAAACTCCACGACTTCTCGCTGAAAACCTTCCTCCTCCTCCAGAACGGCCACTCTTAAGGCCGCTTTGATATCACTGCAACAATTAAAAGATCCTCAAACAATTTTGAGTAATTACATGTTGCGCTTATGGTGGCGCGAATTGCAGCAGAGGCAGTCTCTTATATGTTATTTAGCTCCCACTTCCAACTGTGGCTGACTGATAATGCCTGCGTTTGCAGTTCACCTCAGTTGCACAACTTTTTGCGACATACTGTGCTGCATGATTAGTTGGTCTATAAAGCCTCCTTTTTGATTCGCTTATCTATGCCATGTGTCGTACTCTAAAATGGGCGTGGATGAGCCTAAGAGGCTTCGTGTGAGCAATAAATATTTTAACACGCAATGATAGCATTGTATGTGGTTACTTTCACACATGCAGCAAACGTACAATGGATGCTGTCGGAAATCTTTGATCTAATTGAAGAAAGAAGTGCACTGTGGACAAATACCTACCACTTCAAAGGTCTCAACTCGCCTCTTTCCTGCATATGCGTGGAAGTACCACCACGAGTTCCGCCATTTCATTCTCTTAAAAGCACATTTGGAGCAAGTACCATTTTCCATGGGTGTCAGACTTCCTGGTAGCTTCGGCAGTGCGTGTAAAATTGCAGATAAAGGAGCTTGTCAAAGGGCAGAAGTAAAAACTGAGAGGGCATCTTAGAAATCCATATGCAAGGCAGGAGATTGCGCAGTGATAGAGAGCGACATTGCATACACATTGCCGACGGCCTCTAGAATATACCGATGTCTCACTTTCACTTTGCATGCAACTTGTACACCGCTACGCTTATCACTGCTAACCGGTTTTCGTGCTGCCCTCGTAAGCGCATCGGTCGTAAATGGCCGCTTCAGGTGACGCCTTTTGTGAGTATAAAATATGCACAACGCGAAAAAAACGGGACGAAGCTAGAACAACAACACAGGCACTCACACAGTACCAACGCTCTCAGCTGCTTCAAATTTTGGACCTTTTTTTTCTCTCAAAACCAAAGAGCGGAGTTATAATAGGCGTATATGCCGATGGCTCGCCACTCTATATTATGCAGGCTAAGAGGCCGGAAGGGAAACCCCAAGAATACTTTTACCGTTGTGATATGATGCTCTCGTAACATTGCTTAGGGTCCCCGCAGCTGGGCACAACAAGCAGTTTTTTTATAATACCGAGGGTAACCGAATTTCAGCAGCAGAAACAGAAAATCGCCACCGAAATTTTATTCGAGGGCAGGGACGACGCACCGCTCCAAGTAGTCATGGCGTCAAGGACATTACTGGAAAAGCAGTCGTAAGCGTGTGGAACAGAGGGAATAGAGACTAAACCCTATTATTCGGATTATAAAATCAATGAACCGACCAAACACAAGCCTGAACCTTTAGTCCAGCGAACCAGACTCTGCATCAGCGTGCTGGTGATTTTTGTGACGCGGCAAACGCGTAGTGTTGCCCGTTGATGTCACCTGATCTAACGCCTTGGAAACCAGAAGCTGAAAACTCCATTTTCGAGAAACTTTAAGGCCACATGAACAGCATACTTATTAGGAAAAAAAAACCCGCACGCAAACTTTCATCAAATTACATGAACTTCAAAAAAACGCTCGTAGTTGCCCTCTAAATGAACAGAACGTCGTAGGGAAGCTCGCTTGGAGAATCAACGAACAGTGCTTGACTACAGAGCAAGAGACGCTTTCTGCTAACGCTCTCAGAAAAAAGTAGCCTAGGATGCGTATTACGATATGAGATTTACTTCCATGGGCGGCTCCAACCCCCGCCATGACTCAAAGGGGATGCAGCAAAAAAAAAAAAGGACAGCCCAATGAACGGCACGAGTGCCATCGAACGGCACTGTAGCCACAACCGATATATGGATGCTTGAGAGCCGGCATGCATTCTGCCCTGTACTGTCTCACAATGTCAACGTGGTTGTTCAAATAGTGGAGCAGCACTTGTTCTCGCAGTATTGTCGGTAGACAGCAATTTTCTTGCTCATACGCACAGCATACGTATCCGTAGCGCTTACATTTGAATCACGGTCGTCTTGACTGCACTGATTTCAGGTCCGGATACACTAACCTAGTAAACTTAGTTGCAGAGTGTTCAGGAACGCAGAGAAAACAACGCACAATGAAAATGACCTGCACTGCTACCATCCGACGCAGTACAGCCTCCGACAAAAATACACAGCCCACTGCGCTCGACCGCGGAGTGGCTGTGCGGCCGACTGGTAGTGGTGTGGTGGTAAGTATTTATTGAATCTGTAGAATGAGGTGTCTGGGCCCAGCTCCGCACAAATCTAGGTGGAGCTCTATTCCGGAGCCCCAATGGCGTCTAGCGCCCTGGCGACCAAGGTCTGTTGGGACTGTAGGTAATGGCAGCTGAGCAGCGCCTCCTCCCAGGCCTCCCTAGATGGGTGGGAGATGAAGGATTGAGAAGGGTGGGGATTGGAAGGGCAGGCCCAAACCATGTGGAAAGCGTCCGAGAGCGTCGCTCAGCACAGGCTGCAGCCACCATCAAATTCCAAACTGAAGTGTTTCAATACTGCCGGGCACAGCACCGTATTTGTAAAAATTTTGAGAAGGATCGAGCCTTTCGTCTCCTCTCTGGAGACCCTTACAGGGTTCCGGAAAGCGCCGATGACTGTCCTTATAATATGAGGTGATGCCTTTGAATGTAATTAGAAATTGGGTAGGATCGGAGTAGGCTTCCATAGCAAGTGTGAGTGCCCGTGGAGAGAGCGCACGGGCCGCCTGGTCGGCTAACTCATCGCCCAGGAGTCCCTGGTGGCCGGGAGCCCAGATGAGGTTACAGTTAAGGGCAGGGCACCCATCGCTCAAGGGCGCTTGGTGCGGGGTATAGAAAGTGAGGGTGAAAGGCTACCTTGTTCTCAAGTCTGGAGAGAGAAACAGAGTAGCACTGACTGCCCGATACTATGTGCGCAGTTCGAACCACCGTCGTTCGAAGTATTACTTCGTTCGTAGCGCCTGTGCGAGGCCGCTGTTGTATCAATGCAACTAGAGTCGCCGTCGTTCGGCGCTCCGAAGCGGACGCGTGCGGTGAATGTAGATATGATGTCGCGGGAGCTCGAATATAAGCCGTGGGAACTTGTTCACGCTAGCGCGGCCTAGGCCTGAAGAAAATGCAGTGATCCAGAAAATGCCATGCGCGCTCTCGCACTGATTAAAACGAATAAGAAAGGTCTGAAGACCGTTTGTGCCTGGCAAGAAGCTTTGCGCTGTACTGAATTCCTTTCAGGCTCCTTTGTTTTTGTGATTTGTGCCTTTTGGCAGCCTTTTCGTGAGCTTTTCATTTCATTCCAGTAACTCACTCTGCCGCATACCCTGCTGCTTTGTAACAAATAAAACCGCAATTACTAAATGAATTAGCTGCTTATTTAGAAAGGGAGGCTGGACACCGTTTGTTGGGGAATTGGGTTGTTAAGGAAGAAAAAAGTATAGGTCTATTAGATGCATGGGGGCGTTTTGGGATGACACTACTTTGCAGAGGCCACTTATTTATATTTGAGTATATTTTCCCAGATGCCGTTATCTCCGGCTCTGGTCAGTGCACAAAATTCCTCGCCATCAGTGAGAAAACCGCGCTTGGCGGGGAGGTTGTCGCACCCCTTGTGGAGATCAGAAAAATGCCAAGCTGGGTGGTGCAGATCACTACGGGAACTTTATGACAACGTCTATATTGCCCGCGGGATGCCAGCGAGAGCGAGTAAGGCATTTACGGATGACTTTTAGCATGTAGGTGGCATCAGCGATGATTTATAATTGAAGATCTACTCAGACCATGTGAGAGCGGTTTCAGTGGCAAGGTAAACCGGTGCTGTAACACTCAAGTAGAGCGCGATATGCTCTGTTTGGTACGCTGTGGTGTCCACGTTAGGAAGCCAAGTTGTTGCACATATCAGTAAGGCCGTCGCATGATGGGCCAGCTACGGAAGAAACGAGAAACTCTCCCCAACCGCGTTGTTAGCGGCTGGTTACCGTCGTCATCGCCCGTGTGTCCGGGGATCCACGCTAGGCGTATGCACACGTTGAACGTTGAGAGGGCTCTGATTATAGAAGTAAGCTGCTGTGAGAATGGGTGCGTCGAAAATGGTTTGTGGATCTCATGCACAGATTCATGTGAATACTGCAGTATTCGGATTTTGCGCGGCGTGTCAGTCCGTAGCAGTATATTACCGGCCAGAGTGTTTTTTGACCTGTAGGAGAGCACCGTATATGGCGAGCAGTTCCCGTTTCTTTACGTACCTATTGGGTACTATGCACGAAACTTCGTGCTTTCACGTATCGAGAAATCAGTGGCTACATACCATTGCATGGGGTGGGAATGTTTGGGACATTGTTGCCGCGTAGCCAAGATACATCCAAATATTTAGAAAGGCAGCAGCCCTTTGCTGAAAATAGGCCCTACAATCCTTTTACATTGATTTGTATATGAGCAGACAAATGGATATTGTGTGCTACAGCATAAGCCACTTACTATTATACGTTACATATTTCAAAGAAGCAAATGCTTGAGTTTTGCGCTTAGCATTCTCAGATACATGGAAAAATTCAATCAGACTAAAACCTTGCGAAATGATCTGTATCTTTAAAGCACATATAATTGAATGGTTTTATAACTGCGTGTAAATCGCATTTTAATTCTTTCCTTGCAACACATAACGTTAAATGCTAGATGCCGCCACCTGTAGTAAAGAGAGCTCATGCAAGTTTGTCCATAGACAAACCCGTGTAAAGAATTGTATTATTGTCTAATTTAGCGCAGGTCCGCTTACCTTGTAATGGTTGAGGTGGAATGCAGCTTCGCAGCAAACTGAGCGCAAACGTTTCTATCTTATGGTAAGGGCATGCGGCGATTGGTTACTCGCAACGTGAAAGTAAAGAGTTTCACACTTAATTTCTTCATTGAGTGTCAATAATAATTGTAGTTTAATGGTTTGGAAAGCAGGAGGGCATGCAACAAAGTTAAGGAATTAAATGAACACAAGTTAAGGAATGCAATGAAAAGTTTATAAAAGGCCTGCCAACAGACGCATATCTCAGAAAAGGAGCCTGAAAGGAATCAAGTGCAGCGCTAAGCTCGTTGCCAGGCTCTAACCGGGCTTGACACGTTTTCTTGCTTGTTTTATTCACTGGCTGAGCACGCGTGGATTCTTCTCGATCACTGCTTTTCCTTCAGGCATAGTGTGCTTCAATATGAACCGGGTGCCACGGCTTATCTTGGAGCGCCCGCGACGTCTTCGTCGCTCGCACTGTGCGCATTCGCTTCACAGCGCCAGTGACGTGAAGTTGCACTTGCCCCATCTACTGGGACTTCAACAAAACTAGTGATTATTCGCAGGAACCAGTGCTCGACTGTGACGCTAACGTGATCAGTATTTCGGTAGTCCAGGTTTTCCGGCGGACCATGACGTCATTGTGCACATCAGCGCTGGCACTAGCCCGGCTGAAACGCCGGGTACAAAATCATTTGTAGTTGCTCATGCTAGACACTAGAATTTTGAGCCTACTTTTATAAATACTAGGCACGTAGGCCTCTTTCAAAGCAAAGATACGGACATCCAGAAACATTGTGTCTGCACCCGGTTAAGTACGAACCGAATTGCCCTACAAACTTTTGTTCTTCACTCACCTCGTTTAAGGTCATCCGGAAAAGCAACAGGTACCGCTGCACCGACTGTCACTTGGGCTTCACCAGTTGAAGTCGTGGCTGTGAAAAAGCGTTTCACACAGTTTGAAACTTTCCTCAAAATCATGCAGGCCACTACGTATGCTTTTGGTAAGCGGTATGGCTTGTTTTAAGGCGATAGCCTTTAATGGCTCATACTCGCGGCGACCGTCCGTTCGTTACATCGCCACCTAGGTCACGTGACCTAGGTCACGTGGTGCCACGCTCTCGCCAGCTTTTCTTCTCCTCTGTCGTGAAATGAATTCAAGCGCGGAAAATTCATATCAGTGCAATTAGTCGCAAACGGCTTTCGCCTTCCCGCAGATAATTAATATCTAAGTGCCTCCAACGAATTTTTTCATCAGCCTTACCAATTCTATGAACATGATTGGAGCTATCAGCATCACTACTCCAAGCTAGAGGATTTTGGGGGTGCAAGAAGAACCTCACTCCGTGAAACAGCAGAAACGCGGTTGCGTGCGTGTTTTAAGCATGCATGCTGCTGTCAACTGCAGAAAATTTTGAGCGCAATATAGTCCTCACTAACAATACCGGAGGCTCGTTCTTAAGAATTATTTTACCGCCTATCTAGAACAGAAAAAAGACACGTGGAAATGCCCTAAACCTACTGGCATTGCCAGGGTCTATATATAAAGCCACAATGCGCTGCTTTCTCAGAGAACGCAAATGACGTTTGGAAACAGACGCATTGCTCGCCAAAGAATCCATATCGAAAGGCAGAGTGTGATGTCAGGTATTCTTTCCAAAGCACATTATTAAGTGTTGTGGTTCTCAATTACCCAATGCACCGCTCACAAATGGGATAGTTTGTAATTGTCTCAGTCACTAGTACGATGAGGAACGAGAGTCTAGCACGTACATTGAGTCTAGCACGTACAGTCGGAGGCAAAAGCCTCTACATTACGTGCTCTGTAAAAGAAGCCGATAAGTCAAGTATTAACCATGTCTTGAGGCCACTCTTGTGAAGGTAAAATCTCAAATCCTGTTCTATCACCTCCACAAGTGTGGTCTACACCTGGCGGCTAATACTGCAGCTATTGGCTTCGCTTCCGGAGCACGCGGTCTAGAGACTTTTGTCCCCGACTGTACTAGCAGCACCAGATGAAACCCGAACATGACGATGGAAATGAGAAGATAGAAAACGGGAAAATTCTATTTGAGTGAGGCCGAATACTAGCGGCCATGATTTTTACTGCGATGGCGCGGAGAACGCTGCATGCAAGAGTTAAAGCCCTCGCTTGTTATTGCTTCTGCAAAGGATAAATTTATGGGTTCTTGCCTCCGCATTTGAACCTTGTTTCTCGCGATTCATTTGACGCTGTCAGTGCATATAACTTGAAACGTCAAAGCTAGTTGCACGCTGCGTTTGGGCGTAAATAGCCAGGCACGCGAAGACGAGGTAGGTAAGTAGAGTCCGACCTTGACGAGACAGAGCTTTACTTTTACAAATTCTGTTCATACTCTTGATTGCCAAGCTGCCCAGTTAGTTCAACTAGCCGCCAGATGTACGTTTTTTTAGAGCGTGATTTATGAATTTTAGAACAACCGAAATTTAAGTAACTTTCAAGCAGCAGGCGACCCCTATATATGCGCTTCAGCGCAGACCACAGCACTGATGTGTTTTGCGTTGGGAACAGCTATGTTTATTTAAGGCGATTTTATTTCTATGCTTTTCTTATAAGTTGTGAACGTATACTCTAAAAGGAATATCAAACACCAGTTCTAGCTCTCTGTTCTCTTTAAAACGGGAAAAATTAGTGCGAAGTCTAAATGATCTGCTAACAAAAATCACAGAATGATTTTGTACTACGAACACGTCATTGATTGTGAAACACCAGTGATTTTGTTATTTAAACAAACAACTGTTAGCTATCGCCTAGCGAGTACTGCATTAAAGAAGGGAAATTCAGCTAGAGCGTCTAGTATAATTTCGTACCTCCAGGAAAGCGCATGAAAGCGCTTTCTGGGCTTTAAGAACTAAACGGCTGATGGTAGTAGTGATAGGCAGTACTCAGTGACAAAAACAGTTTTACAGGTAAGCAAACATAGCGGCACTCAGCAGTCCGATTACAAATGTGTCGCTTGCTGAAGGCGATGAAGATAGGGGTCACATGATGCTGCTTACTACAGCGTTCCGATTACTAGGGCCAGCACTTCTAGTAATGGCGTGCAGCCTCTTGGGTATGATATAGCCCGTAGCGAATATGACGAGCTTTTAGCATTTTGTTTTAGCAACTGACTATTTTTCATTTTGCTAAGTCCCCAGAGCGTCCCTCATTGCCTATCTCTCGCTTGTGTCCGTAAAAACTACCCGTACCTCCACCATCGCTATCTGTCGGTCCTTCTGTCGTTCCATGCATCGCTTCGTGCGAAGAAAAAAATAACTTACGATTTACAGGCGGCATCTGCAAGCCGCCCCTTGGTCTGTCGTCACTGCCATCTCGTCCTGTAGTAAGGAATAACACCGCATTCGCCTGACATGTAACCAAGGAAGATCGCAAATGTCCTGTTTCAGGTGAATGGCTTTTTGCACTTACTATGGGAATGTATGAGCTCCAAACTTCAATAAGAATGGGAACGCTTGCCAACCGTATCTTAAGAGGAGCTTTTTCCGCACGTTACTTCTGCCAGCAATAAAAGCTGGCTAATGTTATTCATATCTTGGTCTTCCTTGGGGCAGTTTCATTAAAGGTGCATTTAGGCACCCGTTGCCCACACTAGCATTCGTTTTTGCAGTGAGAGTCGATAACCAGAACATCGATACCATCATTTAAAAAAAAGCTTAAAAAACACTATTTTCTTAACACTGAAGGTCAGATGCGGCTGCGATGACCACACTAGCGGCGATGCTAGGGCTCCTTGGGCTAGGACTTTAGAGCTTCCGGCACGCCAGTGACGCCTCCGTGAGCTGACAGCTCCTGGCGGAGGGAATTCATTTCATTTATCGGGTTTCCTTTGTCCTTGCTATGCGTTTATCCACACTTCATTATGCCTATTCATTACACTTAATGTGAGCACCATTTCGCCAGAAGGAAGCATGCCAGGAGGAAGGAATACTTTGAACACAAAGGAGTTGGAAGAGGGTTCGATTTCCCATTTCAGTAAGACAGACTTACTGTTCAAACTTAAAATCTAATTGACGAAATTGATTTTGTTCCGCATTCATTTGACCACTGATGTGGCTGGAGCCGCCCTTGTGTTGCCTTTAGTAGTGAACCAATAGCTTGTCTTGTCCATTTCTTTGTCGTCCTTCATCCACGGCGCTCATCACTCTAGTACTTCGTAACCAACTACCTCAATATTTTCATCTGTTTGGGGACAGGTGAGATGCCCAGTGAAGCTGCTCTCACTGTAGATGGAGCAGCAATTTACAATTTACAATCGGAAGCACAGATTTGAATGCGGATGCTACCTCGCCTTTCGTTACCAGCATCTAGCTGTGTGCACTGCAGGAACAAGGACTCTCTCATAACCCGGTCCTGCGTCAGCTGCGGGCACCTTATCCTCGTGAACTTCATAGTTGCATCCACCAACCTGACTCTCTCTCTCTTACTCTCTACTACTCTTGCCCTCACTGAAATGTTACCTCAAGGGCTCATTGCCGTCGCAACACATGCCCTGCCGATAATCATTTCTTCTTGATTTTAGCTATAAAATCCGTAACTCGCGTTTTTTCACTGACCCTCTCAGCTCTCCTACTGTCTGTTTACGTTACACCTACCGTTTTGTTTCCACTTCTTTCTGCGTCACATCCTCAAGTTAAGTTAAACCATTTCATTGCCTTCGACATTTCTGCCCCTTAATTTGGTATCGGTAATATACAGCTGCTCTTCAGAGACTGCGAAAATACTATTCATGAATTGATAGTGCCTGCCGAAATCTTGGAAAGGATCTGCACTCACTACCTGTCTTAAGTACACGTAATCCCTTACCGCTTCAAATGTTTCGCTGCCTGTCGTATTCTTTTGTTCCATGACGAGACTGAAGATACCACCAGCAATTTTTAAGCACACTGTCTTATTTGGCTGTTTAGTTTTTCGATCGTACGTTGTAGTTCGTCCTCTGAGTGGTTTATCACGGCTATCTTATCAAAATTCAGAGATTGCTGAGTAATTCTCGATTAATTTTTGTTCCTAGTCTCTCGCAATCTAGTTCTCTGAATACTTTTGGTAAACAGGCGGTTAATAATTATTAGCGAGACTTTGTCTGCTTGTCTGACACTTTCGTGGTTTATATTTTATAACTTTCCCTGTGGTAGAGGGTGTTCACTGTGTGGCCATTATTTATAATTCCAGTACGTTGGCGTATGCCTCTTGTTCATCTCATTACGCAATGCGTGTATGAATCTTGATATATCGAGTTTTGAAAGATTCCGGTAGACTCGAGGTTTTGTGGCACTCTGTACACTGGATGGCAATTGTTTCAGCATCATGTCTCCGTCGTCCTTCAACAAATCGATGGTTACCCGATACTCACGTGCCACATTTCTGTATCTCCCCGCACTAAGTCCCCATCGCCCTTCGTCGAATCTGCGGTGGGCTGACACTCACGTGCAGCGTTTCTAAGTCTACACCGTCCTTTGACGATTCTGCAGTTACCTAACGCTCATGTGTAGCACTTCTGTAAATCCCCGCACTATGTCCCCGATGTCCTTCAGCAAATTTGCGTTTCCTCATGCTCACCTGCAGTTTTTTTTCTACCGGGTTGCTTGAATGCTACCTATATTGCTTACTGTAAAGGCGTTTCCAGAATCCTACAATGTTCCGTATTTTATCCAAAATCGTAGTAGCATTGACGTCCTTGTCGCTGAGAAAGTACTTATGATATTTCCTAATTCATCGTCGTCATCATCATCATCATCAGCCTGACTACACCCACTGCAGGGCAAAGGCCTCACCCACGTCTTTACAAATAACCTGGTCCTTTGCCAGCGGCGCCCACCCTACGCCTGCGAAGTTCTTGATCTCTTCCGCCCACCTAACCTTCTGCCGCCCTTGCTACGCTTGCCTTCTGTAATCCACTCTGTTACACTTAAGGACCATCGGTTTTCTTGCCTTCGCATCACATGCCGTGCTCAAGCCCATTTCTTCCTCTTGATTTCATCTAGGATGTCATTAAACCGCCTTTGTTCTCTCACCCACTCTGCCCGCTTCCAGTCTCTTAACGTTACGCCTGCCATTTTTCTTTCCATGACTCGCTGCGTTGTCCTTAACTTATGCTGAACCCTTTTCGTTAGCCTCCATGGTTCTGCCCTGTAGGTGACTACCGGCAAGATATAGCTGTTGTACACTTTTCTCTTGAGGGATATTGTATATTCCTAATTACTTATTTCCTTCTGACCGCTTTCAGGCTACCTTTCTTCTTAAGAGCTTCGTCCATTCGCTACACAATAAACTTTCTAAAGCTGTAACATTTACTCTTATTTATTAAATTCGGCAGCTCTGCCAGCTGTCTTTTGTTTCTGGGGTTAGAGACTTTCATACTTTGGCGTTCCTAGATAACGTCTGCCTTCTGAGACGGCTTGCAAGCGTCTTGTCTAACTGCCCTAACCATTCCTTCTAGTGCGCACTCCGTAATGATATTTCAGAGGTTGCAATTGATCTCTTGAGCACTGAAGTCATTCTCGCAGTTTTAGAAATCCTGAGTTCATCTACATTCCCTCCAAACTGTAAACAGTTGTTGTGTTTCTCTTCTTGAGTAGATTGCTCCACTGCTTACGGAAATCCTTGCTAATTACGAACTTCACGATGTGGTCGTTGCAGCCCACATAGGCGAGCATTTGCAGATCCTGCACTACGCCGGGATAGGCGCATAATATGAAGTCTGTTTGATTTTTAAGCTTGCCATTCGTGCTGTTCCAAATCCACCTCCGGACTCGCGTTTGGGGAAGAAGTTATTTATCGGTTGGAACATATTCCGTTGAGCCAAGACTGCTGATACTTCAACGGTGCTATTGCTAGAACCTATACCATAGTAACTCTTTGCCTGGTCACCTGCCTTGGGGTTGATGTCACCCATCAGTACTCTGTACTGCGTTGTTTCATTGCTGAATACCTTTACAACGTCTTGAAAGAACCTACAGAAAATCTTGCCCTCATGATGGTATGGAGATGGGCAGGCTTGCACAACGCTCAGTTTTTACAGCCTTTATGAGAAATTCACTCCCAGGCCCTCCTGCGGTTCTCAAGAGTGTCGTTCCAGCACGACATACAAATATTTTGCCGAAGCCTATTCGCCTTCTGCTTATTTTTATCACTTCTTTTTCTCCCTCGCCTTTATATATCCCCAACGCTTTCCGCCAATGCAGGGTAGCAAACTAGTTTAATCCATCGGTTAACCTTCTCGCCTTTCTTGTTCCTCCTCCTTCTTCTCCTTCTCCACCATTTCTACAGAAGCCCCACGACACGGCTTGCAATCAAATGCATTGGGTTCTTAACTTACTAAGCTTACTTGCAATAACTGCCACCCTCTAGTTAATCATGTAAAATTTCTCTATGCAGCCCTCTGCCAGCTAGCCCAACAGGGTACAGTATGCACCAGCCCTTTAACCATGCATATGATTCTTCTGTCCTACTAACCTTATTAAGCCTTATGAGGTTTCATTTAATACTCTCTAGTTCACTAAAGAGCGCTGCTAGTCTGTAATCATAAGATAAGATTCTAATGATGAATCCTGTAAACATGCTTTCCGCATCTAGGCTTGCAATATAAATACACAAGCGTAGAAGTAGGTACAGGTCATATACGCGTCATGCAGATTGCAAAAAAAAAACAGAAGAAAAGGACGCGTGCACAAGAAGTAGTAGACAGGACTTGATGACCTCTTTAGTACGCGTCCTTTCACGTTTTTTTTTCCCCGTAACCATACCAAAGCGACATGCGGAGGTCATTAGTTCGGATGCCACCATCAGCGGGTGTCTCTTTTTTAGTTTTTTTATCAATTGTCTTTCTGGTAAGAATGAACTACGCTACCAATTTGGCAATGATAAACGGTGCAAAAAAATACATTCCCCTATGCTTTCCTTGGTTTCAAAGACAGTTGGCTTCCTTTGCATGCATGTCTTAACGAGCTGCTCAGTTCCCTATCCTTGTTTGCTCATGCGAACTTAGACTGATCGCTTAATTTCGGTTCGGGGCGAGTTTGCATTCAGATATCATTTTATATACCCGGACGTGCTGTTTGCTTCGGCTGCAGTTTGATTAATATGCACAGAGGCCGCCCGGTGTCCGGTTTGTTTGTCCACTTGCGTCCTTTGTGCAAAGTGTACTTGCCCCAGTATAGCGAACGTGGAGTGGTCTCCGTTTTTTGCCTTTTAAGCGCATGTCGTCGAATGCCTTCAGCTGCCAAAGTAAAGGGCATGTTCCACTGCACTCACCCATGGCCGTCCGTTCGACCATCGGTGAGCACTGGGCGGCGACGACGACTCGACGGGGAGCCTGGGACTCTTGCGAAGTCTGGCCTGCAGAAAGAAGCGCGAGCAGTAGTCGCGTGTCAGAGCTGAGGGGTCGAAGAAACGGCAACGCCCCGAGCTCGGTTAATGGGTCTGATTTGGTTTTATTTTCCTTTTATTTACCTGCCATTAGTCAAAATCATAAAGAAGTAGAGTGGTGGCAAATATTAATACCATTCCAAGCAGGAAACTAGATACTATGCCAAGGAAAAAGTTATGCTAATCTAAAAAGTGCAAACACAATCAAAATGCATAAAAAGTGTGAAACAAACAAAACGAGCGTCAGACGTACAAATTAACGGCGAAATACAACACTCACATTGAGATACACGAAACTTATATATTGTGAGACTGTGGACCAAGCGAGCTATTTATTCCCGCTGGCAAATATGGCGGCCACTCCTCAAAAGACGAAGATGCGAGATGATGATGAATATTCACAGATGAAGACGAGGGTCACGCACTGTGCTCACACTTTCTCCCCCAATGGCTGAAAGTGACCGTCCCGGGCGCACGTTAGAGGGAAGTAGGGCGACGGGTGAAGGGCTTTAAGCACGACACATGAACAATCTCTTCACCGCGACAACGCCGGTCATGGGCAGGGTGGACAGGAGCCACGCGATAGTTCACGGGGGACGTTTGGTCGAGTACAGTGTACGGACCAATAAAGCGGCTCAGAAATTTTTCGCACAATCCGGGGGTACGCACAGGAGTCCACAGCAACACTTCATCACCAGGGAAGAAACGCACTCCACGGTGTTGGAAGTCATAGGTTGTTTTCCGGGAGGCTTGGCAGGCGTCAGTGTTCAGGCGGGCAATGGTGCGACAATAGGCAAGACGGGAAGTAAATTCGTCATAGGAAAGGCCGGAAGAGGTTGTGGGGGCAGAGAAGAAAGATGCTTCGAGAGTGAAGGTAGGGGGCGACCGAACACAAGGAAAAACGGGGAGAAACTGGTTGTTCGTTGCACGGCAGTATTGTAGGCAAAGGTTACAAAGGGGAGCATGGCGTCCCAGTTGGTGTGGGCGGGGTGAATGTACATAGACAGCATATCTGTCAGGGTGCGGTGAAACCGTTCGGTGAGCCCATTGGTCTGGGGCTGATAGGCTGAAATTGTTTTATGGGCGGTCCGGGAAGCATGAAGAACTTCGGCAAGGATGCTGGAGAGGAATGACTTGCCGCGGCCACTGATAAGGACACGTGGGGCTCCACGGCGCGGAAGAATGGCGTTAAGGAAGAATTGGGCGATTTCGAAGGCAGAGCCAGACGGAACGGGGGCTGTTTCAGCGTACCGTGCTAAGTGGTCGACGGCTGTGACGATCCAGCGGTTGCCCGATGAGGTTAGTGGCAAGGGACCGTACAGGACGATACCAACGACTTCGAAGGGTGAGAAAGGACAGGGAAGAGGTTGTACAAGGCCAGCAGGAGGAGACGTGGAGCGTTTGCGGCGTTGGCAAGGGATGCAAGATGAAATATATTTGGCGACAGAGGTGGAGAGACCAGGCCAAAAGAAACGGCGCTTTATACGGTCATATGTTTTCTGGAATCCTAAGTGGCCGGCCACGGGGTCGTCATGAAGCGCCTGCAAAACCTCACGGCGAAGAAAATGGGGAATGACAGGCACCCAGGCGTCACCCAGGGGGCTATGATTGTGCCAAAGAAGGATGCCGTCAACCAGCTTGAAACAGTTGAGTTGGCGTCGGAGGCGGGCATTTGGAGGCCGCATATCACCACTCAGGCGTTTAATGAGAGTCCGGCAGTAAGGGTCGGCCCGCTGTGCTGAAGCGAGATCGCCGAGAGCGGGAGCGGGCACCAGATCAATGGCTGCGGCCGTCGAGGCGTGGGTAGCGATGGAATTAGTAGTTGGGAGCGATGAAGCAATAGGAGGAGAACACAGAGGTTCTGCGGAGGCGAGGGGGCAACGAGAGAGCGCATCGGCGTCTTTGTGTTTTTTTCCCGATTTGTAGGTGACTGTGAAATCATACTCCTGGAGGCGGAGAATCCAGCAGCCGAGGCGCGCAGACAAGTTCTTCTGTGACGACAACCAGCACAGCGCATGATGGTCAGTTACAATGGTGAACTGGCGACCGTACAAATAGGGGCGAAATTTCTGAACGGCCCAGACAACTGCAAGACACTCTTGTTCAGTGATCGTGTAGTTCTGCTCCGCTGCAGTCAGGGTACGACTTGCGTAAGCAATCACGCGCTCAGTCGAAGACTGCTGGCGCTGCAGAAGAACGGCACCAATGCCGTGTCCACTGGAGTCAGTGTGCAAAATCGTTGTAGCGCTGTCATCAAAATGATTTGTAGGTGACTGTGTATCGGATCAGATGTGAGAGCCTGCTTTAGAGAAGTAAAGGCGGCCTCGCAGGCCTCAGACCAAACGAAGGGCGTGCTGACTCCAAGAAGCTGATGCAAAGGTGCGGCGATGGATGCTAAACCTCGGATGAAACGACGAAAGTATGAGGCGAGTCCTAGAAAACTGCGCAGGTCTTTAATCCGTGTGGGGCGGGAAAAATGCAGTACTGCAGCAACTTTATCAGGATCGGGTTTTATGCTTCTGCGACTAACGACGTGTCCGAGAACTTTGATAGAAGTGAATGCAAAGCAACACTTCTTTGTGTTTAACTGAAGTCCGGCCGCGAAAAGAGCACTTAGAACTTCATCGAGGCGGGCGAGGTGCTCAGAAAAAGTCGAGGAGAAAATTACGATGTCGTCCAGGTAGCAGAGGCAAGTTTTCCATTTCAGCCCGCGGAGTACGGTGTCAATCATGCGTTCGAACGTGGCCGGAGCATTACACAAGCCGAACGGCATAACGTTAAATTCATATAAGCCATCTGGCGTGGCGAAAGCTGTCTTCTCTTTGTCCTCTTCATGCATGGGGATTTGCCAGTAGCCGGATCGGAGGTCAAGACTAGAGAAAAATTGAGCACCTTGGAGGCAGTCGAGGGCGTCGTCAATCCGAGGAAGTGGATAAACATCCTTTCGAGTGATCTTATTGAGGGCGCGATACTCGACACAAACGCGTACGGAACCATCCTTCTTTTGTACCAGCACGACTGGTGAGGACCAAGGACATGAAGAAGGTCGTATGATGCGGCGCTTGAGCATGTCGGTGACATTATCTTGAATAATTTTTCGTTCACTAGAAGACACACGATACGGGCGGCGGCGAATGATGCGCGAACCGTCAGTGTGGATGCGATGCGTAGCCGCCGATGTTTGGCCCAAAATTTTCGACTGGGTATCGAAAGAAGCGGAATGTTTGTTCAAGAGGGCAAGCAATTCTGCTTTTTGAGCAGGCGTGAGATCGTCGCTGATAGTGGCGGAAATAGCTGCCGGAGAAGAAGGATGGGACGAAATGGCGAAGCTGGATGGTGGCGAGGAATGAACGGTGACAGGTTGAATGGTAGACACAGAAGCCACTTTAGTACCAGCGCGCAGAAGAAAGGGCTCCGACGTAGTATTGAGCCCAGTCAGAAGGGCTGTCCCATTGACGAAGCGAAGAAGGGATGCCACGAGGAGAATGCCCCTGGAGAGAAGACGGGGCACGGCTGTGGCGAAAACGTCCTCAGCATGTACGTAAGCAGAAGCAACTGAGATGACTTCTTCGGAGCCGGGATAAAGCACATGGTCCGCGGTGTTGATCAAGTGATGAGATGGAATTGCAAGAGCGTCAGAAGGGTCGGAGTCAGCAACTTCCAGAGTAAGAGGGCAACATGTAATGACAGCTTGCGCGGAGTGGAGGAAATCCCAGCCGAGGATGACAGGGTGACAGCAGAAAGTTGAGCTAGTTGGTTGAAATGCATACTGAAGAAGTTGGCGCGTCTTTGTTTGTCTCGCTTGTCCTCGTTTTTCCGCGCCAACTTCTTCAGTATGAGATGGTGAGCACAGGATGGAAGTAGAGCGAACTCGATGTGGTGCAGGATGCCGTTGATAAGGACGCGTGCTGTACACAGACCGGAAGGATGCATGGATTCTTCATTAGCAGCACGGAGAGGAGCACCGCAGTAAGGAGTGCGCACTTTACGAAGATGGGAACACAAAGCAGAACTGATGACGGAAACAGCGGCGCCGGTGTCAGTCAATGCGTCTACAATGCTGCCTTCAACATTAACAGCTAACAAGTTCGACGGCAGCGTAGGAGGAACGGCAGCGTAGGAGGAATTGAAGGGTGGGCGAGTGGGGCAGCTTTACCTCCGGAAACTGCACAATTTAGTTTTCCGCATTGCGACCAGGTGCCTGAGAGGCTGGACGTAGAGGCGATGAAGAGCGCCGGAACGGTGACGGGGAGCGGCGGCGCGACGAGCGGACAATCGGCGAGCGGTCGGGAGAGGTCGATGGAGAGAAGAAGCGGGGAGGATCGTTGGGGTGAAACGTTGGCCGGTAAGGAAACGATGAGTATGTGTCGTCGTGATGAGGAGTATTGGAGGCAATGTAGGAGGCTCGCGCTGAAGGGTCGTGACGGTCCATGTCGGGTGTCCAGGTGACATAGGAGCAGCGGGGGCGTTGGAGTCAGGGTGGCGGGCGGAGGGATCAGCAGGTAGGGGTAGCACACCTGCTGAGGCACCGGCAAGGCCTGCGGAAGCATCACGGCGTTGTTGGCCGACGGTTTCCATCTTCGGAGATGGTCCAACCAAGTGACGACCGGAACGGAGCTGCAGTGTGGCGACCGAGAGGACGCGGGATCGAGAGCAGCCTCCACCACTTGTGAGACTGTGGACCAAGCGAGCTCTTTATTCCCGCTGGCAAATATGGCGGCCACTCCTCAAAAGACGAAGATGCGAGATGATGATGAATATTCACAGATGAAGACGAGGGTCACGCACTGTGCTCACAATATCATTACAAACAACAAATTGACTAAAATAGACGCTGCCATGTTTCCCATCTTGCGCGCACATTTACATACTCGAACACTCCACACACGAAATGGTTCTCGTCCATTGCTCTTGTACACAATGCGACGATCGTGGTTATTTCTTAACGCTGCTCAGATCCACGCACTTAGAAAGACAGAAAACACACAAACGCATAGCAAAACCAGGCGAACGCACCGAGGAGCAAACACGCGTGCAGTGGCTTGCTCATCAAGAAATTTACAGAAGTGGCACTTTGTTCAAGTTGATGTGAGATTGCAGGACATGGTAATTTTCTGTACTTCTGTTGTTTCGGGCTGTTCAGAGATTTTAACGCCAGTAATTAATTTGTAAGCAAATAAGCAGTGATCAAAACCTCATTGGCGATTCTCGGTGGATATTTTGAATGCGTTGCCAGCGAAACGTTCGTTACATCCGAGTATGACGCACTTAATTTCATTATATTCGCGTTGGTACACTTTATATTCTTGATAACCCTAGTAAACATTGATATCCGAAGTTAGCACAATAAAGTTAGTTATATCCAGAATTAACAGACTAAATACATATTTCATCCAAGGTGGCAAGCCATGGAACGTTCTAGCCGAGGTTAGCACAAAGAAGGTCGTTATATCCGAGGAAGTATACTAAATTCATATAGTAATTATACCAAGTTCATTCGTCGCCCAGTGGGAAGGTTGCCACCTGCCACTGGCTACAGTTAGATGGCAGCCGCCATGTCTTCTAGCACTGACCGTTCTAATGCTAACGCGTTAAAACACTTTCACGTGCTCGGAAACAGTAGTATGCTTACCATCGTTTCGCGGTGTGACGTAGACTACGCACAGGGCGCCGATGATGAAGGCGCTCAGCACACCGGAGAGCAGCGCCCATTTACGCGTGCCGGAAAACCATTGCCTGCGCAGTGAACGCCGTCATGAGTCTACCCGTGACCACAGCCGTGGCAGCAGGACGAGACAATGGGCCCGTTGATTCACGGCTGCACGAAGAGAAAGCGGCTCAGAAAAATCGAGACACGCCACTCAAAACTCGCAGCTGGACGCCACACATCGACAATCCACCGTGGTGGCTCAATGGTTATGGCGCTCGGCTGTTGACCCGGGAGACGCCGGTACGATCCCGGCAGCGGCGGTCGAATTTTATGGGGGTGAAATTCTGGAGGCCCGTTCACTGTACGATTTCAGTGCACGCCAGGTGGCCTAAATTCCGGTGCCCTTAACTACGGCGACCCTCATAGGCTTAGTCGCTTTGGGGCGCTGAACTCCCATAAATATAACTGCAGCCTGCCGCGGTGCACTGTTTTCTGACAATCTTGTGGTCATACTGTGATGATGCCACAAGGTTACGTGAACTAGGTAGCCTACTTGCCTCCTAGGCCTAGGTTTCTTCTCGGGATTTTTCGTGAATTTTTCGCTTACGTTCAACGACGCCGACACTGACGCCGGATAGTCTGCGGCACGAACTCCTTAACACTATCACGTTAGAATGTCAAATTCAGAAGGAGGGACACTTTTATCTGCCATGTGTCTGTCATTTCTGCATAATAGCTGTTCGTTTTTACTGTCTGGCGCCTACGCATAACAAAGGCACGCGTGCGTCTGTCCTACTTGCGTCCCATGCGGTTCAGGCGTGCCCATGTCTTCGCAGCACGAATCCCCGTTGTCGTTCTCGGATCTCAATGAGGGAAGCTATCAGTGTCTTGAAAAGATCCCTGAAATCCTGATGCCACGGAGTAAGGGGTGTAGGGAGGATGGGGGCGTTCTGTCTGGAATATCTGACGATCGCTTTAGTTTTCAAGCTGGTGTGAGTGCGAAGGAAGTCAAAAAAAATCTCCCGAAGGCTCATCATTAGGAGGATACGCTAGTAACGCTGCCCAGCGTTTTGGAGAGATTTGATGTATACAGGTGTCCTAAATCGCTGTCAAATTTTTAGCTTGCACATTCAGAAGAGTAACTTCACCCATGTTTTCCCCGAAATTGACAACTTTCCAAGTCCGCTCTCTAACGTGTAGCGCTTTGCGTTTTGGTTCGTGATGTCTAATGGCCCTATCCTAACCATTTTCATTGTGTGTATGTGGCTAAAAATGTGACACTAGGTTTATTCATCGGCTCTGATATCGGACAGGTCGTTTCTTTCGCAACATGAAAGCGCCACCGCAACCAAGTAAAGGGTGGCTTTTCTTTGCTGCCTGCCGAAGCCTATGCAGGTTAAAGGCATCCTCCTGACGTGTACTGGATTATCCCATAAACCAAACAATCCCCATGGCATCTACCTTGCTGACCGAGAGCAGTAGTCATTTGCACGTGGTTCGCCGATCAGCATGCACACATGCTACAGCTTCTCTAAGTTAGTAGCAAGGGCGCGGTATCCACGATGTTCCTGCCCGTGCACATCTGTACCACCGTTTCCTAAAGTATTCATTGCCTTAATATAGAGTCCAGTGGTGCTCCTATCTGTCTCACTTTCATGCAAAGACCGAACAGTTCTCAAGTTTGACACATGCTCGTTTCCTGCGGGAAGCAGTTTGATATGTGTACGACGTATGTCAGATACCGAGGACATTTTTTTTTTTTGGACTTGTATGGAAAGAAAATTCTTCCGAAGAGCGCGAAAATGCGCTGAAGGCGGCATGTTGACAGCGTTTTAAATTTTACTCTATTATCTTTTCGTTAAGAAGAAATAGGAAATGAGGGCGATTACTTTCTCGCACTCCTACTACAGTGCGCTCCCATACAAACGTCAATAAATAAACATGTGAAAACTAGCGCTCACTCCTTGTCCCTTCATTGTTTTACGCTGTGAAACCTCAAACGCGTTTTCTACGAATTACTATTTTTCTTCACTAAATGTGTCTGGTCTCCTCCCTCTTCGTTCGCCCTCTCTCTTGAATAGCACAGCCAGAGGTTCATATTTTAGTAATGCTTTGCTTCAATGTACAGAGCTCTGGTAGTTTCTTCCTAAGCCATGTGGATGCCTCTCTGGCATCTGTGGCAGTCCTAACTTTCGCGACGCAAGCACTTGAGTCGCTCTTCCTGTGAAGAGACCTGACACATTGGCGAAACGTAACGAATACTTCTTAACGAAGCACCTAGAGGGATCCTTACATTTGACAAAATATGCACATGCAACAAAGTGATGAATACGCGTTCTGTAAGCTTCTAAGGCTTTAGAAGTAGTTCAGCGTGCTACTTACGTGCTCTTGTCAGGGTCTGTATTTGGCGTTCAAAAAGAAAGAAAACAATGAAATTTCTCTGTATCTATTGTTAATAAAAAATGACAGGCGATAGCGGAGAAATCAGCTTAAATTTATTGAATCCAGCATAAGCATTCATTCCAAATGCGCCGCCGCGGTGGCTAAGTGGTTATGGCGCTCCGCTTCTGACCCGAAAGACGTGGGTTCGATCCCGGCCGCGGCGGTCGAATTTTGATGGAGGCAAAATTCCAGAGGCCCGTGGACTGTGCGATGTCAGTGCACCTTAAAGAACCCCTGGTGGTCGAAATTTCTGGTGCCCTCCACTACGGCGTCCTTCATAGCCTGAGTCGCTTTGGGACGTTAAACACCCCTAAACCAAACCAAACCATTCCAAATGCCACAGAACAAGAGTCACCATACACAAAACAAAATCAAGTCCTGAAGGGGCCAGCACGACAGGAAACAATGAGCACAATCTCAATGCATAAATTGTTGGAGCTACTTCCCCTGTTCGCACAGTGAGCACTAATTTTTCATACCCATAACAAAATGCTCTCCCCGCGTACACAATGCTTCAAGAAATTTGCACTCCAAACAGCTGTGTCGCTCAGTTGCTAGGTTTAATTACACACGCAATATGAACGTACTCAAGTGCAAGCGTAGAAAGAAAAAATCGATTTCATTTAACAATGAACCAGGTGACAGAATAATCCAATTTACTAAACATTTTTTTTACTTCGTGCTCTCCAATCTCTGAGGCCGACCAAGATGCGAAACATAGCCTGGCCGTGGCGTAAGGCGGGCTACAAACTCAGGAAATGGAAATAACGACGCCAATGGCGTTAATGCGCAGAGTCTAGCGTTTGGACTGTTTCGAGCATTCGCATACTAAGGGTGTTCTGCCACCGCTACTCTACGAATGCTTTATAAGCATTTCGTTTCAGAACTACGAATAAATGTTTCAGATAGTGTCGATAAGGAGATAGATATAGAGCCCAACCATCTCATCCCCACGTCTACAGCCTGCTTTAGACACATCGTTGTAAGAACAAAACATCTCTCAGTCGAGCGGCAAGTCATGCCTTCTGTGCGTGAACGTCCTTTGTCGGCAGCACATAAGTGAGCCGCCGTACTGTGCATGGAGGCCTTAATAAACGGAGGAAGAGCACGCGGTTTCGATGTTACCTAAAAGTGCATCAGGCGATGGGGAATACAAGCGGGAGCGCACCTCCGGAGATGTGCTCTCAACATGCCACCGCATGTCTCGATGCACTGTGCCGGTCGCCTTAAAGATTGTGGTGGCCGATCCACATTTATTGGATGTCCCGGTAGCCGCGGGTGGTAAGCCGGTGGAGCGGGCTGTCGACGCTGCTGGCCAGGCTGGTTGATGAGAGCGTTCTGTTCTGCGCGAGGTGGGTCGCGTTCCCAGCTTCATCTTGTTCATCAGCGCCGCTGGCGATGCCAGCGCCACTACATGAGTCTCTGATGGCCACTCCTTCCAATTTTATTTCTTAGTAAATATCAACTCTGTGACTATTCTTGGTAGTTCACGTTTATCCGGCAGCAAAAAGCACAATTACTGCCCACGGTATTGCGCCTAGAGATGTTCCTGCCGCTCTATTCAGACAGATTACGTCTCCACCGAAAATAACTCAGTTATCGTCGTTTTGGTGCGAATGGCCTTTAGCCTGGTCTCGTGATACCGCCCAAAAAAAAATCGGCTGGTGGTTTAGCATTGATAAGCACGAAATATTTTGGGGGGAAGTACAGTTTTTTTTTCGCATGTGGACGCCACCGCCACGCACCTGAAAGCGCGATTGAGGTGTCCACTGACCCAGAGAGCCAGTTATGTGCCTCTTACACTTAATCATCGTCGGTACCAATTTACTCAATATACGCCGGGTTTCTGCAAGCAACGTTGTCAGTGCCAACGCGTATTGCTGCAGAGTCATGATCCATAACAGCGCGACAGACGGGACAGAGAAGAGAGGACTCAACACAGAGCGCTGAATTGTCGCAACTCGCCCAACAAATGGTATCGTCGAACTTCATTTGTTGTAGAGCCATGTCAACGCATGAGCGCCCATCTCTATCACTACCGCCGCATAGCTCAAAGCCCGAATATTAGTTTGATAGCAGTATTACTTGATTAAAAAACAATGTGCAATGCAGAGGCCTGATCGGCTGCGGCCGTAGCTATAGTACTCTCGTGCAGTATGTGTTCCCACCGCACCAAGTTCGAATCCTAGTCATGGCAATATTCATTTATGGTTTGTCCAAGGTCACCCTAAAGCCGGTTTGACTTCGTGAAGTAGGGCTTTCGCAATAAAATACACTTTAAAAGCACCTCAGTTGGCTCGCCAAAGGATGCGGTAGCGGCAATGCTTGCATTTGATTGTTTGGCTTTTATAGCTGATTAAAGGTCCGTTTTGAGTGAAAGTAGACTCTCTTTTCTTTAGGACGCGCTGAACTATCGCGGATGGCCAACTGAGAATTCCTCCTCTACTATAAGCGCAGCAGATGTCCTAAACTATCTACCCACTCTATCTAACCACGCACTCGGCGTCAAATTAAGCCACATCATTCTTCGAGGCACTTTATATGTGTTGCCTACGTTCGAACGACAACAAAACGACTGTCCGGCTCGCTTACTACAAATCAGACTTCTCACTTTCAAGTAACCTCGAAGCTTTTACGCAACTCAGAACAGCGCGCTGAGAAGACTTTGCTTCAGAACTCAACTGAACCAGAGCAGCGCTTCAAGCTACGTGGACACCCAGGAAAGGCTGTTTGGGTAGTGACCATAGCATCCTCGGAATCAACTTAGCACTGGAGAAACTACATTTGTAACTCTAAACTGAAAGACGCTCAGGCTAAAATTAGCTGACCTACTAACTTTTGCTGCCATGAAAATCATTGACTTTCCCAGCGGTAGAAAACAAATTGGGCGATGCACATTCCATCCAAGCCTCGACTCAGGTCCGTTGTGTTCTAACATCGTCTCCAAAATGCGCATACGAAATATGGCACACGCACTCAAGTGGCTCACGTGGACAAGCATCTTCTGTCGCTTTTGTAAAAATGTCGCACACTCATCGACCGGTAAAAAGAAACACTCACTGACAACGCGCAGACACTAACTTAACCAAAGGTGTCAAGCCTATGTTGAACACCTGGCATGAAGAAACTGGCTCTCCCTCAGTGACAACCTAAACTGCTGCTACCTTCCGAACCCTTCTTGGTGACGCGAAACGACGCCAGGGTACCCCGCACGGCGCAGAAGAAAGCTCGGTAGCTGACGCCATAGAACGGAGGAGAACCACGGATAAAAATACGCGGATGCCTGACGGAGAGCTCGTAGCTTCGCTCCTGCTGAGTGATGTCCTCTCCACTTCGCGCGGAAGAGGGGGTGCCGAGAAGAAGAGGCTCATAACTTGCGATTCATGCCTCCTCGCTTGACCACTGGTGACTTGCGACGGGCGAGTGGATGATAGAGCGCTTGTACTGCCGACGCTATGTGCTTGTGCACGCCTGCGCTGGGCATGTTAAAAAATAGAAGCATTTTAATGGAGTTAAACCTGTTCGCACTGCGAAAGCATGTGTTTCGCCAAATTTGGTCATGGTTTTGCGTTGCTGGTTCGTCGGCACGCCTGGCGACGATGTAAGACTCACGTTAAGCCCTGATTGAGGCTAAGCTGATCTGATGTGTTCGCGCCGCAGATGTAAGTTGACAAGCACGACTTTCTGCAATTCACAGAGCGAAAGCGTGTTGCGGTTTAACACTCAACAGCCATATTTATGACAGCCGCCATCCGTTTCTAACAGTCTTCTTTTCATAAATACAGCAAAATTCTGGTGGGCATACAGTACTTCCCATTGCATTCTGTTTGTCTGCCTTGATTCTCATAAGGATGTGAAAACATTCTTGACCGAAGAGACGTCCATGGGTTTGTTCGGACACTGCAATTTATGCATGGTTTCCTCAAGGCTTGACAATGTTGGCCGCCACAGAGTACGCAGCTTCCGTAACCTACTGCCCAGCTACAACCTTCCGTCCACACAAATCCCTGCCTTTACGTGGTAACATAATGGTTATTTTCTAGATTAGTGAGAAATATTCAGCAGCCTCTTAACCTCGATGCGCGTATGACGATCGATCGATTCAAGGATTGGTGGACAGAGCCCTGCAAGTAGCGTAGGACATCAATTTAGGTATTCACATACTTGTTATGAAAATAAAGTTCTGATACGTTTCAGCCAAAATGATTGTAACATCCCTAATCATTACTGTATGACTGAGGCTAAAACCCAGTATGGTTAACTGAAAAAATCATTCCCCCCCCCCCCCCCCAATATGTAACTGCTTTATTAGGGGCCTTAAGATAACCACGATGCCTCACAATCGGAGGGGGCGGTTATCGGCATCAAGCCACTTACTTGTGCCATTGTGGGTAACAGAGGACCATCAAATTATTGGAACTGTACCAAGGTCAGTGGCCGGGGTGTTCGTTCGAAAGTTTCTTTCGCAGTTCAGATGCGCATTTGCTGAACTTTATTAGATTTAATTCACCGAAACATTCATTGTACTCGAAACTCCGATAGACTCTCGAAGTGAACCCGAAACACCATTGCAGTCAGATGGTATTCGAAATTCGAATTGCCCCGAATCTTGTTCGCGCAGTTCTTCCAATCGTACATCTCTGAAAAGTCTGACGCCAAGCCAAAGGACGCTAGCACCTTCCGCCAAGCACCTACCGCAGCCGAGGCTTATGCGTAAACCACTAGGCTTCGCCGCCGCGGCGGCTTAGTGGTTACGATGTTCAGCTGCTGACCCGAAAGAGGCGGTTCGACACGGCCTCGGCGGTGGCATTTCGATGGAGGCGAAATGCTTGAGGGCCGTGTATTTTGCGACGTCAGTGCACGTTGAAGAACCCCAGGTGGACCATATGATCCGAAGCCTCAACTACGGCATCTTTTGAAACCACTAAATTTCAAGTCGTTCGCTGAAGAATACAGAGCACATGGTGGGACGGTCATGGCTTGTACGCATTAGAAGACATAGTTGGTAAACCGACGATGGCTGGAGTCGCGCACAAAAGCTCTCGAAGTCGAGACGGATGCTGCACCTCTAGGCCACGGCCGGGGTATACCCCACCGCATGCACAACTTTGCTGATCCTGTGAACATGCTAGCCGAACGTCATGTCTTACATCAGACTACACAGAACGAAACCTTCTCCCCGCTCCTACGCTGCAATTGTGTATGAAGGCTTTCATCGTCAGGAAGTCTGCTATGTAACGGGCTCTGATCGGATCTCATCTGAAATGCAAGTGATCGCTGAAGGAACGGTTCACTATTTTCAGCAACATAACACCATCAGTGACCGCACGGACAGCCAAAGCGCCCTCCATCACTTTTCCGCAAACATTCTGCAGGAATTTTAATTACGCAGAGTTTAAACCCAACCTCCACCCGCAACAGCAGCTGCACGCCATTCTGAAATAGGGAATAGACAAGAGAAAAAGGTTCGTGCCCTGGCTCGCTACATTACCGAGCAATCCTTCTGCAATATTGCTGGAATTTATGAGGCATTGAAAGTAATTTTCTCAACCACATCGAGATCGGAAGTTGTACCTCAAAGAGTACAGCTCTCGCTCTCAAAGCCGGCAACGAACATGCTGCTTTTTATAGAACTATACCGAATAGCTTGCAGGAAGTGATACCATTGGAGCGGGGATATCCCATTGTCTGTATGGAAGTTACGCCACCAGAATAGCAGTCACCTCACCAGACCAGGTTAGTCTGAGTAAAGCTTCCACCTGCCCACTATGGCAGGCGAAGAGGGGTGTACGGAGTGAGATAGGCAAGAGAAACATGGGGCCTGGCGAGCCCCACCAGCCACTTCCGAAAAAGGCATCAACAGCTTCGAGTACTATCGCGTTGCCAACGCATAATTAAATCAGGTGTCCCTGTCTTTCTGTATTTCGCCTCCATCTAAATACGCAGCTGCACCCGTGATCGAACCCACGTCCTTGGGATCAACAGTCTCACGCCAAAACCACTTTGCCACTACGGCAGATCAGTGTTGCATAACAGAGGTAGTTGACCTGCATGCCGAAAGGAAATGATTCTCAGGCAGCTGGAAAGGAACGCTGCTGTATAACACAACGTTGGATATATTGCATCACATTCAGATGGCACCGGGCGCCTACTATGAAAAGCGCCAACCGCTCACGGAGCCCCACTCGAAGCACCGCGAGCACCAGTTCGCACTAACCTGAATTTGCCGGTGAATTACCAAGTGAGGACCATGAGCCTACGCTACCGCGACCTTTTAACGTAACATCAGTCACGAAAAATAGGCGTATAGTGCGGGATGTTCCAATAAACTCAATCGCACAGCCATCCCTTGGCGGATAACCGGCTTTTAAAAACATTATTCACTAGCGCCAACACATTACTTACTAGAGACGACCGCGTAATTCAAACGGAATATTCTCAATTTTAACTGTACTCTCAACCCCTTAACGCGACCTCTTACAAAGCTCTTACCGGCGAATAAATCGTTTTACAATCAAAAGAATCTAAAGAAGTTTTTTTTTTCAATGGTACGTGAAAAAGTTGGTACGGTGGCCGACTGCTTCTACGACCTGCGTAATGTGACTTTAAAAAAGGTTAATGCGCTCGCACCGACCAGTTCTGATAGTAATAGAAAACGACTGCACTGGGATTGACCGAACATTCGAAATTCCCGCGGTAATGATTCATATTCGGACACACACAGTCGCTCAAGCAAAAAGAGTCTGGTCAGATTTTCTGCACTTCCTTTTGTTAAACACTAGAGCGGTGAATGGAAAGAAGAAAACTAACATGCGTGCATATACACCCGTTCCACATTTCCGCATCATGGGCACCCGGCGCAGGGGTGACGTTGAGGTACTGTTGTTTTGACGAAGCTGATCACAGATGGAAGCTGACGAAGCACTGATCGCGGATAGAAACCGTGCCTCGGCACCCACAACGTTAGACTAAATTTTCTATTTATAGCCAATCCTCTTGCCCTCCGCCATTGGTATGCGCCATTTTGTTTGTCCTCAGCAGTGATAGATATTAAGAGGAACGGCGAGATTTCATGCTGACTGTGATTTCGGTGCACGTTGGAAAGTTGCATCTGGTCAGATTTATCACAATGCCTGTATTAAGGGCCACAGTTTTTTCGCTATTTCCGCGAAGTGTGGCCCGCACACGAAAGAACAGTTCTTAATTAATCTTCCAAGGAAAACTGGGAGGAAAGTGCTCTATTGTTTCAAATAGTATGATGCTTACCAGGCGCGTTATTTTAGATATGAGTAATGTTCATGGTCGCTGTCTCGCACCACTCGCTGCTTGGGTTCAGCTCCTTACCACTTTTACAAAGTAAGCTATACTTGGCTCCATCCTCTGTGTTCGAATTTCCTGAAGTGTTAAAATATTTAACAAAATTTTCGGGAACTTCGCTCACTATGAATTACACCACGAGGAGGTAAGCTGCTGTGATGCCCGTCTTATCCGTTCTGCACGCATCTTTTTGTGGCAGGCCACAGCTATTCTCTCAGAAGGCTGGAGTCCTAATTCTGCTTCACGTGGCACACAGCGGAGCAGCGGTGTCCATCTGGTATACAATGATAAAGATAGCAGTCAGATGCTGGAGTCATCTGACAGCTGCATGGGGAACGTGCTGAGCAAGGAAATTTATGCACACTTTAGAATTATTTACTCGCTGCGTATTTTTCTCCATATTATTGGCTGCAAAGCTTATGGAAGTGGCCCATAAACGAGCGGGGCACGTAGTCGACTTTATATGGTAATCCGGAACGTTGTTCATGGCGCACAAAGTTGCGAATGGTACCTAGAATATATTGTTCGATCTTCGCATTAGAAGAAGACGAAAATTAACCAATGTATGCAGAGCAAGAAGAAAAAAAAGGCGACAATGGGCCCTGTGAGTTTCAACGAAGGAAGAGAAAAGATTCCGTCACCTATGCGTCCTCAATTTGTGCCATCACCACCTATGCGGCCACCTGCCATGCGGCCATCGGCTACGTGTGGCCGTCCTATCCGTCCACCACCTATGAGTCCACCAACTATGCGGCCAACAACTATGCCGCCACCAAACATGTGGCCACCAGCTATGTGGCCACCCGCTATTCGTAGTCCAGCCGTGCCTCGACCAGCTATGAGTCCATCACTGAGTGCACCTGAGCAGGCACAGAGCCGAGCCCCCACTTCTCCGCCTACAAAGAAGCTCTTTCTTTCAGCGCCGAAACAGCGTAGCGAGCCGTAAGTACACTGACTTCTAACCGAGCAGTTAATAACCGCGGAAGCTAGAAATAAAATCTGTAGCCAGCATTTCCAGTGCAGTTAAGCCCTAAGACAGTGCGTGAATAATGCGCACATACTTTTAGCTCCTGTGCACCTAAGTTGGTTTTCTTAAAGGTGCAAAAATTTTTTTTACCACAGTATATGTAATGAACCTCTGTCGAGCAGTCATTAGTTTGTCGTCGTTCGGTCGCAGATCCCATTGGGCCAAACAATTTTAATCCTCACTAGGATCCATGTACTGAAATTAGTTTTTTATCCAGCAGTATGAATATCGGTCGCTATGCCAAAAGAAAGAATTCTTCAGCTACCAGCCGAATTATATTTGGGCTTGATTTTGGCCGACAGCGAACCAAAGATTTCTTTGTGGTGCATTGATAACCTTCCTGTTCTGGGTTAACATATCAATAACTGGCACTTTTAATTTTACTACGGTTCCGTTAGCCGAATATTATTACGGCTGTTTACTTAAGATGTGACCTTTGTAGCTGTTGCATGTTCCAATGTACTGTGCAAGCGTAAATGCTGCCTGACCTAGATGCCGGACTTTATTTCAGCACAGTGCAGCTTAAGAAGCTTAGCTATTCAGCAAAAATTTCCACGTTGCCGAGATGCGTGCGCTGTTTGCGAGAACCGCTACGGCGAAAATGCACTTGACTTTTATGTCGGCGTGAAAAAAAGAATAAATTTACATTTCCTTTACTATTGTAGAGCTCAAATATAGTGGTCAAACCTACAACTTATGCGTCTTTGGTATGCAGTAAAAAGGGCTGATTTAGTCTTTTTAGTATTATTGTACAGAGTGTTCTCTTGGCTAAAATGGTGTAACTTCTCAACAGCGGCATTGGTTGCATCGTGGAGATTATCAAGGCTGTCAGACCGTATGAAAACGCTCGTGTCGCCAGCATAGATAGTGAAAGAAGCATGATCTGTGATGCTCACGATATTATTTATATACAAATTGATTACCAACGATCTTAAGCCACTACCTTGTGGAACACCGGCTTTCAGGAATTCAGGTGTAGGGCAGTTCTCATCGATTATGGATGAATGTTGCCTGTTTATGAGATAAGATGCCAGGAGATTTGTTGATACGCCCCGAGAACCCTAATGTTCTAGTTTCGCTAAACGTGATGTGTGAGTCCAAGGCTTTCGAGAAGTCTACAAATGTACCAATAATTACTTTGTTTGTAGAGGCCTAATTATAATTTTTCTTTGTATTAATAAAGAGAGTTTAGTCGACATTGCTTTTCGAAAAGCAAACTTGCATGGCTATATTACAATATTTTTGTCGCAATAGGAATTCATTCTAGGACAAAAAGTTTTTCTAATTCTTTGGAGAAGGCAGGAAAGATCGAAATAGGCCTATAATTTGAATAGTTATCCTTATCACCAGATTTTTGTATCACAGCGACCTTTGTACGCTTTATATCTTCTGGAAATATGAAGGGTGTTATAAACATGTAGGCCAAAAATGTGGGCAAGGATCGACAAAAGTGTTCTAAAACGAATCTGATTGGTTTCATTTTGAGACCGTCAATGTCTTTAGCTTTACTGTTTTGTAGTCCCAGAAACGCTGAGTGAATCTCTCGCTATTTGTGGTTGGAGCAAATAAAGCGATGTCCCTGTGAGAGGCGCGTAAGTAAGTTATGTAGGACATATTATGTTTGTTTTTTGTAAATTTAACGGAATAGGAATTAAAAGCATATCCTTAAAGCTTTCCTGTAAGAGTACTGTCGTCTCACTGTGTTTCTGGTTTTCAATTGGTGAATTTAGTTCCATTTAACAGTACGTTTAACGTGTTCCACAATTAATCAGCATAAACAGTGTGAGCTCTTGCGAACAGATTGTTGAAATACATAAGCTTAGCAACTTGGAGAAAGTTCGTAACAGGATTCCTAAATCTTTTAACTTCAACAAGGTTGTCTATTTTCTTAGATTTGATACCTTTAGCATACATGTGGATTTTCTCGCGTATCATTTCAAGTTACTCGCCTGTAATCCATGGCTAGCGTATCCTTTTGCACTTTTTTATTCTTTTGAGTGTATAAGACAGAATATCCGGAAGTAGAAATTGACAAGCATTCTGTAAGCGTCATTCACGCACTTGTAATTGTATACCGGTGCCCATACTACTAGAGAAACCTCAGAGTATTTGGGGTTATACATTGTACGAAACAAGCAAATTAAGTGTGCAACTTTTTTCTGGTGCAGTTTATTTTCCAGAACATGTATATTGGTCAATGCTCGCCAGGAGAAATTTCTATAAAAAGCACTTTCTATATCTACGTAGCGTTGAGTAATAAACATGCCAATGAACTCTCAGAGTCTGCTGTCATACGTGTCGATTCAGTAATGACATTTCTAAAGTTACTTGGTTCTAGTAACAACGATAGTTCGCTAGATGGACCGCCTTGCATGAGCATATCAATATTGAGATCACCTCCTATGACTAGTGTCAGCTCGTTATCATTGCATAACTTAAAAGTCTTCCATACATTCGAACAAGTTCCTTTTCTTGTTGTTTGGAAGAGAATGGAGAACAACAAACAATTTCCGCAGTGCACTGACAAGGCCTCATAGCTCACACAGGAAAAACTGAAAGCTGGGAATATGCTAGCTGAATAGAAGTTTTCAACCAACATCGCCACACCACCATTACTCCTATTCTGCTTGTTTAGAAAGAAACTCGAATACCCTGTAGCCTTAGCACACCGTACTCAGATGTATAAGATATTTTTGTCAGCATCACATCATAGAACCTTAATAATAAAGATGATATAAAGGCTACGAGTTCGTCATGGTTATTTCTTGCACACAGCATGTTGCAGTGAACAAAACTAATGTGCCTGGCATGCCTGTGGTAGACGAGATTTTGTTGCTCAATCATAGCAATTATTTTAGCAAGGAGGTATATATACTGAAAGAAAGATGTCTAACTGGAGTTCAGGAATCTTGTGAACGCATTTATGGTATTTTTGGGGCAGGATGTGGCAGTTTTGGAACGCCTACTGTGCCGAGGAGGAAAAAGTATTACAACGCTGATTGCGATGCACAGAACGAAGGCGCCACTGCCAGTCCCTGCATCAAAAAACACACAGCTTGCTTAGGCCGCTAATGTAAGATGAGTGGGCGTAAGCACACACGTACAAATGAACACAACACTGATAATGTGTATCAAGAGTCGGAATAGGTACCAGGTAAAAAATCAGGAGCAAATTAGCCAGGCGCGCTTTTCACATATCACTGCGTTGTATTGCGGCATTGTGGCGTCGCTAACAACTTTGATACACAATTAGTCAAAGAAAAAAAGTTTCAGTCGGGACTTAAAATCTTGGCTACATCAGCTGTGATAATAGAGTTTTTGTATACGGTCACTCTATCGCTTCGGGGCACATGGGAATAGAGGAACGCTACTGCGCGTGCGCAGAATCCTAACGGCTCTTGGGTGTTTGGGTGAGCGGCCGACGCTAACGCTAAATCGGCAAAACACCGTGGCCCCCTAACGCAGGATAGCGCAGGAAATATGGCGGCGTGCATCGAAGCGGTGACCGCTCGCTTCACTACCGATTCGTCGTTGCCGCTATGCTGTGTCACACGTTCACGGCCAACCAAAGGCGTACGAAGCTTTCGCTTTGTCTGAACTTACCTGAACCATAAAATTTCAGCGATAGCGCACCCCAAATTTTCCTATTGCTTCCGTGTTTACAGAGTTGCTAGGCTTAGCGAGTACGCGTCTTTAATTGACGTCAGAAAGCGCGGGAGGTTCAAAGAGACGTGCGCCACAACGCAGCTCAACGTTCAGGCAACATGGCGGCGCGCGTCGAAGTGGAGCCTCTCACTTCACAACCGGTTCGTTGTCGCCGCTACTCTGTGTATTAAGCTCACGGCAAACGAAAGGCACATAAAGCTTTCCCTTTGTCTGCAGATGGCGGCACCAAAAATGTTTAGCGATGAAATGCGCCAGATTTTCGGATTGTTTCCGTGTTTACAGAGCTTGCTAGGCTTAGCGAATACCCATATCGTTTGGTCACCATGGCGATGACTTGGCTAACCGATTTCGCATCGACCTAAAGAAAAGGGGTATTTAAAAACAGTCTCTTGTTATAATATTTACACTTGAATTGTATGTCTACAATAATAACAGTTTGTGATGAAGAAATAAACGCATATTTTAAAATCATTTCAAGAGCATCTTTTTGGTTTGCCGTAGTGGCGCTGCAATCGATAAACGCAAGCGTGACCCCGCTGAGTAGGGGGGACCCGTATTCTAATACTCACTGGGGCCCGCTTTTCCTTGGGGCCCCCAAGCCTTGGGGTCCCCTATTCTAAAGCCCCCTAATAATTCTGATTGATGGAAGTTGGTCATTTTCCCGCGCATAAATTTTCCCATTCCCCACCCACACATATTTGCAACGCGCCCCACGTTTGCGTGCCGTTGCTTGGCCCAAGGGCCGTTACAGTTCTAGGCAAAGATGTTCATTCACGAACATCAGTTCTGTTTCGGAGCTGAGGTCAGAGCCATTAAACTTTAGACGCCGAGACTTTTCCAGAAGGCTGTCTCGCACTCGCCTACGGGCAAAGTGAACGATGATGTTTGTCTTATGTGAATTCATGATCGGCACAGGATTAATGACATAAACGTCCGCAGAAAGCATAGGTACAGCCTTTGTCAAATATATACAGCCTAAGAGGTTTGCTTCCAAGCTGGTAGCGGGGCTGTTGAGCACACTCGACACCCCATCTGGCACGCCATGGTCGCAAGTGGCTGCTCGTGATTCGACGGCATCTCTGATCTGCCATTTGCGCCAGTGATAGCAGCGACCCGCAATACGCCCATGCGAGTTTGGTGAAAACTTTTACGCGTCTGCGCCTTCGGTATTGTTGGCAAGGCATATGTCGTTTTTGTCCGCCAGAACGCCCGCTCTCGCCTGGAACGTCAGCGTCGCAAGGATCCACCACAGCACTCACCTGCTTCTCTGCAGCCTTTACCTTGTCCAGCCTGGCCATACGACACTGCTGGGATCGATCTTTATGGCCCTCTTCCCAGCACTTCCGCAGGGCACCATTGGATAATTGTCGCCATTGGTCACCTCACGCGCTATGCGGAAACTGCCCCGTTACCAGCAGCGACAGCCCCTCTGACATCGCCCGTTTCATACTTCACATCATTCTTCGTCACGGTGCACCTTAGGAATTGCTCATCGATCGAGGTCGCATCTTAAAGCTGCCGGGCCTCGCAGAAGTCCTTCTTTGGGAGTGTCACATCGTTCATCGTACAACGTCTTCGTACCATCCGTAAAAGAACGTCATGGCCGAGCGCTTTAACCGGACCCTCGGCGACATAATGGCCAAGTATATTTCTTCCAATTACTCAAACTGGGACCGTATTCTACCTATCGTAACCTACGCGTACAACTCTGCAATGCAAGCAACAACTGGCTTTTCCACGTATTTTCTTCTCTACGGCAGGGAGCCTTCCTCCATCATGGACACCATACTCCTTCAACGCCCAGATTCCTCCGAATTTACAACCGTCTCTCAAGCCGCTGCGCAATCCGAAAAATGCCGTCAACTCGCCCGTTACCTTACATCTCACGACCAGCACCATCAGAAAAGCATCCGCACCGCTTCTACCTGTCTGCCGCCGCCTTATCGTCCTGAATCTTGATACGGTTTGGTGACCCTCTTCCAGCTCGGGCCAGTCTACAAAACGTCTTACCAAATACCAGGGCACCAATCGCCTTGCTTAGCAAACTTCCCCAGCTAAATATCTCTTCTAGCCCCTCACGTCTCCTGATCACCGTCACCGCAGCCGTTGAATTGTCCACTTCAACCGCCTGAAACCTTCCAATGGACAAGCTATCGTCTCGTTCCCTTAAGCCGCCAGGATGCAAGCTTTTAACCCCGGGGGTATTGAAAGAAAGAAAGTTAAGGCATGCCCCAACGGCCAGCGCCGACGAAGCTGGCTAAGCTAGGGTTTGCGCTCACGAGCGCCGGTCTACTGAGCAGCGCCATTCTAACAAAGATTGTGCCGTCCACAATAATATTTTTTATTGGCCTCTTTACACAACATATACCAAGGAAGGCACAAGCGCAACTTCGACAGAATGCGCAGAGTGCGCCCTTCGAGACCGCTGTCATAGGGAGACGACCTGTGGCTGCCAGAGCTCCAGTGCACCAGATAGGTCGCCGGACAATCCAGCATGCCACTTTCTGTTATACTTAGCACTGACCATTGATTCTCGAGGCGTAATCGCAAAGACGTCATCAATTTGGCCACACCTCTCCACGTAGAACCTCAAGTGTCTTTTGGAAAAAGAGAGCCATACCAAGCTCGTTGCGACATAAAGTGAATACACAAGACAAATACGGCTACTGAGTGTAACGGAGGGTCGTCGATTTCATCCCTGCAGAACTATCTCCAAGCCAAAGCAAAAAAGGTGTAGTGTTAATTGCGCCGCTTGCGGCTGAAATACTTCTTTGTGATTGAGACCAGCGGCACGCCTTTAGTGAACTGTGGGGTACGCAACGAGGAACTCCAAACTGAAATAGTTTTCCTTTCTCCAATCAACACCGGTGCGTTCACATGCTCATTTGATACCTCCGGCATTCCGCAATGCTCTTACCCTAACCTTGTTGGAAGAGCGGCTGGCTGACCGCTGGAAACCGTTGGCTGGTGCAATTTGCCTGAGGCGCGTGGCAGCATCAATTTGTGCTCCGGTCTAGGAGTGCAAACGGTACCCCAAGCTACTCCTCTTACAAAATCAAAACGTACTTATTCACTCATGTGCTTATGTCAAAATACTGGAAGATATATATAGCAACTGCACAGCTACTATAGTCCTCCATAAAGTGAGCAATAAAATTCCAATAAGGAAGGGTGTCAGGCAAGGAGACACGATCTCGCCAATGCTGTTCACCGCATGTTTGCAGGAGGTATTTCGAGGCCTGAATTGGAAACAGTTGGGAATAAGAATAAATGGAGAATACCTAAATAATCTGAGATTTGCTGATGACATTGCCTTGCTGAGTCACTCAGGAGGTGAACTGCAAATCATGATCAACGAGTTAGACAGGCAGAGCAGATCGATGGATCTAAAAATTAACATGCAGAAAACCAAGGTAATGTTCAACAGCCTAGCAAGCGAGCAACAGTTCACAATTGGCAGCGAGAGCCTAGAAATTGTGCCGGAATACGTCTACTTAGGGCAGGTAGTGACAGCTGATCCGGATCATGAGAGGGAGATAACTAGAAGGATAAGAATGGGGTGGAGCGCATATGGCAAATTCTCGCAGATCATCAGTGGCAGTTTACCAATTTCCCTCAAGAGGAAAGTGTACAACAGCATAATCTTACCGGTACTCACCTACGGGGCAGAAACGTGGAGGCTAACGAAAAGAGTTCAGCTTAAATTAAGGACAACGCAGCGAGCCATGGAAAGAAGAATGATAGGTGTAACGTTAAGAGATCGGAAGCGGGCAGAGTGGGTGAGGGAACAAACACGGTTTAATGACATCCTAGTCGAAATCAAGAGAAAGAAATGGGCTTGGGCAGGGCATGTAATGCGAAGGCAAGATAACCGCTGGTCTTTAAGGGTAACGGAGTGGGTTCCAAGAGAAAGTAAGCGTAGCAGGGGGCGGTAGAAGATTAGATGGGCGGATGAGATTAAGAAGTTTGCAGGCAAAGGGTGGATGCAGCTGGCAAAGGATAGGGTTAATTGGAGAGACATGGGAGAGGCCTTTGCCCTGCAGTGGGTGTAGTAAGGCTGATGATGATGATGATGATGACTTATTCACTCACCTTTCTCTGACGGAAATGTCACCAGCTTGGTCTGGCGTTAGGGTCTTTGCGATGTACAGAATATAGCCTATTGCCAGAAGTCCCCCGGGAACCTTGTGCATGCGCAGGGAATGCCAGGTCATACGCGGCAGTTTTGAAGCAGCGATAAGCACTGGACAACTACTACACCGGTTCTGGTCTTTGGCGGAACTTGTGTGTTTGGCTGTCATTTTGCGGCATGTCCTGGGCGCCTGTAGTCAGGAACACAAAATTCACGTATTGTGCGTGATTCCTCGTTGTCCGAGACATATGCATGTCGTCCGCCATCACGTGACTTAGGCCTACATTGCGCTGAAACCGATCCTGTGCGAAACACTCAGAATACAATTGCACAGTTGCATCTTGAGTATATACAGCACAAATATACCAAGCGCAGGCGGTATTTGTAAGCGGTTTTCACAGTGCAATGTTTCCTCGTTGTATAAGTGTGGGTGCTGGGTGGCAGAGCGGGTATTTTGCCTGTGAACAATGCATTGACGAAGCCACACTCCAAATTTATTTGTTACTGAGGTTTGCTTTGCGACGGCGGTTTACTGACCCCGCTTTCACGCTTCCATGTCATTACTCCTCGATGCATTAACTGGTCTGTACAGGCCACAATTGTGAACGTATGCACAATTGCACACAAATCAATTCCTACAATTAACGTTGGCATCATAACGTTTCAACGCGTTCGGTCTGATTAGCTCGCTCCTCAGTTTCTCGCCGTCTCGTCGTCGTCGGCATCTGCAGCGACACCTGCCTAACTTGACAGGTCGCAAAGTGGAGAAAGGGGAATTACCTTTTCAGTCTTAGGGAAAAGGTGGGAAAAATATAGTCGGACAACACCACCTAGTGATGGACGGAAGATGGAGAGAAGGAGAGTGGACGGGTGGAAAAAGGAGAGAGAGGAAAACCACATTCATCTTTAGCGGAGAAGGTGAGAGTTGTGGGAGGTCTCGAGTGGGCTAGTGGCTTGGCCGTCCGCATCAGCTGCTGGAGGTGGTTGGTTGGAAGCCCTCCGCTAGGCAAGAATGGTGCAAGCATTCCTCAGCCCTACGCCATGCTTTCTTAGGGGTATGTGCTTGGACGAGGCTTCGCAAACCCCGCCTTACTCTTTCCAGGGCAAACGCACTTTCAAGTACCTCAGCCGCTAAAGGTTGTTCGTGTTACCTTGTTCACGTGGGGTTTCAAGTTCAGGGTGATACGCGCTAACCAGAGTGTCTCAACGGACGTATAGGTGAACTGTCACTGCTGTAAGTGACCTTTCTAAAGTACCACTGCACTCCTGTGCAAGTCCAGATTCACCTTCGGTTGTGTCGCTGTGCGAGAAAAAAACATGTCTGTGAAAAATTATTTGCTATCAGACCAACGGTAACGCTCAAACATCAACGCTACACACTCCTAACCGTGCTGATATGCGCCCACTGAAGATTCAGTACTTCCTGGGAGTATTGTTTTTGAGTTCGTTTATCGCCACCACTGCAGCCTGCGCATGATAATCCTTAGAGGATGCACTACAGTCAGGGCAAATCACTGATTGGTGAGTAACTCGTGTCTGCGGCCAACGTGACCTCCGACGCTCGGTAGCTCGCGTCTGCTTCTCGTCTGGATACACGGTCTCCTGTAACTAGGTAAGATTATATACGCAGCCTGTTATTATTATTTTACTCTTTTCTTTCCGCGCCTCCTCAAACCGTTCAATTTGAGCGACGGCGCAAAAGCCCCCTTCAGAGCAACCCTGGCCTCTAATGGAAAAGTAGCGCCATGCAGTATGCTGCAAAAGAACTGTGCTTCAGTTTAAGAATCAGTTGTCTTCGTCAGCCGCATGAGGGGGTATTGTTGATATACGCACGAAACCTGGAAACGCTGATCGATCGCGCAAGCATGCCGCTCAAGGTGGCGTTCTCTTCTCGCAATGGCCCTGCTCAAGAGCGAGAGTGTTCTCGCGATTTCGAAGCTTCAGCACGTGACCTTGCAGGCGCAAGCGACAGCTTTGTGCGAAAAGGTGACATCCATTTGTCTTCAGCTTGGACAGTGATAACAGGTCCTCCCGAGCCCGGACTATCGACAGGTGCCTGTCTGTAACCTTCATTTCCGCCGTTGCCGAGGAGCTTCAGCGAGCATTTTCTGAACGATTCCGTGACACGACGAGTGAAGCGGTCATAGTTATCCGAAGACGGCCCGCGGTCAACCTTGGTATTGCACTGAGTATTAGTCCAAATAGTTGCTAGTGAGCAACAGATATCGTTTTGCTGACCAGAAAGTTTAGCATGAAGAGCTCTGAAACTCTCAGTACTCACTTTTGGAAAAATAACGCGAAAATATGTACTGTAGATTTTTATTCACCTATTTTCCGACTGAATTTGTTTGCGACTTTCTGTTCGAGTCTCAAATTTCGCAAATTTTTTAGTAAACAACATATTATTGTTTTGTTTGTACCATAGAAAATAAAATTATAATGCCTGTACGTGTGAAATAGCGAAAAAATTATTAAATAATTGCTTCAAAAATTTATTAGCACCACCTTGAAACTGCCAGTTTCTCCGCGGTAAGGACAGAGTTAATCGAGTCAGCAGTGATGTACAAGGGCTCTGGCTACCGTTCACGTTTAAGTGGCCGTGGCCGGCTGGTGGCTAGTACGGTGGTTGACGAGTGAGGAGAGGTAGTGTGCTGTCATTGTTGCTACCTGTTCGCCCTCATATCATTCTCTTTATCACTTTAACCAATGGGATAAGCGGTAACACGCCTCTTATAAAACACAGATTACGAAATCAGATTCTAACAACCGCCTCCATTCGCTTTCCATCTCCTGCACATTTCTACCATGGTACTGTACCGAATAATAAGACCTAATTAGGACCTTCACAGCGTACTCAAGCCTGGTACCGAAGTTTAGAAAGATGCCGTTTTTAGACAAACTACTCCAAAAGTATGACCTAAGTTTTCCTTCTTTAGGTACTCTTCAAGAAAGGAACATCCGTTTAAACTTGGGACATGACCCCTTCGTTAGTATTTGTGCAGTCTGGTAGCATGGAATATAAAAGCTCATTTTTTTTCTTTTTAAAGTGGTGACGCTGTAGTTGCTCGAAACAGCTGCTAAATTCAAACTCTTATGCAATTTTCCTCTGCATTAACGTCGCCGCATTCCGGTGTCGTGCTTTATTCAGGCAGCTCGAAACAGCATCATAAAACTTCCAAAATTATTGCTTGCTGTTTTTATTGTTTTCTAAACAGGTCCACACTTGTGATGCTTTGTGTCATGTGGGCAATGGTCGCCTCAATGGCTTCGTTCCTTTTTGTCTATCTTCGCCTCCTCCACAGTAAGTACCTGCGAGCCTTGGAATTTCTTAAGCGAAAGCTTCACTACGCTAGTGAATGGCCATTTCGACGTGCGTGGCCGGTTGACCTTCAAGTGAGCCAGCGGTCAAGTGTGACTATAGGCCTTATCATATATGGTCCACTATCGTGTCGCACAGCTTGACCTTTCACCTTTCGGTTCGTCGGTAGAGGGCGGCAGAATAGAGCGCAGCGTTCATTGGGCAACAGACCTCTCGCGATCAACCATTAATGTAACCACCACCTGGCAGGGTGGGCGCGCTGACTATCCAGTGTGCGGAAAGCACTCAACGCTGCAGACGCCAAGCCGGGTCTACTTGCCCGATACACCGCAGCTTTAGCTCTCTAACCAGGTTCAGCAGTAGTTATGCCGCAGCTAATTTTAATTTCTTGGTTGCAGCGACAACAGCGGTCAGGAAATCTAACACAACTAGCAGAACTGGCGGGAACTGGGGATTTCCTTCCTCTTGCTCACTTAGCTATCTTTAACGAAAGAAGGCTGAGGCTAATAAAGAAAATTGTGAACTTTCCACCGGTAGGAATAATATAACGGTGTGGAATTTTTCTTGCTCGCAACCTTCCCTCTTTCTGTGCTCTAAGCACTTCCAACAGGAACTTCCTGCTCCAAGTGTAGAGCCATCCAATGATGACCCCACTTCCTCAAACGAAGGCAAGTCCTCTTCTTGAAACGCTGGATAGGGACCGAGTCTCCCCTCCACCCACCTCATGTTGACTTTGCTTTCTGCTGTCAAGAATCCTCATCTTCCTTTATTCTCTGTACCGTAATTCTGAACTATGCCGTTAGTCATCAATAAACACCATGAATTGTGGTTTAGCGACGATTAGGGGCCACCTTTGTCAGCAGCATGTGATTAGATGCTCCACATTATCATTCGCACGTTTTTATTACGTTAAAGTTGACGTTCGGGTTGTGTGTGTAACAGCGTACCCTGCAAGAGTTACCCAATGGCCAAGGTAACTAAAAGAAAAACAGCGCTAACAGATGGAACGTGCTGATGGGGCACGTGTGTGAGCATGAAGTAGTGAAAAATGTGTTTTAAATTTATTAATACGTGAGCATTATAAGGACACATCACAATAAGCAAAGCGAAGCCCTAGGCGGCGTCCTGGGGGCGAAGTTTTCCCCACCACGTTGTGAGCAAAGTGCTCGCCGTTTGAGGTGGCGGTTGAGGTAATGATTGGTCGCGAGAGCTTGCCCGGGAAGGAACAACCAGGATCGCGCAAGCCCCACCGATGGCAGCACCTGCCCACGCGGGGTAGTGACGCTTTTCTTAAGCGCTGCACTACAGCCCCAAGAGCAGTATGATGTCCCCCAGGGATCTATGAATGTAAAATCGAGGATGACGGATGCTGAGGCTTTAAACGATAACGCGAACGAGCACGTCAAGAGCGAAAAACAAAATAAATGAAAACGCATCGGTGTGTGGCTAATGAGCGTAGTTCGAACCGGCGACCGGTGATGCATTTCCGTCGTGTCGCCCAAGCGAGCGCACCTGAGTTTTTACGCGACAGCGTATACAGCTCGTTCGGTCGAAAAGCCGTCGGGGTCGTAATAGTACGCACCGCGTGTCGGAAATATTCGGGGGCTGCATAAAAAATGACGCACATTCCATGAATAAAAAAGTGGGGTCTAGAAAGGGAAACGAACCAGGGCCTTTGGCGTTCGAGGCGGGGACGCTTCCACAAGCTTCCCCACGACGACTCGACGTTTATGGTTTAAGGGGGTTTAACGTCCCAAAGCGACTCAGGCGATGAGAGACGCCGCCATGAAGGGCTCCGGGAATTTCGACCACCTGGGGTTCTTTAACGTGCACTGACATCGCACAGTACACGGGCCTCTAGAATTTCGCCTCCATCGAAATTCGAACGCCGGGCCGGCACCGAACCCGCGTCTTTCGGGTCAGCAGCCAGTGCCATAACCACTGAGAACCGCGGCGGCCGACTCGACGTTTGAATATGAATAAAGACACGTCTAGTGAACGCACGGGTTTCTTAGAAACATGTCTTAGAAATCAGTACTGAGGCGTACGTGAGTAATTATGAGCATGTAAATTACAGATCGCGGAATTCAGCGAGTACTGTGCGTTCCCGGTAAATTTCCTCCATGCTAAATTTCCTCTGTGCGAGGTCAGTGCATGTTAAAGAACCCCAGGTGATAAAAATTTCCGCAGCCCTTCACTACGGCGTCCCTCATAGCCTGAGTCGCTTTGGGACGTTAAACCCTAATAAACCATGAACCATAAACTACTGAGACTGCAAGCCAGCCAAGAACTCGTGCTGCAGTAGACTAGCACATTTCGAAAACAAAGACGTAACTGCAGCGGGCGCGCACTGCACTGCCAAATTCGAAAATACTGCACTCCTTGAACTGGTGCAGAAAGTGCTGCCACAACGAAGAGACCTCTTGTGTCGAGACTGGCGCAGTGCCTCCGTTTCGACCCCAGAAGTGATTTGTCGGGTGGCGCCCCTACGCTCAGTTGCACGGGTCGAAACTTGGAGGGGTGGGGCTGCTAATTTTGCCCCCTACGGTACATGGGCCTGTCCAATGGCTCGAGCTGATCGCAACCGCAACCACGTGCAGAAGGAAGAAAGATTGAAAGAACAGACGCGCGTCGCAGCAAGCGCGTCCGCCGCAGCGACGACGCTCCCTGTAACGATACCCCAGTGGCCAAGAAGATCCGAAATTTTGCGGTCTGGAGGAAACAATTACGGAAACACTCACACCTGCAGAAAAGAACTTTAATAGATGTAGAAACATCACTCGAAAATCGTTCACCAAGGGAATTTAAGTCTTTCGCTTTCCCAACAAGTGTATCTGCTGAACCTTTATACTCTGCAAGTGTCGTATGCTTAGCGGTGTTTATGGCGTGACCAATTTGACATAAATTTTGGTTTTCTGCTTTTCAGCTAAGCTGCCTACCTTCCCAGGTAAGGATTAGAACTCCCACGGGGACGCTTAACTTATAGACGTCATTGCTTCTGTGCAAAGGCGTGCTCAACTTTGTTATGACGAAAAGAGCAGTGACTGGCTCGCTCTCACTCGGAACCTTACCTCGTCGTGAAGGAGGAGATGACGAAGGTAGTGAAGGGAGAGAGGAAGCGGCGTCTTCGTGGAGAACTCTCGATTGGTTCGTCCACATGGATCACTTTAATGCACACGCGCACCGCACAGCACGTGAGCGGATATTGCATTGTGTGTTCGCGAAAACGCGGTCGCCGCGTTCGGGGTTCGCTCCCGTCTCTGCGATTTAAGCAGTCGAACTCTGCGACCACTCAGTCTCCTCGGATGGTTGAATGCATGCTGCGTTTGCATCGAAGAAGGGTTCACCGGTCATGAGCATATTTTCTTTCTGTGCTTGAAGGGGAAGAGGAAAGGCGAAAAATGAGGAAAAATCTCTGATTTAGTGTATTATGTTGCATATGTATCATGACTCATTATTTTTATGTTGCACCCATTCTACATTTATAGTGCAATTTTCTCGTTGAGTGCCCTTTCCTTTTACAGATGTATATTTGTGTTTCTTGTATGCAGTGTATGCGTTTGTGTTTTGACCAATGATATTGTTTGTGTGCCGCCCAGCCGCACTGTTATATTTATATGTGTATGTACATATATATATATATATATATATATATATATATATATATATATATATATATATATATATATATATATATATATATATATATATATATATATATATAAATATATATATATATATATATATATATATATATATATATATATATATTCAAAGTTGAAAACGCTTCATTTAGCCATAGATTTATTTTGAGTCGACGTTTCGGACAGAGCCTGTCCTTTCTCAAGACTGAAGTTACAGGGGTCTTCTTCCTCTTCTTAAGGAGTTGGCACTTGCACACATGTACGACACATGAACAAAAGAAACAAACGGTGGCAAAGAATACTAGAAAAGATACAGATAGAAAGGGAAAAAAGGGGGAACAAATAAAAAAGAAAAACGTGTTGTACCCCGCCGCCCTCCCCGAAGCCGCGGGGAGCCGACCCCGGACGAGGGAAACAAAAAAAAGGAAAACACGGAGCGAGAGAGGATAATGGCTACCCATCAAGGCAACAGAGCGGCGGCGTGTAAGGTGGACAGGAGCAGACGGTGGCGGGATCGCCCTACACACAAAAGTTAAAGACGCGTGCACTCGCGTGCCCCGTACACAAAGAGTAAACAAATAAACAGAATAAAATGCAGACAGGGTCGGAGCTTCCGTCACCTTGAACCACTTCGGCAGCCAGAGCCAAGGCCGAATCAGCGGCGCCGTGAGCTTAACTAAACACACGTGCACTGTGCATGAAAACACCCAGACACACAGCAGTAAAACATCCGAGCTCATGCCAGTGTCGTGTGGCGGCTAAATGACAATGGCGGGAGCATTTAAGCGAGTAAGGTGTACAGAAACAGACGGTGGCGGAATTGTCCAACATATATAAATTGGAGAAGCTTGCACTCGCGTGACCTGGCCAGAAAAAGTAAACAAATAAACAAAATAAAATGCAGACAGGACAGGAGACTTCCGTCATCTGGAACCATTTCCGCAGCCCGAGTCAAGGTAGAATCAGGGCGCCGTGAGCTTAACTACACACACGTGCACTGTGCCTGAAAACACCCACAAAAGAAAAAAAGTGGAAAAACATCCGAGTTCGGCCAAGTGTGGTGTGGGAGGTAAATGTGAATGGCGTGAGCAATTAGGCAAGGGTTCTTCAATTGCACCCCGTCGTCAAGGTAATCGAACTGGGAAGATAGGGGCAGGATGGGGTAGGGAATGAAGAAATTTGTGTGAGCTTGAAAAAGATGTCGCTGGCAAGAAACGACCGAGGTATGTCAAGCTGGCTCTCGTAATGTCAGCAACGGCCCTGCAAGGGGCGGATGGAGGACAATACACCTGGACTTTCATTAATGCCGTGAGGAATTGTTTCAAATTTGTAAATGAAGTACGACTCGCGTTGTTCTCTTTCCCTGGTGTTGTGGAACCCACCCTGTAGGACTGTTAACTTAATTGCATCAAATGGGTGGTTTCGCTCATTAATGTGTTTTGACAAGGGAAGGTTGGGTAGGGATAAGATATGCGCGCGGTGGTTAATAAAGCGAATTCGTAGAGGGTTGACGGTCTGTCCAATGTACTGCATACTGCACACACTGCATTCTAGGAGGTATATTACGTTGCAGGAATCACAATCAAAGTTGCCATTAATTTCCCATTTGAAGCCTGAAGCTGTGCTTACTGCACAGCTTGATGTTTGTATGTGTTTGCAGACCTGGCATCTACTTTTTCCACAGGGCCGGCACCCCAAAACCGGCTGGTTATTTGTTTTTGAGTGTACAAGAATATTTTTAATGTTTTTTGGTCGTCTGTAGATATATATATATATATATATATATATATATATATATATATATATATATATATATATATATATATATATATATATATATATATATATATATATATATATATATATATATATATATATATATATATATATATATATAGTTTTTGCCTCTGTCATGCCCAGGGGGCTGAGGCCTCGTCAGGCGATACCAAGCCTTTAGTCTCAGCCCTCTCTTAGGCAAATGCCTAAGAAAAAAAAATAAAGAGAAGGCGCTGGTGCGCACAAAGCTATTGCTCCATTTTAGAGCGATAGCTCTACTAGATTCAAAAGCAAATCTTCAGGAAATGCATAACTTTCGCCTTGGTATGACCTTTCAAAGCTGCTTAGCAAGAGCATTTGTCCCTGGCCACCCTCGAAATTCGACCTTGACCGATCTGGACAAAAATTGATGTCTAAGCATAAATGACCTTACAGAGCACGATGGGGACCCTCACATTTGGCCCGGGTCATTTCCTCAATTTTGCTCGGACCACTCCCGAAAAATGGCCTTGACCTATTTGGACCAAAACCGATGTCCAACCATAACTGAATAAGCGCGACACGATGGCGACCTCCAAATTTTGCCCGGGTTAATCATTTCCAAAATTCGTTCAGGAAACCCCCGAAATTTGACCTTGGTCGATTTGGGGTTGCTTTCGCACTATAATTGTTAGGTAAAACAAAGCAATGATGTTTATTTGGCTTTCCGTTATAGAGGGCGGATGTTTAACAAAACGCGGCTTTGATTCCTTCGTGTCCAACACCTGAGTCTATTGTACAACTTCTCCCGCCGCGCGATCGAGCATCCTCCTCGTCCTCACATGGCTCTCTCCTTATGCGTGCGGTTCGGGTTGCTCTGACTCGCGGCACGGGTTGAGCTAACTCCACTCTGGCGAAGGATCTTCGTTGGAACGGAAGAGCTGGCGTTCACAAAATAGGTTTAACCAAGTTGAAACACTATGGTGCGCCATGCCTACTAAAGTTACACCATGGTTCCTCATGTAGAACATGGTGGCTTGCATTTTCAATCCTTGACCTGTGACCTTATTCTTCGATCTTATTCATTCATTCATTTATTGTACCCTTAAAGGCCGTTTTCGGGCATTACATAAGGGGGGGGGGGGGGGGAGTTGAAATACAAAGTAAAGAGAATAACAATGTTAATACAGTAAAATACAACACAATGCAAAAAGGATCTGGAATACACTGTGAAATGTTAAAATGCAGTTCTAAACAATACATGGTGGCGGATAGGCTAAATAGGGAATAACAAGAAAAAATAAATGGTAAAAATCAAAGCATGAGTTTTTTTTTTTTTTTCATTTGATGTAATGTTCGATTAGTGCGTCTCTAAATTTACTAGCGTCACGCTTGTTTACGATGTGATCTGGTAACTGGTTCCAATTTTCTATTGCTGTAGGTAGAAATGATTTATTGAAGGCTATTGTAGAACCATGTCAACGCTGAACACTCAGGGAATTGAAGAGGCGACGCGATGTTCGGATGGGAGGTAGGAGTAATGAGTCACGGAGGTAAGGAAAGTTGTAATACATTTTATGAGAAAGGCAAAGTCGTGAGATTTTTCGACGGTTCTCAAGTGGTAGCAGATTGAGTGTTGATGTAATCCTGGTGATGCTGTAGTATCTGTCATAATTTGAGGTTATGTAACGTGCTGCGCGGTTCTGAATAGCTTCTAGGGTGTTAAGTACGCCTGATGAGGGTTCCATATAGAAGATGCATATTAAAGTTTACTACGGATGAAGGTTTCATATGCCAATTTACGGACAGAAGGAGGAGCCAAGTATAACGATCGTCTGATGAAGCCGAGTGATTTGGATGAATTGGCCGCTAATTTCAAGATGTGATCGGACCAGGTTAAATTGCTGGAAATGATGACTCCGAGGTATCGGTAGGATTGCACGTTTGTTAATGTGTTTGAAAGCAATGAATAAGCGTAAGTGAGGTTGGAATGTTTGCGAGATACTTGCATGTATTGCCATTTTGAAATGTTTAGCGACATAAGCCACTCAGAGCACCATCGTTCAATTACGTTCAAGTCGTTCTGCAGTAATAATTGGTGCCTGTTAGTAGCAATGCGGCGATAAAGAATGCTATCATCTTCAAAGAGGTGAATTGTGGAAGAAATACCAGAAGGAAGATCGTTAATGAAGGTGAGGAAAAAAAGAGGGCCAAGGACCGAACCTTGTGGTACACCAGACAGCACTTTAGTAGGACCTGAACAATGGTTGTCTATTACCGTGTACTGAGAACGATCTATTAGAAAACAGTGTATCCATGCTACAATTAGAGGGTCAATGGACAGACCGGAAAGTTTAGACATGAGACGATGGTGGGGTACGCGATCGAAAGCCTTAGAAAAGTTTTAAAAAATGATGTCAGTTTGGAATGAAGAGTCCAGATTTAAGTGAAGATCAGTAGTCAATTCAAAAAGCCGAGTTTCGCAAGAGAGACCGGAGCGGAAACCATGCTGTTTAGTGAAAAAGAAAGAGTTATGATCGAGATGCGATGCGACTTGTGAGTATATTATGTGTTCGAGAAGTTTACAGGCAATGCATGTCAAGGAAATGGGGCGATAATTGGATGGGTCTGATCGGTTACCAGCCTTAAACACCGGCACAACTTTACTTATTTTCCAATCTTTAGGTAGTTCACCCGTTGATATAGACTGTTCAAAGATTACTTTCAGGAATTGACTGGAAATGTCCTTGGTACTTTTAAGTAATTTCGCGGGTATTCCATCAGGCCCAGGTGCGCTCGATGTTTTAAGATTGTCAATTAATTTTGTAATACCATCTGTTGTAATGCAAACTGGGGGCATCTGAGAAAAATTTGAGTCTGGAAATGTTGGTATGTTCAAGGGAGGTTCGTGGGTGAAAACTGACGAAAAATATGAATTCATGACGTCTGAACGGTGTTCAGTGGGAACAGATGATCCATCTTGGTTGACCAAGGTGATGCTTTGTGAACGACTGGTGCTTGGTGTCAGTAAGGTCCAAAACTTCTTCGGGTTTGTGTGAATAATATTCATCAGGTCCTGGTGGAAGAACTTTTTTTTAGTGCTCCGTAACAAACCTATATATTGGTGAAGACATGCAAAGTATTTTTTCCATTTTGAAGTAAAATTTTTTGCCTCACGGTAAAGGCGTTTTTTTCTTTGTGATAGTCTTCTTAGCGCGCTAGTGTACCACGGTCTTCGAGCATAACCACGTATACGAATGAGGGGAACGTACGTGTCAACGAGTGATAATAGTTTATTTTTATAAAGTAGCCAGTTATCATCCACTGTTCGACTACATGGCGATAATCAGAAGTGCGAAAAGAACTGGCTCAGCTCGATGTTGATCTTAGCGAAATCGGCTTTCTTGTAACTGCGGATGTATTTTATGGAAGGTTCACTGACGGGAATTGAAATCGAGAGATCGAAAAGCAACATTTTATGATCACTCAGGAAATCAACACATGACAATGACTGGATGAGTTCGGGATCTGAGGCAAAGATAAGGTCAAGAATGTTTTTTCCACGGGTTGCTGTTTTAACTGTTTGGATAAGGTTAAATGAGAGAGTCATATCAAGAAATTCGTTCGACTGTTGAGAAGGTGCATGCAGATGATTCCATTCAATGTCTGGGAAATTGAAATCTCCACAAACCACGTGTTCAGCGTTTGGAAAGAGGGAATGCAAGTTCAAAAGCACACTGTTATGCTCGTCAATAAAAGAGCGATCACAATCAGGCGCGCGGTAGCAAGCAGTAATACGGACTAATTGACGGTAGGGATATTCGGACACACATTATTTCTTGACTGCAATTAAGTTTGACAGGAAATGAGGGTATACTAGATTTTTTGCACACAATCTGAGTCTACATTGCTTGACCTCTGATTTTCTGCTTTTTCCAATGCGTCTACCCGCAAAGAAAGGCTGCTCACAATGTTCTCGATGTTTGTCTGAGCTGAGCGGATAAGTGTAAGTTCTGAGAGTACGGAATTTTGTGCGACTTCTAATCGGGCTATTGCCTCAGCAATTGTTTCAAGTGAGACACTTGCGCCATTTTCGTCGGGTCCGGGATTGAGTTCCACATCACCAGACACGACAAGCCATAAGTATACAGAACACGCATTGAGCGAGGACCAACATACATAACATAATAGACGACGGCAAAAATCACTCGTGTCTGGGGGGCACGACACCGCGAGAAAGAACGGATCACTAGTGCGTACGCACGCAGCGTGCGGAAAGTAACTGACCTGCATTGCAAAGGGCATGTTCATGACCGTATCCTCCGCGGTGTCGGTGTCGGTGGCTTTTCTAGTGGTCGGTGGCTTTTCTAGTAGTCGAGTAACGCCTCCCGCGCAGATAGCGGGGTTAGGTTGCCAGACAGGTGGTTGGTCGAGTGCTGCAAATGGCGGGCGGGAAGTGGCCTGAGCTGCAGGATAATTCTTTGCCCGTAGGTTCCAAGCAGATCCGTTGCTGTGGTCAGCCGGGAAATCGCTGTCGCTGGCGTTGAAGACGAGCGTTATGCTCCATAGGATAGCCTGCATTGCAAAGGGCATGTCCATAACCTCAAATGAGTCATCAAGGTGGCACTACTGTCAGGTCACGTGACTTGACGTCAACGTATGGCGCGTATATCAACGCCGCATAGTCGCGCTTGCCTCATTGGTCACCGAAGAAGGTGGGTTGGGACCGTCTATATAGCCACGCTAGAGCTATGGCTCTACCTCTTGGTATACCCGTGATTAAACTTCTCCACACTTTTTATATCTTTCCAACCAGTTCTCGTAATTTTCGTCAGCGATGCTTGCTGTCAAGACGTTGCGCTGGATCTAGTCTATTTTGGGGGCAGTGTTCTGGCGGTGTGGTTTCGAAGTATGAAACAATCTCAGCGTTTATAACGTCGCATTGCGCATCTCTTGTTCTGCTATTCGATACAAGAAACACGATCACGTCGCTTATGCGTTCACTGGTGTTGGCAGACTTGCATCTTTCTGCTTGCGGTCGAGGTCACACTTGCCTAGCTGGTACGCCTTTCGTAGCTATCATGTCGCTCTAGGTGCAAGCTTCGGGACCCAGTTATGGAGAGGAGAAAATAAGACGAGAGCTTCCGATTACTTTTTCTGATGACCGTGGTGACTAAAAAGCAATCTCTATGTAGCAAGTTCAAATATCTCGACGAACATAATAGTCGAAAACGGAACTGTGGAGCATTAGTGTTGTTTATATAGGCAGAGAAATTTGTATTATTAGGACGTTCGCGGTCAGTGAAAACGTGAAGTGCGTTTTTAAAAGTGACGTATTTCTGTGCATTATAGTTGTGTGCATAATTAGGTATAAGTTTCATTGATATATTCATTTGTATTTTTGCTTAAAGCTGCGTACGCCCGACCTATGCAACATATGCCTATAAAAGATATTTCTGAACACAGCGAAATCACTGAGCTTACGTTATGAAAACTTTTTCACTGCAACTATTTTCTTGCTGCAGAGGCCAACATAACACCCGTTGCTCGGCTCGCCGTGCATGTCGAGCCTTCTCACACGCCGATATGTAAGTGCACAGAAAGCTCCTCTCTTGTATTTTTCATTTATGCGTTGTTCGTTAAACTCTCTCTCAATGAAAGAAGCAAATACTTAAAATAATTGAGGCACTCAGGCTATCACGCTAAGTATATGAGACGACCTGCATAGCCTTCCCGTATGCAAACACTACCACGTAGCAATCTCTGGCAACACCACCTCCAGTCGGGGAGAGCCGTTGTCACCTATCACTGTAAAACCAGAAAAAAAAAAGTTGGATAAGAACCATCTCTATGATTTTTGTTGGCAGATGGCTCTTTTTTATTTTCAGCTAGCGTTTCATTGATATTATACACGAGGTAAGAGAGAGTTATAGCGCATGGTTTCCTTGTTGACGTTAACGTTAACCGGGCCCGGCTACCGACATCTGCGCATGCGCGGCCATTGTCGGACCGCAAGCACTTTATTGGATCTCTTTAGCGTTGCGCAGTTAGCGTTTGCTCGTAAACAATAATGGCGGCGCGCTCCACGGCCGCTTCGAACCAAATACAGCACCGCCGCCGTATTCTTCGGCGCCATTTCTTGCTCTAAATGAAGGCATTCGTTTTTAATTCGCATACTCTGACTCATACGTCGTGGCTTGAGTAAGAAGTAGCTCATGCTTTTAAGATAATTTGGCAGTTTTCCAGCAGCTAAGTCAAACTATGTGTCGTGTACATCGTGCTCTATCGTGCACATAGGAAAAAAAAGCAACCACAACACTGCAGTTGTTCAGCTTTGTGTCCGCCTTAACATTTTCCTTTATATTTTCACAGTTTTCTTCCTTGAAAAAAAAGACTGGAAATTCTCTAACCATATTAACCAGTCAGTGCAGAAAATAAAGAGTTTCTCCTGCCCAAGTTGACGCGATTTGACTTACTGTATACTAGATGGGGCCACTATGTTTACATCCAAACCATGCATCCAAGCATCCAAAGAAGCGACGCTGCGGCATAGCAAACAGAAGATATCATAGTTGCGCTTTCTACAGCGTTCGCAACGCAATGCGCGCTCCATACGCAAGCTTACTGAGTTCTGTGTAGTAAAATTGTCTACTGGCCATGGTAGGCCAGGTGCCTAGTATCGCGGGCACATTTGAAATGCCGCTGAAGCGTCTTTGCAGATGAGCTCGTGATGTTTTTGTTATGTAGTTAAAAACAGTATTTAAGTCCATGTAGCATCTCACTGCATAGCAATGCTTGTAATGCGTCCATATCTTTGTTTGCAATGTAAGCTGGGGCATCTGTTGGCATCATTACTTGTTTTAGCCTTACAGTAACTTGTTACGAGAGAGACGTTATGATAAAACGTCTTCTGACGTGCGCATCGCTAACCGAAAAGTTCAGCGTCCGGTAATACGGTAAACGGCAACGCAAACAGGGAAACGATATGCTATAACTCTCTAAGAAGTAGCCAGTGCACATAAGCCACTGGTATGACCAGAATACCAGCTGAATTTTTGATACCGCGAGCGCTGGCGCTTAGAATATACTGCCAAGTGGGCGCTCACTAGTTAGGCTACTTTTGCCACACCCGAGGCCCCTACCAGTAAATGAACAGGAATTTGATAAGAATGAACGCAGAATTTTTGTTGTTGATAATGTGAAAATATCGCTCCACACGATGGCGCCTCCGAGATAAGGCTCCAAGCCTTGTTACTTCTTGGGTGCAATTCCTTACCCACGCTTCAATAAAGCTGCCCCATACCTTTTGGCTTCTTGCGCCGCAATATAGTTGTCTCCATAGTCTGGCTGCCGTCCACTGAAAAAAAAATTACACCTCGCTGTACATGAGTAAAATAGCGCGCGTTATTGCCAGCAGAAAACTATTCCAAGCTGAAACCTAGGGCATGGCTTCTGCGCAACATTCATAGCTATTGTCATCATATTCAGACTATCTTTGCGTGAGGTCGATTGCACAGAATATAGCACTGCCCAGGACAAAGTAGCACTATAGAGCTGCATAGTGGTTAGTTACTTCAAAACTTGCAAAACAATTAAGACCGGTCGCCGGTATTCTAGCTTGTTCTGCAGCTTTTCTAAGAACAGACCTTCACGCCCACTAAAAAACCGAGGCTTCTCAAGACGATAGACTATCGTACCCAATCTAGATTATGAACAGGAGCGCCGCTAACAATAACGAACGTCTGAAATCATTCTAGCCGACCGGATCAGTGAGGTTCGATGCGTTGGCCACCCTCCAGAGCGGAAGCGGCCTTTTGTCGGGAGGACACTACGTTATCTTTCGGGAATTGGCCACGCGGATGGGTGGTGCGCACAAATTTTGAAAAATTACCACCTGAAGCAGTAGGTGCACACCTCTCAAAATATTATGCTCCGAAATAATTCGCAGGGCCCAATGCGTTTTCTTTCGTACGATAGCGCAATGTCCCGAAGCGGAGCCTTGAAACCAACATCGTCATATTGTAATTACCCTAATTGGCGCCAACACGCACTGCGGCACTGTCGACCGCATTTTAATATTTAGTCACCTAACGGCTAAGCACTCTCCTGCCGAGGTGGCAGCTATGCGCGCGTATCACACAGCTCCCAGAGATGCCATTCAGGCAGCTTCTTAACAAACTATGGAATTTCGAGATGATTTCACTCGTGACTTATGTTCACCCAAATGAAAGGTATTTAGCATTTCGCAATCTCTCCCCTCACTGTATTGCTTCTAAAACTTCACTGAAAGTAGGGGGATCATGGAAGACCTATCGTGCCAGCACCCCCTCGTTGAACGCGCTTGGAACAGTCTCGTACCGGTGCGCCGGAGTGTCCTATGACACTCAAAAATTGTTCGGTTGCCACTATTAGAATATGCAAAATGTTACGCGCATAAGCTTGTTCATCTGCACTTATCTGTGAGGAATTGTCGGTGACTTTGTTGCCACGAAGGCCGCAGCAAAATCGTGAAAGAAAATTATTTCTTGAGTGTGTCCTGCGCCCAGTGCAGTAAATGACAACAGTAAATATAATTATAACCTTTATTTTGATATGGTTATAGCATGCCGAAGAGAACGTGAAACGACTTTCCTTTGCTCTCAGCTACGCCTTATTTTGCGACTGCGTAAGAGTTCCGTTTCACCACAGCCACTGGTGGTATCACACTTGGCCATCTGCCATCTGGCAGGTGTCATGGGAGGTACAGGTAGCACACAAAAGCCAGCTGCAACCTGCCAACTGCCATGGCCGGCATATGGCAAATTGAAGCGAAGAAAATTTCTGTCTCCTCCATTAGGGGAGAGGAAGGAAAGTTCTGAAGGTGCATGCCATAGAAGGAGGAGATTCTGACGCGGCAGGGCGGCAGAGAGGAGAGAGAAATTCCCCTCTCCATTTGTATATTCTATGTGGTCTTGCATGGAACCTCGCAACGGAATTCTTATTCTATTGTAATGTCACAGCTAAAAGTAATTACGTGTCCGCAACGATTTTGCGCAAGTGGAGTGCTCAATTTTGTCGTTAACGACTCGCCACGCCCACTGTTTTATTCGAGTGAAGGAGTCCAGCAGCTACCGAAACCAAGGGGCACAGGAGAATGTTGTAATTTTTTTACGGTGTTGATCAATGGGATATTAATAGGGCAATTATTTCATCGCTCACAGAAAACTCATTTGAAGACTGAAGAAAAGACAACATAAATACCCCCGAAAAACAGAAGATTGGACAGCCACCGCCGTAACTTCGCCGGTCGAGCACCTGACGCAAAACTGTGAGGCTATAGCTTCGGATCCCACTGGCGCGGTTTGGTTGTTTTTCTTCTGTTGGCTAATCAATTACCGATAGCGACGAAATACTGACACTATTAATCTCACATTTCTCAACACCGCAAATTAAATGGAAAAAAGTTGCCCTACGCTCCTCCCTTTTCCTGTCTGTTGGGTTCCTTCGTATGTACATGATAACGATTTTTCCTTCTCTTGTTTGCTGAATCGCTCTAGCTTTGATATTTATAAGACACTAGATTTCGGTGCACCGTAATAAACTAACGCGCCCGCACGACCTGCTACCTCGCATTACATGGGCAGGAAGTTGTTTTAAGATAGCGCTGCCAGCAGCTTAAAAATACCCTGAATGTCCGTTCGCTCGCTTTAGGAATGCTACATAGGGGAGACCACCAGACCTACTCGCGAAATGATGTTCTTCCTCTCGTCTCCAGCGGGCTACGTGGGCGACTGGTGCAGCGCCTCCACTCCGTGCTTACGCAAGGCAAAGTGCATGGATGGCGCCTGCTTCTGCGACACGCTCGCCTTCCGAGTGGTCGCCGGCGTGTGCGTCCCGTCCGACAGGGCCAGCAGCACTCACACGAAGGCCACAGACGAGGCTGGAACTTCGGAGCCTATCGAGACAAACAGCTCCGAGAGGTATGAAAAGTTTTGCTGGCGCTCTTTTTCCAATGAAGTTAGATCTTTTAAATAGAAAACATGGCGGCTTTTGGGTCACATAAATTGTTGTTATGCGACAAAAATTCAAAGGGACACCTAATTACCGATTTTTTTTGGCAATGTTATAGCATTAGAAGCTTTGGGTGCCTTTACCCTAAGAGACGTCACTTCCGGTACGGTGGCGTCACTTTTGTGTTGGTGACGCCACCTACCTCTATAACCAATAAGAATGTTTCGCTCTGGTGGCTTCATTTTCCTCCAGTCAACGGGAATTAACCGTACTGGTAACGTCACACCCAGCCAATGGGCGAGTTTCAACCCCACGGCATTAAGGCTACCGTTCTGCGCAAAAACGGCTCCGTTGGCGTAGCCAGTGGCGTGAGCGAGAAAATAGTTGGGGTCACGTGACCTTGTGAAGTCGTCACAACCTGTCCACGGTGGCTTGTGGCAGTTCAATTAATAATTGGTCGGGAAAGGTTTCTCGGGAAGAGCATCTCGGATTTCCCAAGCCCGCTATGGGGGCTTGCCTTCTGGGGACATTGGGAATCGCTGAACCGCTGCACCAGTGCGTCATGAACGGTATGAGGAAGATCAGGCATCTATGGTTGTAAAGTAGAGAATCACCAATTCCGCACATATTAGAGCCTGATGAAGTACACGTGGTCTTCTGCTCAGTCGGGAAGTAACCATACATTAGGATGCTGCAGCGTAAATGCCGGTAAACACAGAAGAACGGGCTGGTGTCCGCAGCACTGAAACAAACTGTTTATTGGGCTGACTTACATGGAACTTTGAATAAAACAACTCAGAGTCAGCAGCGAGCGTGCTCGGTAGACGTCGATGAACATAATCCCCGCCCCTTTGACGCGGATTTTGAAGCTGACAAAGTTACGAGATAAGACTCAGAAATCGCCTAGGACCATCGTGAACAATGCAGAACCCGCTGTGTACCAGCCGACATTCGAGATTAATTCGGCTGCATTTCTCCTCAGAAAACAGCCAGCGACTTTAAACACGAGCAAATAAATATTTCAAGGCTTTACGACAATATGAACGAGCCAGACGCCCCTTTGTGTAATCTTTTTTCTGTTTTTACTTCCAAACGCCACTGTTGCTAAACACGCCTACACTTCTGATAACTCTTCCGATTGAACGAAAACAATACTTTTACTGCAGAGTCTTCCGACCCAGCTACTGAGCAGAAATGCGCGAGTCATATGAAAGCTTTTAATAAGAGAGAGAGAGAGGGGGGTTTTATTGATAGTAAAAGCAGAGAGGTTGGCCTGAAAAATAAATATCTGGCCTGCTACTCTGCTCTGGGGAACGGGAAGAGGAGATAAAAGAAGGTCACGATGGGGGACGATGATGATGGGAGGAGGCAGATGGAAAACTACTTTAAAAAAAAAACAAGGCACACTTTCTGACATCACAAACGCGAGACAAGGTCCGTGTCGCTCAAAAAGCGTGAGAGCGCTCGCATTGACTTTACAGTTCTAAAACTACCTGGCCAAGCGCCGAGAATCAAATCCTCAGAGAGGAGCGATGTGTCCATAGGCTTCAGAGCAGATGCGAGTATGAGTCTTTCACGTGCATACGCTGGACACGCCACTAAAACATGTTCTATAGTCACTAGCACGCCACATGTGGCACATTCCGGGGAGTCCGCTTGTCCTATTAAGTGCAAGTATTTGCGCGTGAATGCCACGTTTAAACGTAGTCTACGGATAACGCATGCAATAGGGCGAGATATTCCGCGAGGAACTGAAAAGGTCATCGTCGGATCTAGCCGTTTAAGGCGGATGTGGCGGGTGTCTGGCAGGACCCAGTACAGTTTTAATAAATGTACTACTGCGTTCAAGGAAAGTACGAAGAGGGCATTCATGCCACGAGGACTTAAGATGTTGCACTAATGGCAGTGTTTTTCGTTTCATAGTCTTTGTCCTCCTGCGATTTGTTTGACCTCATTAATTTTTATTTAGGCCACAGCTGCCATTATGGAAGGGCGGGAAAGCGAAAGTCACCAAAGGGTACTTATTCAACGAGCTCGTTTTCATAACTGCACAGACGCGTTGTCACGGATCTCCCAGAACACTCGGCCCGAAAAAATGGACTAGGCGACATGTGTACCCAAACAGACACACATTTAATACACCCTACGTGACACACACACACTATCACACAAAACTAACTAACAAACTAACACAAAACACAAAGACTATAAATACACACGACCCGTAAACACTGCTACCAGCGCCTACCACTAGCGTTCTACTGTTAGAGGTCGGCGTTCGTGCACGCGGTTGGTTCGGTTCAGATGCGGCGTTGTATGGGTCCAGTAGCCGGCGTCAAGATGGCGTTCGACGTGCTGCGGCTGGCGTCGCTGGCGTAGCTGGCGTCGTCGCTGGCTGCGCCGTACAAGCTCCCGGTCCAAGTGCCCGTGGATGTGATGCCGGTTATGTTGGCGTAAAGGGGGGGGGGGGGGCATCATCTGGATGGTTGGCAACAGCGCTGGAGACACCCCTGGCCATAGGAAGGGGTAGCGTCCTCAGTTAACTCCCCGGAACGGGCTCAGGAACGGCAGCAATTCCACGATGTGAAGCCGTAGAACGCGCGCTCACCGGAGCTGTAGCCGGCGTCGCTCTCTTCCAGCCGAAGCGTCCCTGACCCGCCGGAGCCTCCGCTTCTCTGTTCTTCCCCCCGTGCCTCGTTCTCCCTCGCCCTTTTATAGCCTTGGCGTTAGTCCACGTAAGCCTTGTCGTCGTCCTGTATTTCTCCTCTGCACCGATCATCTCTTTCCACCTCACAGAATGCTTCTTCTTCATCTTCTTTAGTCTTCGGTTAATCCCCGTCATCCTTATCGTCAACCTCGTCGTCTTCTTCAAGCCTCTCTCGTTCATAATTTTATTTTAGACTCCATATTATATGTGACGTCTGCGATGCATCTATTAGACGTCGCTCGTGCGCACAGCTGGTCTTGTCGGTTATCTGGCGGACAGCGTTCGCTGACGCCAACCTCTGCCATTGATGATTACACAAAATAGGAAAAGCCCAAAACGAAATTTAATTGGGAGCACAAAAAATGCTGTTAATATCACCGGTAAAATACAATATTTCGCATTGCTCTTCAAAGCAGTGGGGTTCAAGAGTAGTAACGCAGGCAATGCGACAAATACTGTTCGTGAATAATTTGAGCGGCAACTGTAAAGCTTCATTTTTTTCGGTCATTGCGATAATAGGTAGTTGTTACGTGCAATGGATGAGTTCACAAAACCTTTCTAGTCTACGCAGAGAAAAGGTAAACCAAACCGACATGCCCTATTGTGCTGCTTGGCCTATAGGTTCTTCAGAATTAGACTGTGGGTTTTTAAAAACAACCGATGAACAACACACGAAAACCGGCACCGCAAGCTGGTACTGCGACCAGCGGACATAATGAGAGAAGGAGCTTGTTGCAGCTACATAATTATGTGCTCACCTACGATGCAGAAACGTGGAGGCTAACGGAAATAGTTCAGCTTAAATTAAGGCCAAAGCAGCAAGCTAGGGAAAGAAAAATGATAGGTGTAACGTTAAGAGACCGGAAGCGGGCAGAGTGGGTGAGAGAACAAAGGCAGGTTACTAACATCCTAGTCGAAATCAAGAGGAAGAAATTGGCTTGGGCAGGACATGTAATGCGAAGGCAAGGTGACCTCTGGTCCTTAAGGGTAACGGAGTGGATTCTAAGCGAAGGCAAGCGTAGCAGCGGTGGCAGAAAGTTACGTGGGCAGATGGGATTAAGAAGTTTCCGGGCATACGGTGGATGCAGCCGGCAAAGGTCAGGGTTAATTTAAGAGAGATGGGAGAGGCCTTTGCCTGCAGTGGGTGTAGACAGGGTGATGGTGATGATCATGATAAATTATGTAATATCAGTTCACACGGTTGGTTACAGTGCTCTTAGTTTACATGCTTATAATACAAAAATTGAGGTGGGCCGTATTCCAAGGCAATTTCATTTGGCAAAATTTCAGTGCAAAGTCATTGTTAGAAGAGTTTCACCTGCAAACTTCCAAGTTCATCTGCATAAATACGGATAACATACGATGACGATAGACGTTAGAGTCCTGGTGTGACGCAGTACGGCGTTTCGTTGACTTCGCCAGGCGGCACGTAAAGACGAAGGCACCAGCTAGGCAAGCGGCTCTACGCAGTTGACAGGTAAAAGGGGTCACGCGACAGCTGCATCAATACAGGAGGACTTTTACCACGCACCTTACCGCCTTGCATGCAAAGATGCAAGGACTGGGTGCGTGGTTGCCAGAATATTGCGCAATACAATAGTTTACGAGCACGACCGGCGGCAGTTTTTTATTGCGAATATGAACGATAACTGCCGCGACAAGTTTATTATTTATTTTTGTTTCGTTGACAGTTAAAGGCAGTAATATTGTGTATAACATGTCCGTCTCTATGAATTAGTTACTCGTTATAAAGGGCTCCTGCATAATTGTAGCAGAACCAAGTGTTGTCGGTAAAATAGCGTTGTTTTCTGGAATTCGGGTAGCTGGAGTAGCCTGTAGGAATGAAAGTGCGTGCACCTGTTGATGTACTCTGGAGATTTTTAATCAATGCTAATGCGGCGTGTTTTTGTATATACACCTGGTTCTGGAAGAATCAGAAAGTAACCTAATGACAGATGCTGGAATTAGAGGACAATGCGGCTGTTGTTGCCGTCTTAAGACCAACCAGTTGTCAAACGTTAGCGACAAAGCTTGGCTCTTGCACGTCGGCTGACACTTCTGTGAACTGAATTTTGTATTTACAGGACTCACTCTCTGGTTTACGTCTGTGTGCGTGTGTCGTAGAAGACAATGACGCTAAACCACGATCTGGAAACGAGCTTTCGTATAAGATGCTGCGGTTATTGAAGTAAAAATTTCCTCTCACATCGCGCACCGCTCTTAGATTCCTCGACACATTAAATTTATGTCCCCCCTCTCTCTCTCCTGCGCACACTACTATCTGAATAAAACAGGCTGTGTATACAATGACCTCTCCCTGCCTCTACCCCAATGTTTCGATGTTTTTTTCAGGCAACACCACCGGAGTCCCAGCAAACGATAGCGCTGTTGTGGTATCCACGCTATCAGTCAATGCCCTCAGTCTACAAAAAGAGTTAAGCGTACATTGCGCGAATATCATGGACAGGCATCTCTTTCATGTGAAACTCTGCCTTTTCTTAAAGAACAGTACTACTGCCTCTCCTCCCCTCACCACCCACTGTACTACTACTACTAATGCTGCTAGTGCTGTTACGCTACTACGATATATATTTCTTTAAAATAAACGGTAAAGACAAACCTTAATAACCCGTTAAATAAAAACAGCGTTTGGCATTAGGTCATCTGTTTAATATTGTTTAACCTAATAGCAGTATTACATCGCAAAGTTCTACATGGAGACACTTGTTTGCGCTGCAGAAAACAGCGTGGTTCTTTGCAAAATCTTCTTCATTTGACTCACGTTCTACAATAGCTGAAAGATTCAACAGTGCCACTATTTGCCGCAGCTTTCGGGAAAAAAGTCTTCGTTAACACCTCACACACAATGATTTATTACTTACGCGCTGGTATTTTTCTTTGTTTTTTTCAGTGACGAAGACCAGGCCGATCCGAATGCTGAAGTTTAATATCTCTCAAGCAAGGAGCCGCTCAAACACCTGCCGCCTGCCGTTCGTGCCAAATGTTCCTTTCACGCAGTAGCTTTACCCATCGACGCCAGCGATTGGAAAAAGATATCGGTGGCTAATGCTGCGATCCTGGCCCTTATAAGATGTTCCCAAACGCTGTGTTTTGAGCGCATATAACACCTGAGTCATTAAGCATTCTTTGTCTAAAAGCCTGGGTCTGCCTTTTTACACCCGCTAAGCCTTAGAGCAGTTCGCGCAACGTTCAGGGCAGGTCTTGCCTTTCAGACTGTTGCAGTAAACTAGGTAAAAAAATTAATGTCAGAATAAATAAAGCCGGAATCACAGTGCTTATACTTCTTGAAACGAGATGAAGCCTAATTGCTCAATGCTTGTAAGCGCCACATTTTCTTTCCAATGCAGATTTTGTGTTTAGGACAGGCATGTATAACCAGAAATGTTTTTCGGGAGGGGCCCAAGGTAATTTCTCCTGGCTGTTGAGAGGGCGGCAAGGTTCTGGCCCCTCGCTGAGTACTGCGGAGAGAATGGGGGGATAGGCAGGGTTGAACTTCATTTCGGGGGGGAAGAGAGGCCCTGGCTACCGTTGGATAAGTGCCTGGCATAAGATCTGAAACTTCACGGCTGACGACTCTTAATATACTTCAATTTTTTTCTTATTTGCATGTATTAGGCTAAACTTCTACATATAATGCGTAAAGCTATTCTTTACAGAACTGCTCCTCTTAACTAAGCTTTACTAGTGTAATTTTTTCCCGCCTGATAAAGTGATATTTATGCATGTTCCCTTGCGTGCGTACGATTAGTGTGCTTTGAAACAAAGAACTCAAAGTTCTAATCCAGTGCTAAAAATGGGGATTGCCAATGACATCTTATTTGATAGCTCGGGAAACTTCTACGACCGCCCAAAGGCAACCGCTGTAAATAATAGGTAACATATTTTTCACATAGACTGTTGGTGCTATGCCATTGGAAAAGAATTCGAAGGCATTCAGCGCTCGAGTGGTACGGTCTGAAAGATTTTGTTCAAAAAGTGAACGAACCGCACGATGTCAAAAATCTTGCAACGCTAAAGGATGGCCTGTAGTGTGCGCCACGCGCCAAGCAACTTCAGAGATACGTTTCTCGATATCACCATGATCTGCCTAGCTGTGTTCACTGCACTCTATAGCAGAGAGAGATTGGGCAGATGGTTCTTGATCATCACAAAGTGAACAATAGAGCGGAAAGCGAGGGAAAAGAGGAGTTGTCTTCGTCTGGACAAAGCGTTGATCATCGGTGATGTTTAAACAGGGTGTTCATTCCGAGGCGGAAGGCCGAATGAGAGCGAGGAGGGTGTGAAGCGGGAAAGGTGTTAATATGGAGAACGTGAATATTGTCCAGGCATGATGGCTGCTAAACATGATGAACCGGCTAACCTATAGGATTTTGAACGGTCCAGCTTGCCTCTATAGATAACTATTGGCATCCTGCTGAAGATAACAGGCTGGACAGTGCTTGCAACTTTGTTTTGGAGCCTGTGAGAATCACTCATTGGCCCAGGGTTCGATGTAGGGTAAAGAACACACTCTTTGGAAGATATCTTCCGTTGGAAGACATCCTCCATTCATTAAAGGGCTTCTCTCTCTCTCTTATTTGGCTTCTTGAGAGCACGTAAAGGCCACAGGAGGAGGTAACCCGGTAAGTTGAGATATCGATTAATATGAGAATATTCTGAGAATATTTCTGGGCTAAGTATGTGAGAGGAGCTTCGAATAGCGTAAACACCTGCATGCGGCTCTTCGCATTGAGACCTGATACGGACTGCTTGACCTTTAGAGGCAAGTCTGTCCAGGGAGGCGAGGCCAGAGCCAATAATTCTTGTTGCTTAGTAATAATACAGCAGTGCACTTTTGTGACAAAACCAGATTTAGTGCGGGTTATGAGGAGACAATGTAGGAGGGGCCTCTTCCCTTGAAAGACATGGCGGAGATGTGTACGCATTGTTTCCTGATAGGCGATTACATATAATGTAAGACATCATTAATCTTCTGCTTGTCAGGCAGAGGAGCGCTTAGCAATGCCAACAATTATCCGCAGGCAATTGTTCCGTGGGGCCTCCAGAGTGTTCTTGTTTTTTGGAAATAATCGGTGAATTACCGGTATAGACAACTGTGTAATGTTCCTTGGACATAGACTTTTTGAAGCAGAGACCTTGAACGGCACTTGCGGCAGCATCGTGTTCCCGCCGTTAACATAATTACATGTGAATCCTCTCACGGAGTTTTTCATTAATAGTATATGAGCTAGCACCGATCCGTTTAGGGCGAGCGGAAATGTGGTGATCGCTTTCTTTGTGAAAACCACGGCAACACGCTTTCCTGACGAGGGGCGAAGACCTGGGGGAGTCAACTACTCAAAGATGTTCAGTAACGCCCTCTGAAGACGTTGCTGGTTTATGTAGAGCGACCGTGACGCGCTCCAGATACAGATATCATCTGCGTAAATCGTGACGTGTACTCCTTGCGGGAAGTTCGTCAACTGCATCATAGTAATATTTAACACGAGAGGCTGAAACACCTCCCGGACGTACGCCTTTCTCAACTGTTTTAAACAACTTTGGACAGTTTGGAGTACTTATAAAAGTTTTCCGCTCTTTCAAGCAGTTTTTAACTTGCTTGTAGGGTTCGCTTCGGAGCCCAATCTGTGCAATTCTGCCAGCATGGCATGGTCAAAAATAGACAACAGCGGCCTTGATGTTGAAGGATATTTGAAACAGGTTTCGTAAAAAATGGGTTCCCTACCTCATTTCGTGGTTCATAATATGTTGGACGAGAGGGTAACGTTTAATGAGGGCGGAAATTAACGAAAACTGCTGTTTTATACAAACGCAGACACCCCAGCGCCTCGGAGTACCGAGCGAACGCTATTGTTGCCAGCGGTTGGCCGCCACCATTGTGACGTCATCCGCGGGATTTCCGGCTGTTGCCGACTGTGTTGCTGCGCAGAGCTTTGCCTCAGGTAGCCAAGTGCTGCTAGCGGACGGCGCCGTCGGACGGCACTCTGCCTTGTAAATAACTAAGATATTTGCAAAAATAACTGCACTCTGCCGATCCCCGCGTTACTTCGTTTATTCAAGAGGCTGTTGTTTGTCGTGAGCGCGAAAGGTGACAAGCAGTGCGACAACGGTGAACCTCGATTAAGCATAACATGGTTAGACTTCCCCTTTGACAATGGGTATAAGCCAATGCTGAAAGTAGCCGTAGCTATATATAAGCGTGGATGTGAACTAGCTGGTAAAGACAAAGAAATTTAGAAACAGGTGAGAAAATAATATAACCAGAGAAAAAATATTGATTCAATAAAATAATATGTGCAGGCAGTTCAAGCTATGTTGCATATCGAAGGTGTTCTGATGTCTCTCGCACCGACCGAACTGAAGCAAACGAATGGCACTGGCCGAAGATTGCGTTGATTCGTCGTTCAGCAAAGCGCGCGATGGAGCGGTGCGCTGCGAGCAAAGCCCGACGGCCGGCTGACTCTCTGCGGAGGGCGTTACTTGTGCCAGTACTCCCATTTCGCCTTCATCTTACTCGACGCTCCCGGAAGCGACGAGGGCGTGTAGGAGGCAGGTATCTGATAAGCGATTTCGGCTCTTTTTAAGCACAGAATCGCGATGATTTACAAGATCCTTTCTTCCCATACATTGCATTTTATGCAATTTGAAGAGAGTTTCAGCTTCCTTTAAGGAAAGCGGCTGTCGGGATGCTCTAATATGAATTCACGGTCTGTTCAAGTGATGAGACGAGGGCTATGACATCACCAGTTGCAGACCTTATTTGGCAAATCCGGTTCACTTGTTGGAGAAACTCATTTCGGCTTTCGAGGAACCGTGTAATGGGTTTGTAGATAATCCGCAGCATCAGCGTACCTACGCAACTTACTAGCGCGGTGGGCCGGGTAGATGCGTAGCTTGCTGGCTATTTACCAGGTTTCAAAACTTATAATAAATTCTGACAAAAGACGCTAGCTACTGCCTCTAGTCACCCCTGAAGAAGCAGCCGAGCCGGTTCTGTTTGGAGATGTGTCAGAGTTTACTGTAAGTCATCATACCCAACCAGACAGGCAAATATGTCAATATCTTTAGCTTTGAGGTTTCAAAATGGGCCCAATTTTCTCTAGCTTCGACTCCTTGGGCGCCTGATTAGTAATCAAGGAAGAGTTGCAATAGTACAGAAGACGAAGGCGGGAGTTGCGAGGCAGCTTAGTGATAGCTTCCCAGCTCACTGCGTCCTGGCCCTGCGACATCTGCCTGTTCGTCATATATGCACCTCATAGCCAAAGAGGTGGTTAAGTGGTTATGGCGCTCGCCTGCTGACCCGAACGACGCGGGTTCGATCCCGGCCGCAGCGGTCGACTGTAGATGGAAATGAAATTCTAGAGGCCCGCATATTGTGTGGTTTCAGTGCACGTTAAAGAACTCCAGGTGGTCGAAATTTCCGGATCCTTCACTACGGCGTCCCTCATAGCCTGAGTCGCTTTAGTACGTTAAACCCCATGAAACCAAACAAAACGATATTCGCACCTCAGAGTCATGTAATGCATTTTCATACTTATGTGATCCCCTTTTTACAGGGTGTCTGCTTGCCGCCGCTGCGAATACAGCGGCTGAGCTAGTAACAACTTCGCGTTCGTCGTGAACTCGATGAGTTTGTTTTTATTTTTTAGATTTCTACTGCTGAAACACATTTAGTATTAGAGAGATTTTGCCTACCGGATACGCGCAAGTGTAAACATATACCTGTTAGATGCGGCCAGGCGGGGCAACTGTGCGTGCGCAGCTGGCGTCCGGTAAACCGGTACACATCTACGCTTGCACGTGTCCGCTACGCTAATACTATCTATTAACGCCACATCGTTAAGGTTCCCGTTATGCAGAGAATCCAGTGCCGTCGCCTTCGGTATGGGCGTCGTCGGCGTACGTTGCGAACGAAAAATCCCCGGAGAAGCAATCATGTGGGCCATGCATACAGGTAACGAGACTTTGTGTCGTGATCACAGCCTGCACACAGGATTCCGATAAAACTGACCAAAGTGGCAGGCGGCAGTCAAGTCCTCATATATGGCAATTCCGCATATAAGGCCATTAAATTATTAACGCTCTCGCGTCATACCCTTAAGGTAACTGTCCCCTAATTTTTTCTGCATTTGCCCAGGAAGAGAGAGTTGAACATCTGAAATAAGTGAGGGCCCTCATAGATTCTTCTGACTACAAAGTCACTGTATGGTAAAGGGGTCGAGTCGGGGTCCATGTCACAGGCCGCGATACAAAGGTTCAGAGATATCGCGGTTTTGTTGAAGTCACAAGCCTCCAGTGAAAACAGGATGGAAACGGCAACGTCAGAGAGCTTCGATTAGTGACGTCCTCTGATTGCAATGAGCGCTGTGCGTCTGAGAACTAGATACGTTAAAGTAGTATTGAGATGGCATGCCTCCCATTCAGCCATTCGAGGTACCCAGCCTAAAACTCTTTTTCTTGTCGCAGAAAGAACGGTAGTTTTTTAAGTTCGTTTTATTATTTTAGTACAATAAATGTGCTAGTAACATGAGCGTGAGATGAACCAAACTAAAATTAATGAATGTACTCTTTCACAGTATGCAATCCAAATAAATATTTGAATCAGACATGAAATTTATTCTGCCTATCACAAAATTTGATGAAAATTAGTGTATTTTTTTATATACAAGGATGTACAAGAAAATTCAAGTGTTTCAAACATTTATTGATATTGTCACTCACTGGTAACGGCAGTTCAGCGGTCAGGAGGACTGCGAAATGGGCTTTTAAAAGAAACCTTATTGGGCTGACCTGTGCCCTCATTGAACTTACTGGGCGGCTGCGATAACAACTAGCGTGCTCGGCCGATGTCGAACAGAAAACTTGCTGGTCTCGGGCCCGCTGAATTTAAGGCTGAATAAAAAGCTTCGAGACAGAGCGGCATGAGTAGCTACAACCGTCGCGAACAACTCAGAAGCAGTTGTGCATAACTGCGATCATTCAAGATAAAATTGTCGCAGCTGGCATCACAAACTCGGTGATAGGTCCGCATGCTGGCGGCATTAAACATGGAAATAAAAATATGAGGCTTGGCAGCTGTCCACAAAAATTGAATGCTTTCTTTACGGCATAAGGTTATTCGCAGTTCCATTTCGCAGGCTGACAAATATGTTGAGCTACAGAAAATTTGTGATGCCTTATTCAAAGCAGCTATCTCGGGCGTTGCAAATTTTTTCTCTAAATATCTTTTATTAGAATGTTACTCAGCACGAAAACACATACAAACTGGAATGCCGTTCTGAATATTAAACATTTAAGGATTAAACGATTATTTTAATTCACAAAACAATGTGAAGTAGAAAATTTAAAGTTTGACTTCAAAGATACGCGTATATGAAGACAGCAAAAATTGGTTAATGTCCATAAGTTGCACACTATGTGTAGTACTAAAAGTAATAAAGGGTAGGAATTAGCATGCTAAACGTTTTATGTCAGTAACGTTGCGCCTAAGTAATGCTGTTACACAAAAAGAAAGCCTTTCCTAAATAGGGGCCTACATGTTACTATGCGAAGGCGCTTTGTTCGAACAGACAAAGTTTACCAACGAGCATTGACGAGCAGTAGAATGACTTGTGGACGATAATCTGGGAAGACTAAAGAACTACCTGGCATATCGCGGCATTAGAGATAACGTCGAAGGATTTCGGCGATGTTCTTGAATAAGAGCAATCAATCAAAGGATGCAACTCCGCACTAGGAAGTTTTTTTTATGGTTATTAGCCTTAACTTTATGATATTTGCCTAAGACGAGCATCCAGGCATACTTATTCGTGCTGACTGAAATCCTGTCCATATATTCAGAAAAACAATCCGATAACACTGCTTCATCTCGGAAAGTGATTCCCATCACTTCACAGTGTCATGCGGATAGTGGGGTACACGTTCTTTTTTTTTTAGCAAAACGGCTGTCCCTGTGCAGATGGCAGAATAAGATCGTAGCCACGTAATTTAACACGTAGAAGATAACGTTCACAGTTTTCTGAACGTCCATTTTTCACCTGAGGCGGCGAAAAGAAGCAGTAAACTATAATCATACAAAAAAAACAGGGATTCCCAGTGGACAGCAGTTAATCTTTCGGGCTGGTTTGTTAATGTCTTCATTAGCATATTAAGCCCATGCTATCTGACATCACCCTGATGTTTACTGCTACTATAATAAAACTACCCGAATGGTCAAAAATGATGCATTTCTAAGCCAGTCAGGACATTACGGAATTTTCTGTGGTCACTAAGAAATATTAAATGCTCTTACAACCCTCCCTCCCCCCCCCTTCCCCCCCCAAAAAAAAGATCACCGTTCCGTAAAATGTCCGATATCCTTAAAACTGAAATTTCAGTAAGCATATAATATCGTAACACGTCACAAAGAGTGTTAGCCGCTGTGAAATAGCCTGCCTTTTCAATAAATGACCGGTGCCCCATACTCAATGGGCAAAGTAAGGCAAGGTGTAGGCTGATAACGCCTGTAGATGATCTCCGTCCTTGATCTAGATTAATCCTCTTTGCTTAGACCCTGAAACGAAAGCAGAAATCTTGTACGGAACACATTCCTACCGAGACACCTTTAAATTTCGAGCCTCGTCAGTTTCTGTAAGACATCTTCAAACCGGGTCCTGGTCAAAAAGCAGTGTCTGTGGCAAGCGTGGAGTGGTATACGTGCAGTGCAAGATCAATATACTCTCTTTTAAATGGCCTCGAAGAAGTGGAAGCCTAATGCATGAATTTTTTTTACGGCTGAAACAAAAACAATCCGACAAGAATACTTGAGCAAGATGCCATTAGCATTGCCTTTCGAATGCGAAATCTTTTCCGTTTTTAATTTGGAAGTCTTGTTATGAGATTTAGGCTGCGGTTGATTACGCCGGGAAGTGCAGTTCTTTGAAACCTTAAGGATTCTTGCTTTAACTATCTCAATACATCTCAGTCTCAATATTTTTTAAGTTGAGGTCAAAGATAGCTATAAAATTTTTTCTAGTCGCAAAGAAAATATGCTAACATTTTTTGTTGAAACTGCACGATTGACGTGCCGTTTGCTAGTATTGGGGTGAAAATATTATGTTATGTGCCGGCATTTCTTCGTGGCGTGATACAAAAGAATTATGCATAGAAGCTCTTCGGAAAAACATTTTTTAAGAGAATAAATTGTTTTGTGTAAATGTTTGAAAATATTGAAAATTCAAATCACCTTTCACATTTCTCGAGCATAATTTTTTATAAGTATTCTGGAAAATCACTGAGAGCATGGCCAGCTCTTCGCGTTCTCATTAACGAGCTAGCCCCTTCTGTCTCGTCCAGCTCCAGCACACCCCTGCTATGCACAGCAGTCGAACGACTCAATTTTTAAGTAGCGAAATATTCCGGAACACCTTAACCCGCGGATAGCCTGTGTAGGCACGGTTGAAAATACATTTTCTTATTATTCCCGCGCACGTGTCATGCGTCAATCTCTTGGAACACCGACGGTGAGTGCCACCTTAGTCAAAGATAAGGGGTGCAAATCATCATCATCATCATCATCATCAGCCTTACTACACCCTCTGCAGGCCAAAGGCCTCTCCCATGTCTCTCCAATTAACCCTATCCTTTGCCAGCTGCATCCACCCTTTGCCTGCAAACTTCTTAATCTCATCCGCCCACATAACCTTCTGCCGCCCCCTGCTACGCTTACTTTCTCTTGGAACCCACTCCGTTACCCTTAAAGACCAGCGGTTAAAGACCAGGGGTGCAAATAATTTTCCTCTAAACCGCGCAGTGGGGTCGCTGCAGCATATTTAAAAATAATCGGATGATTGAGGACGAAAAAAACCTTCCAGGTTAGGAGATTGGTAACGCCGGTCATGCATAACGAGGTACACAGCGCAGTCTAGAAGTAAAACCTCTCGGTCTCATTAGTTTTTTAAAGAGGCTGTTCCTGCTTCCTTTGTTGCTGGGTCTGTACTCTCTTACCCTACCCTCCATTCCAGGAGGAGCGACAGGGCTCCGAGAAAATTCAAGATGGTTCTTTTCCTTTCTTCGGAGGAGATCAGGCCTCTCCAAAACTTGGTTATTCGGCGGTGTTGAAGGAGGAGACTTTCGGTGATGGAGATGATGTAAAGGGGAAATATATTTACAGAAATTTACAACATTGAAAACTGCAAGTTATAGAATCTGAGTCACAAAGACAGTCAAAGGTGGGCTCGGTGACTGCACCTCAGCGCAGCCATCTAATCCGCTGATCTTTGCGATGCAGACGATCAACCAGCTGTTCGTCAGCCTACTGTTGCCGACCTTGGCAAGCCTTCTTTCGGGTGCGTCGTTTGACTGCGCACCACCATGCTCCAGTGACGAGCCGGGACGCTACCGCTTGCCGCTCGTCAGCTGCCCGCCCCGGATGACTGCTGCCACAACAGAGGAACAGTGGCTGCCGGCGCCGAAGGAATCTTGGACGGCCGCATCATCACGGACATCAACAGCTTCCCCCCATATAAAAGCACCCCCGCCACCGGCACCGTTCTGTGGGCTCGGTGACTGCACCTCAGCGCAGCCATCTAATCCGCTGATCTTTGCGATGCAGGTTAGTAAATCATATACCTTATTTGCCAAAAGATCAAGCAATTATATTCTGGTGCAGTTCCCGAGCCCACAGTGCTGTGTTGTCATTGCCGCCGAGTGTGTCACTGTTGTTCATTCTTTGCTATTGTTATCAGCTGCCCGCCCCGGATGACTGCTGCCACAACAGAGGAACAGTGGCTGCCGGCGCCGAAGGAATCTTGGACGGCCGCATCATCACGGACATCAACAGCTTCCCCCCCATATAAAAGCACCCCCGCCACCGGCACCGTTCTGTGGGCTCGGTGACTGCACCTCAGCGCAGCCATCTAATCCGCTGATCTTTGCGATGCAGGTTAGTAAATCATATACCTTATTTGCCAAAAGATCAAGCAATTATATTCTGGTGCAGTTCCCGAGCCCACAGTGCTGTGTTGTCATTGCCGCCGAGTGTGTCACTGTTGTTCATTCTTTGCTATTGTTATCAGGAGATATCGAAACTAACCCTGGTCCTAACGACAGCAGTGCAGTACTCGCGGAACTCCAGAAACTAACCGCAGGCCAAACCCAATTAATAGCCGAAGTACAAGGTCTGAAATCCCAGCTCACTACTACGAATAAAACCATAACTGATTTAAGCAATCGTATGGCCAACCTGGAAACACACTACCAAGCACTACTTCCCCTTCGAAACGACATTGAAAAGATGCAGGCTGACACAAGCAACATGGCGCGTATAATCCAGGAACTAGAAACCCGCATAGAGGACGCTGAAAACAGGTCACGCCGTAACAATCTCATCTTCTATGGTATCCCTGACACTACTGATAGCGAAACGTGGGCAGAATCTGAAAAACTAATCATTGATGTTTCCCGTAATAACCTTCAAATAACTGTGGAACGAAAGAGAAAGAGCTCATCGCCTCGGTCGTCACTCACAAGATAAAAATCGTCCCATAATCGTGAAATTCACAAGTAGCAAAGCTAAAGAATCCCTCCTATCAAATGGGCGAAATCTGAAAGACACGGTTTATAGTGTTGGAGAGGACTTCTCGCATGCCGTTCGTCACTCGCGAAAACAACTTGTTGCATTTGCTAAAGCCAGGTCTGCCAAATTTTCCTTACGATTTAAAACACTTCACATCGGCTTGAACCGTTATATTTTTGACACTTCATCTAACACCGTCAAGCAACTCGCGTAACAATCGTCCCTTCACCCTACACCAATAAAACGCCAGCGTGCGACACCCTCAAATGTTCCCTCAAATGTTCTCTCGTTTTCCGTGATATTCACTAACATCCTCAGCTTCCTCCCAAAGCGTGAACTCATATCCAATGTAATTTCGTCATCCAGGAGCAATATACTTATACTAATTGAAACTTGGTTAAACAGTAACGTGTCCGACGCTGAAGTTTTAACTGACTTACCCGAATTCAACGTCTACCGAAACGATCGAAAAAACTCACGGGGGGGGGGGGGGGGGGGCGGTGTTCTTGTTGCAATGCACCGAGGTATATCATGCTCTATTGCACACGTCACATCTGATATGGAATCATTATGGCTAATTATTCGCACTCCCCCTGTAACAGTACTTCTCGGCGTTTGTTATAGGCCCCCGCAGTCAAATCCAAACTTCTGTCGACATCTGAATGATACTATAAATCATCTTGTTGTTATATACCCACATGCGCGCATTCTCCTTTTCGGGGACTTCAATTATCCGGACATTGATTGGCAGAGTTTAGGCACTTCCTCATTAACATGCAATACAGAGGCCAAGAACTTCATTGATGTCTGTTTAAACTTTAACCTCGCACAGTTAGTCTCGGAACCTACTCGCACCACGCATGCAACCGCAAACACCCTTGACCTAATACTAACAATAGCCCTGGTACCTATCATCCATTAGTTATCTTCCAGAAATCAGCGACCATAAAATCTTACATGCTCTATTTTCATTTACCCCAGCTCAGAAGCACCCATCCAGAAAAACAATAAATCTTTACGATAAAGGGAATTACGGTGCAATAACTGAAGACCTTAACATGTTTTTTTCAGAGTACCAATCCACATTCGACACTCACTCTGTTCACGAAAACTGGTTGATATTCAAAAATAAGTTAAATATGCTCTCTAATATGTTTATTCCTAGGGTATCTTTCCAAAATAACCGCAATAAACCGTGTTTTACTAAGCATCTCAAACGTCTAGAAAACAAGAAGAAACGCCTGTTTCGTACAGCCAAACACACTGATAATCAAGCCACTTGGGAAAAATACCTTGCATCTGAGAAATCATACTTACTTGCAGTTCGTAGCGCCAGGCGCTCATTTTATCACACTGACTTACCGAAGCTACTAATCAGCAATCCTAGACAATTCTGGCAGGTTTTAAATCCTAAGCACACTCATGATATTACACTGTCTAACGACTTGCACGAAGCGGTTACTGACCATGAATGCGCAGAAATATTTAATAACGCCTTTGTATCTGTTTTCACGAGTCAATTTGACATGCCTTCACAGTTACCATCGCTCAACACAGAAGCCATCATGTCAGCTATCACATTCTTCACAGATGGTATCGCTTCCATAATTGATAACATGAAACTCTCATCATCAGCTGGTATGAACATGATTAATACAAAACTGCTTAAAAATGTGAAATCAACATGTGCAGCCTACTTATCTTTGATCTTTTCGCAATCGCTCTCATCAGGGATCATTCCAGATGACTGGAAAACGGGGAAGGTCGTTCCAGTCCACATATCAGGTAACAGAGACTCCCCCATGAATTATCGCACAATTTCACTAACTAGCGTACCCTGCAAAATCATGGAACATGTCATCTACTCTCAAATTATAAATCTCTTAGACTCAAATGATTTCTTCCATTCTTCGCAACATTGGTTTCGTAAGGGCCTCTCTTGTGAAACCCAATTAGCGTTGTTCCTTCACGACTTGCACACTAATCTTGACCGTAACAAACAGACTGATGCCATATTTCTAGATTTTGCGAAAGCTTTTGATAAAATTCCCCACCGTCGTTTACTAGTAAACCTTGCACAGCTTAACTTACATCTTAACATACTACAGTGGATTGAGCAGTTTCTCACTAATCGTTCTCAATCAGTGTTTGCTAACGGCCACCTGTCTAACAGCCTCCCGGTTACTTCGGGCGTTCCGCAAGGATCTGTACTCGGTCCATTACTCTTTTAATATATATTAATGATTTACCTTACCACGTTTCCTGTAGTATTCGAATGTTTGCTGACGACTGTGTTATTTACCTCACTATTAATAACTCTCGTGATCAACTTTGTCTTCAAACCGATCTTAACAGCGTACTTAATTGGTGTAACAACTGGCTCATGTCCCTAAATCCTAATAAATGCAAACTCTTATCCTTCCCTCGTCGCCATAGCCCGCATCGCTTCCAATATTCAATTTCTAACACCTCGATTGATTCAGTATCATCTTATAAGTATCTAGGAGTCACCTTGTCTTATGATTTATCTTGGCGCACCCATATTGGCAACATCATTTCAGCATCGAATAAAACACTTGGTTTTCTCAAGCGCCCTCTCCGCCTTGCCCCTCAACACGTAAAATTACTCGCATATAAATCGCTCATCAGACCAAAATTAGAATATGCCTCTGCCATATGGAGCCCGCACCAAACTTATTTAATTAATGCATTAGAAGCTGTCCAAAACAGTGCCACTCGATTGATCCACTCTTCATACTCATATGACGTCAGCATTTCTTCATTGAAAGCATTATCAGGACTACCGCCCCTTTCGTTCCGTCGTCGCATTTCAAGTCTCACCCTTTATCACAAATTATTTCATTCTTCCCTCAATCGGTCACCGTATATCACAACTGCCGCACGCCTATCTCACCGCACCAGTCATCCCCTACAAGTTGCCCGGCCGCCATCGCATACTGCCACCTTTTCTGCTTCATTTTTCTTTCGAGCAGCAACGGACTGGAACGGCCTACCCCGTGACATCGTCAACATCGCTTCATCCTCTACTTTTCAAGAACATGTAACCGATCACCTTCAGTGCTAAATAATATTCGCTGTTTTGTTTGCTCATTTCATTAAAATCCCACTCCTTATGTAATACCCCCGATACAAGGGGGCCTTTAAGGTAAATAAACTGAACTGAACTGAGCCTTAAACAACTGATCTCACACAAAGAAAACACACTACAACACCTTACCATACTCCTTCAATCACCTTACGCATTGACCGGAGGTTAAAGACTAGGTACTTGTTGAAATACGTGCCAAGCACAGACCCTCTGTCTAGAATAGACAGGATTAGACAAGACTGGTGATTAATGCATTTGCTTGCAATTTTACAGGCTTTCGAAAGAAAGAAGTTGGGCGGACATATTTCGAGGCCGCCCTAAACTTCGATAACCAATGAAATTTAACACAAGGCAGCCACAGCCCCGGAAGGTTGGGCGCAACATCGAGGACAGGGCTTGGCTAAAAGAAAAAATACACACAATGAAAACATCCAAGGCCACGCTTCATTAACGCCTACATTTTTTAATTATTTTACCTTGAGGCCACTGCGGGCCTCCGGTCTACGCGCAGAGTTCTCAGTGAAGCTCCGAGCTCCCTACCCGCCTGTCCCCCTCAAACATTAGACACCTTTAGCACACCGTGTACCGTATTACCTTTGCCGTGAACGGAGTACCGGAATTCTCCCACCGGCAGTAACCATGCTCTGATTGGTCCCGATGCGGAAACCTTGCGCGCAGCTGCCGGGTACCTGGCGCCATCTGGCGGCCTCTAGGCGATCTGCGCATGCGCAGTGACGGCGCGAGGGCTCCCGGTACTTCAGTAACGGTAACACGGCACACGGTGTGCTAAATGTGTCTATTAACAAAGGCGCAAGAGTTAGTGTCCGCTTGACAGCTTCGCTGCGTCGGCGGAGGGCTTGCGTTGTTAAGCGCGCAAATCCGCCAATACACAAAGAAAGCACGTCTGGCGCAAACAAACTGTAGTAGTGAGCACGCCGCGCTGCTCGGTCCACTGCAGTGTTATCAGGACAGTGGTTCACTATGCCACTTCTGGGGAAATATGCGAACCTGCCTCGTGTACCGCGAAAGGCCCTTTCCTTTGCTATCATTCTTGACGAGGCGAGAGCGTTGCGGGCCTCCGCCATACACTTCCGCTACGAGCCAGCAAGTTAGTTGTCCTGCCAGTTACCTGGAAAATCTGGTCATCCTTCGGGAGCAGAGGCGCAGGTGCGGCGGCGAAAGGGGAAAGGAAAAGAGCATTACGCTATAAAGACAAGGAGGACCCCCGTGTGGAGATGGTGTTCAGAATGTTATCGTTATGTTTTTTTTTCCTTCAGCCAAGCCCGTGGCTCGAAGTTCCGACCAACCTTCAGAGGCTGTGGCTACCTTCATTGGTTATCGATACTTAGGACGGGCCTCGAAACATGACCGCCCCAACTTCTTTGTGAAAACTCAAAAATACAAGCAAAGACATTAGTCACCAGCCCTGCGTAGTCTAGCTAGAGGCTCCGTGCTTGGCACGTAATTCTACAAGTGCCCAGGGTTCAACCTCGGGTCTATAAGTAAGGTCTTGTAGAGTCTTTCTCCGAGTTATAATTTCTCCTTAAGTTAGTTCGACTGTCTCTGTGACTCCGCTTCTGGAATTCAGTTTGCGCTTGTACATTTGTGTGAATATATTTCCTCGTTTAATCATCATCTGCATCTGGCATCGTACATTTTCTTTCATCACCGCCGACTAACAGCGTCTGGAAGGGTCGGAGCCCTTCCGAAGAACGCAACGGACCATCTTTGAATTTACTCCCCGCATTCTTCCACGAAGGTAGCTGCGTGGCCACGCACGCTGTCGCTTATCTCAGCTCGGTACGCCTGTGAATATGCAAGCATGCAGTACTTACCAATGCCGGATTCGCTTCTGGAAGCTCATTCCCTACCGTTTACATGTGCGCATTCTCCGTGTTTCGTGCGTCTCCCAATTCCCAGCCTTTTCTTCTCCTTCCGATCCACATGTATTTCCTTACTTGTATTTAATTATTTATTTTATCTGTTCTTCGCTGACCTGTTCTGTATACAATCCTGAACGTAAGAACCTTGGCCTTCATTTAAAACGGAGGATGTCATGGTCCAAAAACATACATTTAACAACCCCAAAGGCATTGAAAAATTATACCTGCATCGCACAATATGTGCCGTTCCAAGAGATACGAAAGAATTCAGGTATAAATCACTTATCCAGCCGCTGTAAGAATACACTTCTCATGTCTGGAATCCGCATAAACAACGCTACATGAATCAAATTCGTGAAGGCTATTCAGAGGAAAGCCGTTTACTTCCGCCTTCCACAGCGCTTTCAGCACTAGGCTTGCAACCGCTATCGGCTCTCCGACGAACTGATTCAATGAAGTTTGTGAATTCCATTATTAACTCCTTTTGCGAGATTTCTTCAAATTTTTACCTAACTCCCGATAGCCGCTGAACTGATTCGCCAAAGTTTACGCATTTTATTAATAACTCCTCTTGCCGGATCTGCTCAAATTTCTGCCTTATTACTGCTGAACTAAATAAAAGTAGAATTTACAATGACCTAAACGTCCCACCTTATTTTACCCGTTCGAACACTGTCTTTTAAAGGCAGTTTCCTTACACGCGTAATCGAATAATAAAATTCTTTGTTACTCATCTCCTTCTCTTCCTTTAACTTTCTTTTTAGGCAGTATTAAATAGTTCGGATTTTTTTAATCGCTTGTATTGTTCATATTAGCTCTACTATTTGCCACTGTTTTGTTCTTTGTTGTTGGACACTATGATTTTCGCTCCTACCCTTAAAATATCCAAATAGGGCTGCAGTATGAAGAAACGATAAAATGGGTGAGTGGATGAACTGAATGAGCAGATTTTAAAAAATGAGCGATCCACGCTATTCTTCCGTCACTACCTCAAGATCATATCTTGCATTACTTCCTATTTTAGGATACATTGATCAGGAAAAAATGTTAGGATAACAGCAGCCAGGACTTGTTGGTTTCCCAGTCTAAAGCAAGCGGTGCATAAAGTTAACATGTGTCATGAGAAGCGTAAACAATGAGCGCTGACTGCAGACAACGTTTATTTCAAAGATAAGCAGGAGTCTTATACATTACAGGTGAAGGGAAGTAATGACCACGCGAAAGGTTCCATGCAATATGGGTCAAGCAAGCTTTGCCAAATTAAGATGTTTTTTTTTTGTCAACGCAAGCACCATGTGGTTAAGGTGGTGATAAGCGGCAACTCCCACTTATTCCCCTGGCTATGAGCAGGTCCCTATAAAACCACGAAATCGAAGCAAGTCCGCGGAGAAGGCAACAAACGATGCCTAGAGTCGCGGCACACGAGCATGCTGGGATACTGAATTTGTGGCAGGAGGTAAACTTTCCAACGCGCTATCTTAAGACTGACTAACCTACTGTCGAAATGAAAAGCATTTTTCAGACATTCGGACGAGCAGCGACTTGCTAACGTCACTCGCGCATGTTACTCCAGAACAATGTTCCCCCAAAAGCAGTATGGCATCTCGGCTGCCCCAGGGACTTATTTTATCTATACGACCTTCTCAATAAGCAACTCAAAACTTTGACCTTATCAAATTTTGCTACACAATGGGAGCATTTTGAGTGTCGCTCAGGCTGGTGTGCGTACAGTTTTGACTGTCACAATATTTTCAATATTACATTGGTTGAAAAAAACTGCCCATTTTGGGGTTTAGTCGTCCAGGCGTCTCATGACGCTATAAATGACTAACGCAACAACCAACACGAATTTATTGCTTGTGCTCTGCAGTCTTTTTTACTGCTCCTGTCCTGAAAACTGTCCCATTCGACAGGAAAAAATAAAAGAACAGGCGGAGAGCTTGTGCGTTGACACGAGCTTGTAAGCGCTCGCTTCGGTCCCTATGGTAATTCCGCTTTACTTCTTGCGGAGGGTCATTTGAGCAGTCGCAGTAACCTGGGACCGTATTCTATGAGCTGTCTATTCTCGCGTTCTCAATTTCACATCCATTCGATTCTCCGTAAGTGGTCTCTCAGATGCACCAGCGACTCCCAAGCGTCAGCGGCAAGCTACCCAGGCATTGGGTGGTTGGCGACTGGACCTCCCCATTGGCTGCATATCGCCGCCAATAGCATCCAGTAGTCAGGTACGGTCGCCTGCTCTTGACCGTGGGCTTCGATGCACCTCACTATAACTGGCTGCATGTTTAACCCAATTTCAACCAATGGTAAGCTCCAGTCACCAACCACCTTATGGCTAGGTCGCTTAATTTTCACAGACACTTGAAAGCAGCGGGTACATCTGAGTGACCAGTGAGAGAGAAGCGAATGGACGCGGAATGGACAACGGAAAATGGACACCTTATAAAATACTGACCCCTGGTTACAGCACACGGATGCCACCCAGGTGAACGTCGACGCTGCGCTTCAGCTTGTGTGTGTGCGTGTACATTTTGTTCGGCATCACGGCATCTTTGTAGCTTGAGCACCCAGCCTTTCCGACTAGCGTGGCTGTCTGTTTCCAGACAGTTTCTCGTTGAAACCAGATAATGTTATTGCCATACTGCAACAATTTTCAATTATGGCTTGCCTACTATTATGGCTTGCTTCTTTTAATAATGCGCCCTTCCGACAGGACTGGCGGAAGTTCATTCGACTGAGGGCCCAAAAATGCCGGTGTTTGCTAAAACGCACCAACTACGAGACGGACGGCGCAGGGTGCGGGAATTGCTAGCTCCAAAAATTCGATATAACACATGATAAAAACTTTCGTTTTTATGACGTTACTTTTTACGTCGCTTCTGGCGAAATTTGCTCTATCATCGAGAGGGCGCCGCCACGCCTATCTGTCTCTATTGTTTGGGCGTATGGGCTTCGATTAATGTTACCCTGCTATTTCGCAGTTCCACTTGTATATGGGCCTGTACATTTTGACCACCGTCAAGCATTTCTGGGCCCGACTACTCTTCGCGCATCTTTAGCTGAATATAAAGAAGAGTGCGACATGCAGCAACAAACGCTGTAGTACAATTGGGCAATGAATTTCGACGCAATTAAACTACTAGTCCATGTAGGCTATAGAAGCGGCGGCTGGCAGATAAAGGCGAGAAAGAAGTAAAGCGTTCAAGTGTCAAGGTTTTCAGTATGCGCTGGCCCTCCATCGCTCTCCTGTCTTGACATCGGCGGTCGAGAGGACGCGCGCCATCGCCGCCGCTTAACCAGTGAAGCGTTTGTTTCTTCCGAAAAGGATGAGGCCCGGTGGTCAGATGCTTCCCGTTCCCGCTATCGCTGCGAGAAGCGGCGGCTTGAGAGTGAAATTGCAGACGTTCTTGTGGTCGTCCAGCTCGATGTCGTACACCACGACCGGCAATCTCCCCATCCCGTCATCGTGGGAAGCGCGGAAGCGCTCCGTCAGTTCCGCGACTCCTGCGAATGCTGCCACCTGCCGGGGAAAAAAAGGGAGTACCGCTTTTTTTTTTTTTCTTTTTTTTTACGAAGTGCCCATTTAGAGAGTTTGAAACTGAAGGAAACGGTGCGTTACTGAAACTAAACGGAACTCGCTAGCTTTAGCATGAATCAAGCGCTTCCGAGCTACGAAGCGTGCCAAGCTATATACCGTGGTCACTAAATAGAAATCTACTTGATTGACAGTTTCAAAGTAACACGCACTGTTTCATTTCTAATGCTGTAGCCATTTGTTCACTCATTGAGAATAAATGGCTCCTACTCCTAGTTCCTTTTCCATTCCCATCTCCGTGAGTCTCGGAAATATTTGACTGTTTTCTAATACATTGTGTTTGATACATGTTTGGCTGTTTTCTAATACATTGTGTTTTCTAATACATTTCAGTTCTTATGCCTTATACTTCTTTCCTTCATGCAAGTGTATTCTACATTTAAGTTGCCTCCTAGGCTTTGACTGTTTTGATTATGGGTTGCTTCTGCGCAAAATTTGTAAAACTGTTGCTGTTTGCCGCTGATTATCAATGTCCAGGACCACAGGCCCTTGTCAGGCGTTTGCAACAACTTTAGCCTGTGTGTCCTCGGTTTTTGTATTTCATGAACCGAAATAAACAAGATATTATTATTATTCTTCTGCGTCACTGTAATATGTAATTGAGATACTGTGCAATGCAACATGTGCACTGTATTAAAGGTTGCCCGCCGCGGAGGCTCAGTGGTTGGAGCGCTCGACTACTGATCCGGAGTACCCGGGTTCGAACTCGACCGCGGCAGCCGCGTTTCGATGGAGGCGACACGCTAAGCCGCCCGTGTGCTGGGCGATGTCAGTGCACGTTAAAGATCCCCAGGAGGTCCAAATTATTCTGGAGCCCTCCACTACGGCACCTCTTCTTCCTTTCTTCTTTCACTCCCTCCTTTATCCCTTCCCTTACGGCTCGGTTCAAGTGTAGGCTGATGTGTGAGACAGATACTGCGCCATTTCCTTTCGCCAAAAAAAAAACAATTTTGTTACATTTTTATTGAAAGTTTTGCATAGTATAATTTTGGCATTTCCTCAAATGCTCCCGACTGTAGCAGGCTGATAAAAAGTTCCTTCGAGTCCACAGAACCCAAAATTATATGTTCCGAATTAAGTAAAATAAACTCACGTAGTTTATCAACAAGAACTAAACGGCTCTAAATTACATCCCAGAGGCTCCCTCTAAAACATCCCTGTGGGCATGACAAACAATCCCTCATCATCCCGTTCCATTTATATTATTTACAAAATCCAGCGGACTAAGCCCAAGCAGCTTCGGCGCAAAAGTTAGCGAAATTACAAACAAAACAATAAAAATAAACGCACATAGCGCTTGTTGGTTAGACTTCACGGGGAAATAGTTCAGTTATCTCATTCCAATCAGTTTTTGTGCGTGAAAAAAAGCGAATATAGTGAATATAGTGATTGGATAACGGGTTGCAAAATCGCGTTTGTCTGGCAGGTAACGGGTTATTATGAGGCACCCAGAGAGAGTTTTGTTATCTAATAGCAGAGAAAAAAAATATCTGAACTTTTTCTTTGAAGCTCAAGTCGAATCTTGTTAATTTCCATTAAAGTAAGGGTGGAGTATGTCCTTGCTTATTTAATAAAGATAATCCCAACAGTCCTCTGCGTTCTTTAAAGACTTTTTTGTGTTACATTTGATATAGGGGCCCCACAGTATGCATGCATATTCGAGTTTAGGTTAAATTATCGAAAAATAGCAAAGTAGTCTAATGTTAATCGGGGAATTTTTCACGTTCTGTCTTAAGCAGCACAATTTTCGAAACGCAGAGGAGCACACACTACTTATACGCAAGTTCAATGATAGATTGCTCATTATAGTTATGCCTACTGTACTTGTTCAAGACGGAACGAACCTAATTAATATGTGTAGCTATGTTGTATGCTTTTCAGGGTTATTGAAGTTACATACTTTTATGAGTAATAAAAGAATGCCCCATTGGTCTCACCAGTTCAAAGCATTGCTCGCAGTACTGTTCATCCTGACCATCCATTAGCAACTTCTCTAAATGAAACACAATCGGCGGCGAACCACCAAATATGCACCGATGGGCTAAACACTAGAAAAATATCACTGATACAAACAAAAATAAGCAGAGGACCCAATGTGGTCCTCTGGGGAAGCATATTTTCATTACCCAGCAAAAAACCTCCCTCGACGGGAATAAGTTAATCCCATTTGCGAATAAAAAATTCCGATCAAGAAACGCGCTAAAGGACAAGCAATTTTTTTGTCCACCTGGGCATGTTTTGGGTAGATTGGCGTTCACTGTGTACAGAAAAGTAAACATGGCTGTCTGGACCCGATAATAGAAAATATGTTTAGGGTGCCAAGTAGATAAGCTTTATGCGCCCGCCATCTCTTGGCGCTCAAAGAACTAGGCCCACCATATTGGTTCCGTCGATAAGACGAATCCCGCCGTCCGATGTTGCGGAAAGACAGCTATACTTATGAAAGGTGAAGTACCGATGCACGACTCCGCTAAGTGATGCACTCTTCCAAATACTCTGAGTGCGGAAACCTGGCACGTGTCAGCTTCGCCTTTGATATTGTTTAATGTGCGCGAATGTTTTAATATCATTGAAATCCGAGGAAACATGTGTAAGTGTGGAGAGTCGTTTGTATCTTTCCCTTTCTGCGCTATTTCAGTAAGCTTTACGGGTGATTTATGTTCAACATACGATGCGCACTGGACTTTTTGTTGTCTTTGACTGAAATGGGCCAACTTTGTGCATTTCGTACTCTTCGATCGCGCATAGACGGTCGGATGGTAGCGCATAGACACGTGCTTGATAGGCGAAATATATCGGATAAATTTTTCAGCCCCCATAAACCCGTGTGTCTCAAGCTTTTAATCCTGCTGTATAGAAGAGCGTCCATTATCATCATCATCATCATCAGCCTTACTACATCCTCTGCAGGGCAAAGGCCTCTCCCATCCCTCTCCAATTAACCATATCCTTTGCCAGCTGCATTCACCCTTTGCCTGCCAGCTTCTTAATCTCATCCGCCCGCCTAACCTTCTGCCGCCGCCTGCTACGCTTACCTTCTCTTGGAATCCACTCCGCTACCAGTTACGCGTTAAAGAGCGTCCATTAATTTAGCCGCAAATCGTAGCCACTGCACTTACGCTACAAACCTCGATCTCTCGAGCTATGACCTACTAAAGGGAGCTTAAAGAAGCATGCGCTAATTACTGCTTTGCTGTCAGCGTGTTCAGGTATTTTTTTTTAATGCGAAAGCATTTCTTGGCTACTGAATGGCGTCAGCGCAAGCTGTGGACTGAAGTTGCGGACAGAGCGTGTCTGCACGAACTGAATAAAAGGGCAGTCGTGGCGCCATCATGCGACACCCACTGAAACCTCTCCTCGCAATGTACGGCGCTGGTCCAGCAGATGGTGCGCGCGCGTGGGTGTGTATAGTGTTCCTGTATATGCTCCCTGCGTATACAGGAACACTAGGCGTGTAGGCGAGATCACGGAGGCGAGATGGAGGACTGGCATGAGGTAGGAAAGACGCACAATAACAGAAATGGTTTGGCATTACTTCACCCAAGCAGACCTAAGTGCACCCCTGGAATTTTGTTCACGTGTTCGCTCATTTTTATAACTCTACCAAAGCTCTCTTAGCCATGCATTTGTCGCTAGGTGCAAGGTGCCACGAACTATTTTCGTATGGTGGTGAATCACGGCTGCATGTTATGCGCGTTGTTGTGTCATGCTGTTCTAATATACAGCATGTACAAAAATTACTGTGAGAACATTTTATTTCTCAGGTTTCCTTAATTGATAGCGATATAAGCTTGTTCAAACAATGCGTAATGTTCATTTGTTGTGACAGAAGATGTTTTCACAGTTACAAAGTCCGACAGTTTCGGAAACTTCGATACGCAGATTTTATTGCTGCAACAAGCAGCAATAGCTTGCTCTGCCGCGGAGAAGCCACTCAGTTTTTGTCCACCCTTGGGATGCAGCGAATTAAGCGTCGGAACCCACCAAATCATGCATATTAACACGTGCACCCACAGCTCGAACACCGTATCAAGCCTATGCATCAACTGCTTGGGGTTCATTCACAAGTAAAGGGCGTTTTTTTTTTTGTGGCAGCAAGGACGGTCGGTACAATGCCGCATGTAGGAAATGTAAAACAAAAGACTGCGGCTTTCCTTGTAACATTTAAATATATGGCTGCTTTTCTCCTGCAAATATCGACATTTAAAAGTGGATTACCTTCGCTACAAGCGTCTTCCGCCTTCTTTAATATGTAGTGCTAGAAGCTAGCGACAACAAACACTTGCAACTGCGCTGAGTTTTGTAACGGTGGCGTAGGAAACCGCAGATGCGCATCACACAAAACAGGTAAAGGGTTTGCGTTATGCAGCTGGGAGTGGTGGTGAGTGATTATGCTGCAAGTGCACGCACCTGCTAACGGCGACACAGCGAAAGTTTTCAGTTTCGGGGAAGTTCTTATATGCCAGCGCATGTGTGCACACAGCAGAGAATAACCGCTCACAATCTTACCAGGCGACTTTTGCTTTACGTGAAAATAGAACAGCCGCTACAACGTGTGACGCTCTAACCATTGCCTATATGCGCTCATTAGAACGGCGATGGCAGAAAGTCGACGCCCATCCGAGAGCCGACTGTTGCCATCTTCAGCTCCAGCGAAGCTGATGACACGGTAGAAACACGCTGGTGCTGGCTGAACGAGTAAACCAGATCTACAATTTGCAAAAGATGACAAGTGCAAGAGGCGCCGCGGCTGAAGCTTGACCATTGAAATTTTGCGCGCGAGATTCGTGGGAGATTCAGCGGTGTCGAGAAAGCACGCACAGCAAACGACGCACCAGCTTGACCAAGCCAACGTTGAGACCGGAAGCTGCGGACGCGCTTTTATGGTTTATGGTTTTTGGGGGTTTAACGTCCCAAAGCGACTCAGGCTTTGAGGGACGCCGTAGTGAAGGGCTCCGGAAATTTAGACCACCTGGGGTTCTTTAACGTGCACTGACATCGCACAGCACACGGGCCTCTAGAATTACGCCTCCATCGAAATTCGACAGCCGCGGCCGGGATCGAACCCGCGTCTTTCGGGCCAGCAGCCGAGCGCTATAACCACTCAGGCACCGCGGCGGCAGCGGACGCGCTTTTGCCAGACCACCAAGAGAGTAGAGGGAAAAAAAACTACGCTTGGGAAGCCCATTGAGGGAAAATCAGTGAAGAATACTTTTCATGAATGAAAATTGGGGCATATATCTAGCGCCGTTCAACTTTTCAGCACAATTCTATGGCAGAACACAAAAGCGCCCATATTAAAAATTCCAGCAGTGAGGTTAAGACTCCTTGGGTGTAGTTATGCGAAAGCATTTCTCTTATTGCTGCCCATTATGTTGATCCGTGTTCGTTTCTTTATGCCTTTGCCGTTTCTACGCCGTGTTATCGGTCTAACTTCAGTTCTACGACATCCGGAGACGTGGGTCCCGTTGCTAGAGTGTATAGAAAGCAAACAAAATTACTGTGATTGGTTTAGTTTATGGGGGTTTAACATCCCAAAGAGTCTGAGGCTATGAGGGACGCGTAGTGAAGGGCTCCAGAAATTTCGACCACCTTAGGTTCTTTAACGTGCACTCACATCGCACAGAACACGGGCCTCTAGAATTTGGCCTCCATCGAAATTCGACCGCCGCGGCCGGGATCGAACCCGCGTCTTTCGGGCCAGCAGCCGAGTGCCACAACCATTGAGCCACCGCGGTGGTTTTAAATGTGTGACGTAATTAACTAATGAAAGTAATTATTAATTCAGACAATTAAATCAATTAAAGATTTCTTGGTCGTTTGGTGAGCTACTTCATTGTAATTGAACATAATTGTTTATTTAAATTAATCAGCAATTAACATTTCATCAGTTACATTACATTACCGATTAAATTACTTAATTACTAAGTCGAAGTATTTACTCATTAAGTTATTCATTTTGGCGACTTAATTACTGATTCATGGTAATTACATAATTATTTTATTAGCTACACTATTATTACCCCCATAAGGGATGACTGACAGTTTGTGCGGACGCGCTCTGCCGACAGGTCCAGTACTCCCCTGTCATGAGACAGGAAATGCTTTCGCATTAATAAAGCGCTTGATTAACGTGGCGACTTCTCGTGCTTGTCCCGTTCTAACAATTTTTGGCTCCACTACGCACGTGTACAGAACAATTATTTGTTTTTGCAGCTGTGGCTTCAACAAACGGTGAGTCCAATGGAGCTCAATTATCGTGCCGAGAACACACTTCATAAACGATTGTAAAATACACCTGCTCAGCGTATTTATAGTGTTGGAGTGTTGTACACTGCTTGGAAACCCACCTCGTAGCCGTCACTGCTGCCCTCTCCGGTCGCTGCCAAGATGCACTCCGATGTTGCCACGGCGGCAGGCACTGTGCACACCGCATCGTAGCTGAGCTTCATCTTGCCCTGCATTGGGTCGTAGAAGCGACTGACAGGCACAGCTGGCGCCCCAAGTTTCTTATGCTTGCTGAGGTACAGGTCCGCTCCGAACTGTGGTGGCGACAGGATAGAATGTCTTGCCAGGAAATTTGGACACTTGGGGCTTGCGCACATAATTTTTCGGTGATTCAGTACACCTTAAGCGGATCGCTGAAAGAAATGCTTGTATGCCATTATTCAAACCGAGACCTTCCCCTAACAAACATCTACAAAAATTTCGTATAGGAGACCATAAAAGGTAAACTACTCTTGAACTCTGAGACTTGCTCCCCTCTGGTAAAACTATGCTTACTGCCTCAAGCGTGCCTTGAGACTAAAAAAAACGGCACAAATGACATAGAGTCGGCGTTTATAGCATGGCTAAATACCTTCTTTAAGTTTGATCGTTATTGAGTGCTGGGATCGCCACCAGTAACTTCCGAGTAAGAAAAACACGGTCTGCGAATTTTTTTTCCTGGTGTCCCTATCACCATAACCGATGGTACGCAGCAAGCTGATGAGCAAACGCGTAGCCAACGCTCTTATGCAAATAAACGATTATTATGTGTCTTGAATCCGGCCACATATCCGGCAATTCTGGAGAAAAGCATTTTAAACGAGAAAGAGTCCAAGACTGCCATTTTTACACATATTTAAATATTTCACTATACCAATTAATATATCTGCAGATGTCACGTCCGGACGCTTTCACTTCGTTGCTATTTACGTTTTTGCTGTCGTGAAAAACATTCCCCATATGTTTTTTAAGGCAGTCTCAACCGCTCGATGTGGGCGATGGAAAAATTTTAAAAGAAAGACTTCCCTACTCGTCTGAAGAACTGACCATTACCGTCGCTATTTCCATACCAGTACTTTACAATATTACAAAATTCAAAATTTTTGTCCAAGAATGCAGGACATGAAGTTGCCGCATTTCTTTCACTCCCCGCTGATATTTTCTACGCACCATCAGAATTCACAGCGGCAAGGGTTCAGCATGTTTTCTTTTCCAGTATTCACAGAGCTGGACTTTGACTGTAGGAGCTTAAATCACGCACTAGTCACAGTAATGTTCTCGTAGCCGTGGCCTTGGCTTACGTTCAAGCTTCCAAAGTTTGGATCACGGCCCCTATAATTGCCCTATGCCGGTTGTGATCAAGCCGAACGACAGGTGTACTTCAATTGCATGCACCGGCCGACGTCGCCATGAAAAAATATCTGCGACAAGCGATGGCCGGCAGGCGGTAGTCCCGCAGTCCCCCCCCCCCCCCCCCCCCCTCCCACCATCTAATGTACTGCTGGGACTTTGGGTATTTCAAATAAAAGTATACCGCCGACTCATTGACATTGTTATCTCTAGACTCCAGAACCTCAGCGCGAAGGAACTGTGCCCGTGCTAGCATCCAGATGTATACTGCCACATTATAATCGAATATTCTTGAGGATAACAGCGCAAATGACGGGGACGAAAGAGCTAGGAACACAGGACGAGCGCTCACTTCGAGCAACAAAGCTTTTGCAATGCTCGGAGGGAGCTCTATCCTGTGGACCAACGTACATTGGTCCTGCAGACAGGGCGGGGCATTAAAACACGCCTATAATAACATCAGCATTCATTAGATTGAACGAAGTTCCCTAATTTAGCTGACAATTCACAAGTTCGCAAATCTTTCTTTCCTTCCCTACATCTTAGCGCCACGCCACCGCGGTGGTTTAGTGGTTATAGCGCTCGGCTGCTGACCCGAAAGCTGCTGACTCGCGCGCAACGAGTTCCACGCGTTTCCATCGCGCCCGCAGTCAACAGACTCACCGCAATGCTGTAGGCAAGTCGATCCTTGTATGTTGGCTCCAGCAGCTTGCGGATATCCGCGAACACCGCTGCTGCATGGATACGGGCTCCCGTGCAATACACGATCCCGGAGGGACGCAGCCTGAAATCACGGAACGTAGTGAGCGCTGTGCGGGAACCTCCACACCAGTGCTCCCGCCTTGTTCTCAGCAACCCCTACTTTTGACAGCACTGAGCCCCTTTTTATGTCAGCCCTCCGCTCAGGTATAATATTGACACCTGGACGGTTACAATTGCAAATTTGGTAGCTATACATGACGACGGGCTACGCCGGAACGTTTAAGTGAGCTACTTGTACAAGCAGTCTGACTAGCACCCACAACAAATTTTTGGTACCACCTTTTTTTTTATGCAGACGGCCGAACCCACGATTTTGCGAAAAACGTGTCCAATCTTTTTTTCTGCCATAATCTTCCGCTGGGAAATTATGAAATTCGCGATCGCGGCACTTTTTGTTTCTCTTTATTGATACGAGCCGCGAAAACTCTACTTTTTTGTTGGTCTCATTCCGAACATAAGCCCGAGATACCTTGCGCACTCTTCCTTTCAACGCTCGCTCCGGTATCAGGTGCCGAGGCACTCAGCATAATCAGTGTTAGAGCAAGCATGGGCGTGCAACGTTTTCCGCTACGGCAACGCTACAAGAGGCTCTATCAAAAACATCCTAACCAAATGTGCAATAACGACTTGGAATGCCACCACATCAGACAGAGTTGCTTCCGTGCCAGCTCGCACTGAATGTGCACCAGTAGACCTTATTTCATGATGTATGGTAAGATCGCAAAACAACACTGTTATTCTTAAGTAAAAAAGAGGAAAGACAAGCGAACACAAAGCTTCAATTGTTTTGTCTGTCGCTGCTGCTCAAGCGGAGTGTTTTTTCTTTCGCGCTGTTGCCAATAACTGCACTCTTGCTTCTGCCACCAGCGGCTTCGGTGCAGGAAACCTAGGCCTTGCGTCAGCAGCATCCTTAATGACATTATCCGCTGTTAATGCTGGTGACTTCACGGCTATTGCGAAATACGCGAGCCATACAGCCGCAGTTCGCGAGGAAGAGTGTGTAAATAATTCCTGACATACATACTATGGATGCTCTCTTCCACAACCTCCGAAAATTAGCTATACGAGGAGGTGTGGAAGTGGTCGTTTCAGCGCCGGAAAAGTTTTCCAAACTGTGCAAAAGGGTCAACTGCACCGTCACTGAGTATTTAAGCTGTCCCATCAGGCACCAGCAGCGGTTTCGTGCGTACTCGAATAAAGTGGTCTACTCGATTGCCTTGCCCTGTTCACGAGCCTACATCGGCCAGATTAGGAGATGTTGAACACAACTCAGGGAACACAACAACGATGTCACCCGTATTTGTCAACAATTGTGTCTATATTGCCATGACTGCTAGCAATGTGCCGAGCATCGACCATTGGTTTAGGGAACGACAGTACTTAGCAGGTGCGGTGAAAAGACCTCGAAGGAGACAGTTGAATCTGGTGAAATTGCAAAGCTTGCAGAGAATTCACTCAGCATGCCATCTGTGTTGTTAAGCGTAAGGACGGCTTCTTAGGCACAGTGACCCAAGAATTTTCTTGTCCGGGGCGGTTCACGTGTCATGGTCTGCTGTGTCGTCTTGGAGTGCAGAATTTTGTTGTTTTGATAGGGACGGTACTTTGTGCAATACTATGCTCGGCGCCGTTATCAGTGACAAAGTGTGACATATTGCCTATGTTTACGGGTTTGTTCTTGCGTTGGCCTATGCACTGATAGATAGAAATGTAGACTCATCGCACTGCAATAAAAATCAGTTAAATCAGCGCTTGTTGCGTGTTTCTTTCTGTCCGTGTCCGTTTGTGTGTGCTGAAGGAATTGAAGCATGTACAACCGTGTCGCCCAGAAGTTCGCTTGAGCAATACCTCGCTTACCCAGGTAAGGACATGCGCATATCCCTCTGTTCCTCTGTCCACCGTGTATATATTCCGGCTGTTTTGGCATTTATTCATGACCATTGAAAGCCAGCATTGTGTTCAGCGCGTCTATCTGCGTCCCAGTGTTCAAACTGGCCCCTATATAATGGTTCACCCTTGCTTCGGAGCGTGTCTACGGTTACTGGGGCCGTTGTGCCACCATCACTAAAACACAACTACCAGAGCGAAGAGTTCGCTTCGCTCTGCGCATTTCTCTATGCGGGCCTCAGCAGCCCATCCGAAGTACCGGTGCGTGGCCACAATGATGACTTTGACTGCGGGGATAGTTTGATGTTCGAAAAGTGGATAGTCCCGTTGGATGATCTTTGCGTCTGGTGGCAGAGTGACGAGAACTTGCTCGGTCGCGTCGAACTGCTGGAGGAAGATCAAGTACCTCCTGGCATCAAATGTGCCACAACTGTTGCTCGGACGGTCCCAGTCGAGATTAAATCCCTGCAGAGAGAGCATTGTGCATCATTTGATCGTTGCGTCGAAAAGTAATTTGGTGTCAGGTGGGCGCACATGGAACAAACATGGTTAAAACATGACTCATACAGCGTACCAATTTCATTGCGTACTCAAGTTTGCGCCGCGCCTCATTTCTCGGCCCGAACTATTACAGAAGCTGAGAAGAGTATGAGAGTAAATTCTAGAACCCAATAATCTCTTGGTGACAATAATCAAAGCATTTTCAGCAACGACTTAGTCTATGAAAAAAGTACGGTAACGCTCTCAGGACATGAAGGGCAAAATTAAGCACGTAATGCTTCAACACTCTCATTCGCTCGTTCTAGGCACTAAATCACTGAGGTTAAGAAGCAACAGTGTATTCTTTCACGTGTTCCAGTGAAAATTTTTTTCTGATTTGTCGCTTAAGTTTCACCCGCGTTACGAAATCGAACGACGTACGTTTTCGCTGCTTTGAGTCTTTGGGTGAAGCTGTCGATATGTCTCTGTCGCCTTTCCGTCATTAACTTCCTGGTGGGTTTGAGTTCCTTCATCCCTAGACTTTGTGTGAGCGGGCTTTGCATCAAGAAAACTTTGACCTGGGCTAGTTGGCAGGACATAGACACAAAGTAAACTACAGTGAGTCAAATCATCGCAGGACGACGAAAAAATGACAGCAGACATATCAACGCACAGTACCATGTTTATTTGTGTTAGGTGGTTTTTGTGCATACATATTACGAGACCTAATTGGTTATCAGATTTTCGCAAGCAGCAGTTATTCAAAACTGAATCACATGCCACTAGTACCGTTCATTTATCCTGCTAACCTCACAAACCCCTATTAATTACCATTTATTCCCCACTAGCTCATTGAAGAGCACTGCTAGCCTAAGCTCATCTGTTCAGCTCCTAGCGTTGAACGTTGGCAGTTCCAAGTTTCGCCTCAATAAATACAATATTTTTCATTTTCTTCTATAATTCCCACCACCTTTTTTAAATCTTGTCTTTGTGTCTGATCCACGCGTCATGCATTTTGTATACTATGGTTTGGGCAGAATTTTATGTATAAGTACCGCGATAGCTTCTGTTATATTATACCATGAGAATATGAAAGCTATCCAAAGTATACTCAGGCAACACAAAATGCAGCAAATTTGTTTCAATGGGGACTTTTTTTCTGCGTGTGTCAAATTAATCGGCAGAAGTAGCTACATGCGCTTTTTTTTATTTAGCTGCGAAATCCAAACCCACTGGCTACCGGAATCAGCGCAAAAAATTTAGCCCCACCTATCCTATTATTCAGCCACCGCTTTCACCACATTACACCGCTTTCACAGAGGACGATAACGAAATATACCACATAAAGAACTACATTCTTGACACAAAGCGCGCGGACAACGACGAAGACAAAGGAGCGCTCGTGTCTGCCTTATTTTGTCTTCGTCATTTTCTGTGCGCTTAGTGTAAAAATGGATTGTCAACTAGCCCAAAACCACATTCTTGACACAAAGCGCGCGGACAACGACGAAGACAAAGAAGCGCTCGTGTCTGTCTTAACTTGTCTTCGTCCTTTTCTGCGCGCTTAGTGTAAAAATGGATTATCAACTAGCCCAAAAACAACACAGCCACACACTCCCAGTTGTTTTAGCCGCTGCAATGGCTCAGTGGTTATGGTGTTTGGCTATTGACAAGGAAGGCTCGAGCTGGACTGTGGAGTTCGCTGACCGTTCTTCGAACGAAGACTGAGAAAGGCCGCGCCAGTGTCGGCGCCGCGTGCCGCATCAAAGGGAGCAGTCTGGTCCCTACTTCCTCCGTCTTGCAGCGGACGTCCTTGTTTACCCGCGCCGCCTCGGGCATAATGCGCCTTGAAAAAGCCTAACCAGATACAGCTGTCGGCATGTGTGCGTCGTCAAAGGGTGACGAGACTTCGGCGATGCGGGAGAGATACAGCTGGGTGGGGACCGAGTGCTCGGTGACCAGGAAACGGATTATTCCCTTAACGACTGTGTTCTCTTTGTTGCTGTCAACAACCTGAGTCATCGCCTCGTCGGCACATGTTTCTAGCATCTGTGGTGCCGTGGGTGGCGTGGGGAGCGGAAGTCGCATTTGTGTTGTTTGTGTGGTTATTTGAAGCCTCCTTCCCAAATGTTTTAATCAGAACTTTTTCCCCAATCTTTGATCAGTGGGCGGACCTTATTTTCCTTTCCCTAACCACTGATTGGCGAGATGGGTCGTTTGTTATCTTATTGGTTGCTGTCCCCGCTAAGGGCGGAGACAGAGGGTTTAAAACCAAGCGCTCTTGGTTGAGCGGGGGCTGAATTCGTCTGATCCACGATTTAGTCATGTAAATAGTTTTTTCCTTGCTTTGTTTCTTCTCGTTTTTTTTACCTATGTTGTAAATAAATAGTTAACCTTCTCCTTTCCTTGAGTAATGTGAATGTTTGCGAGTAGAACCACCGGGTCATCAAGGAACCCCGATTTCATCATCAAGTAGTTTCCTCTCATCGCCACCGGAAGGGGAAACTCAACTGGCGCAGTCGACAGAGGATCGCCACTTCTTTCTACTCAAGGCATTGGACGGAAGGTGAGAAGAAGAAGTCGGTGGACAAGCTGTTTGTCCTAAAGGAGAAAACGTGAAGCTGCGTCGAAAGGCGACGTCGAGAGCTTCAGGATCACTGGTCGTGGCCGAGTGGACGTCGGAGGCTCAGGTCAGCGAGGAGCTGAAGGAGCCGGGCAACAACAAACCATCGAAGGTTCGAGTCAGCGAGCTGCTGAAAAGAACCAGGAGTCCACCTCGAAAGGGTTCGAGTCAGCGAGCTGCTGAAAAGTAACCAGGAGACCAAGTCAGGCCAGTCAAACGAGGCAGAAGTCAGCGAGCTGCTGAGAGATCCAGAGCTCAAGTCGTCCGCATCGAGGAGCCTGTCGTCATCACTGAGGACGACGAGATCACCGGGGCAGAGAGCAACCAGTAAGGTAGGAGACCTTTCTGCTTTCTCCGAATTCACCATGTCGGTGTAGTGTTTAGTGCTAGAAACGATAGCACGGAAAACGGAGATGGCTGCCGTACGGTATGATCAGGAGGGCAGGATGCGACGTGTTGAGCAGGAGGAGGCTGAACAGCTGAGTGAAATTGAAAATTTGAAACTCCAAATTGAACTAGAAAAGAGAAAACTTGCATAGATGCAATTGATGTTAAGGCAGGGGGCGAAAGTCGATAGCGAGGTCTTATTCGCAGCAGTTCAATGTTTTAACTGCATGAAATTTGGGCATTCGATGATTGAGTGTCCGAAAAAGCAGGAACAAGATATTCCCGCGGTGAGAAGAGAGGTGTGCGAGCTAGTATCTCATGTGGAGATACCGGCGCCTGATAAACCAAGCTCCCAGTCGGAGATGGCTGTTGATAAGGTCAGTCAACCAGATAGGGTTGACGATCTGGCATGCCGCAACTTGGAATCCGAAGGTCAAAATTCTGAAGCCTGTGTGGATTCAGGGAACGAAATAACAAAACGGGAATGTGTGGTTCTCCAAAGAGCACAAGCTGATCTAACGTTGGGTGCCATGCCAGAACAGATCGCTGAAGGCGTAGAGGCGTTAGAAACACCTGTGAAGGACGCGCTGTCAGAGCGAGCAGATATAGAGCTGACCCAGGAGGCGCAGGAGTGGACTTCTCGTGAACAAGAGTTGAACATTGTGCAAGAGCAGGTCGGGGCTAACTCTGAAGCAGCGGGAACGCGCGAGGAAGAGGTAAATCAGGATCTGATAGCGGGCACACTCCTTGCAAGTGATCGTAAGATGGCTACCAAATATGAATTGATTAGCCAGCTGGAGCTTACACTGTGCGCAGTGACAGCAGATGTAGCTGGAGGTGTAGGGAAGTTGATAACACTTGAGACGCCCGCGCTGCTAGAGCAGGCAGAAAGGGTGCAGCTGCAGGAAGGAAATGAAAAAGCTGATGTCGAAGAGCATTTCAAAATTTCGCACGAATCTGTTAGTGACAAACCGGAGGCTTCATTAGAGCTTCCGGCTGATAAGGAAGCTCCAAATGTTTATGCAGCAGATTGGGCGTTAACAGCGACAGCTGCAGAGAGTTTCAAAGCAGGTAGGGAACTCCGAGATTCGGATACTGCATTCATACCTGCAAGTCTAATCATGAAGAATAATACCTCATTGCCAGAAGTGCGGAACTAAGCTGGTCAAGGTAACTGTGGGACAAGAATGCTTGAGGAGATGGTTTTCCTTCATGAGAACATCGACTGCAAGCTCTGCAAACAGCTAGCCTCACCTGAAACCAGATGTGAAGCTGCACGTGCGGCAGCAGATCTCAAATATACCTTTAGTGCAAGATTCAGAGAAGGGGAGAATGCAGACGCAATGACATCAGCAATCTTTCTGGAGTTCAGGGAGCTGGTGAGGTCTGTCGATCTTGAGGAAGGTGTCAATGAAGATCCGAAAGCGGTGGCTGCCTTTGCAACCGGCGATGTGCCGGATAATTCGAAATGTAGAGTCAATCTGGTTGACAAAGCTAAAAAGAAACATGAGCTTCTGTTTCGAGATGTAGGTGCCTAGAAATAATTTCTGCCAATTTGGTGCACCGATCTCACATGGTGGATTCTGGAATGTGCAGACTGGTGTTCTACCCCTCTGTGCGGATTGAATTAACCACAAGGTGTGTGTGTGTGTGTGTGTGTGTGTGTGTGTGTGTGTGTGTGTGTGTGTGTGTGTGTGTGTGTGTGTGTGTGTGTGTGTGTGTGTGTGTGTGTGTGTGTGTGTGTGTGTGTGTGTGTGTGTGTGTGTGTGTGTGTGTGTGTGTGTGTGTGTGTGTGTGTGTGTGTGTGTGTGTGTGTGTGTGTGTGTGTGTGTGTGTGTGTGTGTGTGTGTGTGTGTGTGTGTGTGTGTGTGTGTGTGCGTGTGTGTGTGCGCGCGCGCACGGTTGTGTGAATTTTTTTGTGTTCCGGCAAATTGTGACTGAACTTTTGTCACACTGACAGCAAGTGTCCGCGTGACATTCTTGGTTGGGAGGTGTGGAGTTCACTGACCGTTCTCCGAACGAAGACTGAGAAAGGCCGTGCCAGTGTCGGCGCTGCGTGCCGCATCAAAGGGAGCCGTCTGGTCCCTACTTCCTCCGTCTTGCAGCGGACGTCCTTGTTTACCCGCGCCGCCTCGGGCATAATGCGCCTTGAAAAAGCCTAACCAGATACAGCTGTCGGCATGTGTGCGTCGTCAAAGGGTGACGAGACTTCGGCGATGCGGGAGAGATACAGCTGGGTGGGGACCGAGTGCTCGGTGACCAGGTAACGGATTATTCCCTTAACGACTGTGTTCTCTTTGTTGCTGTCAACAACCTGAGTCATCGCCTCGTCGGCACATGTTTCTAGCATCTGTGGTGCCGTGGGTGGCGTGGGGAGCGGAAGTCGCATTTGTGTTGTTTGTGTGGTTATTTGAAGCCTCCTTCCCAAATGTTTTAATCAGAACTTTTTCCCCAATCTCTGATCAGTGGGCGGACCTTATTTTCCTTTCCCTAACCACTGATTGGCGAGATGGGTCGTTTGTTATCTTATTGGTTGCTGTCCCCACTAAGGGCGGAGACAGAGAGTTTAAAACCAAGCGCTCTGGGTTGAGCGGGGGCTGAATTCGTCTGATCCACGATTTAGTCATGTAAATAGTTTTCTCCTTGCTTTGTTTCTTCTCGTTGGCCTCGAAGCGATCTCTATCTTTCGCGCAAAGTGCGCTGTTTCTTCTCGTTTTTTTACCTATGTTGTAAATAAATAGTTATCTTTCTCCTTTCCTTGAGTAATGTGAATGTTTGCGAGTAGAACCACCGGGTCATCAAGGAACCCCGATTTCATCATCAAGTAGTTTCCTCTCGTCGCCACCTGAAGGGGAAACTCAACTTGGACTCCGGCCACTCCGGTCACGTTTCGATAGAAGCGGGACGCTAGAGGCACTGTGCGATGTCGGACGGGTTAACAAACCCCAGGGGGTCTAAACTATCCGGAGCCCTCCACTACGGCGTCCCTCATAGCCTGGGTCGCTTTGGAATGTTTAACCCCCTGAAACCAAAACACACCAGCACTCGAGATCAAATCATTAGTTGCACGTCGGCCACAAAACTCCTTGATGATAAGCCAAAAGTTGAAAGAAGGCACACATGTGAGAAAACCCAATGCGTTATTTGTCAATTATTGAAGTTCAATAAATAAATCACTTAGGGAGCCTTTCTGTGCACCCCTTATTCTTTCTCGGAAAAACAAAACTATCAAGTGATCATGCGGTGTGACGAGATAAAACTCCATTAAAGGACGACCTCTAACATTTACGTGTAAATGTAAATTGTATGTTTCACTTCTGTGGTGGTACCCTTCCTATTGCTTCGTTGAATTTGAATTCTGCGTCACATTCACTTTCCACTACTGCGTTGGCTTCTTGCAGGTGGACGATTAAACAAGGTGAAGTGAGTGGCGGGTTGTGTTGCGTGGTAGGGCGAACGTGGACGAAGAGGCGATGGGCTCCACTCATGGCTGGTGGTTGAAGGCTTCTGTAGGTGAGCATGCTAACGCATAAAGCGGAAAAGACGCACAATGTGAGTGACGCACATTTGCCGTAAGTGGTAAATCTCATAATGATTCTACTGCATATTAAGCCACTGTCTGAACAGATGTTACGTCGTTCTGCGCGCAAAATAAATTTTTGCATACAGATTCAATTGCTGGGCCTGTCTCAGACGCTTGCCATGCGAATCAGTACCTATGTAGTAATTTATAGTGCCAAAAGCGACACCGATCTCAGGAGTGATCTGGCGCAGTGCTCAGATCGAGTTTTGCAGTGATTTATTGACTCAGATTTTCCAGTGCTGCGATTACCGACTTATGTGGAGGAGGACCGACATCAAAATGACGCGGTTTATCCACAAATGCCTAACAGAACTAGCAGAGTGTAAAAGTTTCAGGATAAGAAAAAATCCAAAATAATAAAGAGAACCATAATGACAGCGACATTAACCGCAGATGGCTAGAATGGAGCCTAAATCACATCACTCAAGCTAACAAGCCGTGCTGGAACACACGGGTTGAGCTCTAAACATGAGCATATCAGGCGTTCTGTCTTTAGGACTCTGCGTCTCTGTACACCACACACCTGACACATCCACGGACAGCCCTTCAATTTTTATACCCGACCTCTTAGAACAAGGCTGAGGAGTTGCGTAATTCCGGTTCATAATATTTTTCCGATAAAAAAAAACATGATGCGGTTCAACTATGTTATACCATATGGTAGAGCGATACCTGTTTTTGCTAGTCATGATGCGAATATTGTTAAATGCCATGCTTGGGATTCCGTTTAAATATTAAGGCATCTGGAAAGATCAAAGCAACGGAATGACTAAGGACAAATTATGCTGTACATGGTTTTGTCCAAATCGAAGGTCAAATTTTCAGGCTGGATAGGCCAAATTTTGGGAGTAGTCCGGGTCAAATTCGGAGGCCGCCATCGTATCGAGTACACCCAAATTAGTCTGGACCTCGATTTTGGTCCAAATCGATTAAGGTTTTGGCGGTGGTGTGCGGCCAACTTTGGGAGCGACACGGGGCAAATCTGAAGAATACCGTCGTATGGAGCAAATTCAAATTAGCCGAAGCATCGATTTTGGCCAAATTCATTAAGATGAAATTTCGGAAGTGGGCGAATTTTTGGGACAGGTCCGGGTCAAAATTGGAGGCTGTCATAGTAGCGAGCGTATTAAAATTAGCCTGGACTTTGTTTTTGGTCGAAACTGATGAAAGTCAAATTTCTGGGTTGTGCGGAACAAATTTGGGTGGTTGGGATGGGCAAGGTTTTAGGAATGACCACGGTCATACTTGGAGAAACGGTTGCTTAGGCCATAGTCAAAGTATGCTTCAGCATTTGGCTTAAGGCTGTTGGTACGATATCACTAAATCCGAAGGCCCCTTCAGTGACATATAAGCACAGCGGACTGAAACCCGTGTTTTGCATTCAGTTGAGCTATAACGCTAATAACATATTAGTTGTCGGTCAAAAGTTTCGTAACTACTCCATAACTCAATGCCGATAGTATCCAGCACGCCGCTAGCATGAAAATGTGACTGGTTCTCTTCCTAAGCAATCAAGACAAGTATATACCCTCGCCAGATCAGGTATATATCCAGAAATAAAATTTGATAGCCCCTAATCTCAGATTAAAATGCCATTTTGCAGCAGATGCAATTATAGGTTTGGTTTGGCGGTGGCTAGGCGGTTATGGTGCTCGGCTGCTGACTCGAAAGATGCGGGTTCGATCCCGGCCGCGGCATTCGGATTTTGATGGAGGCGAAATTCTAGAAGCCCGTGTACTATGCGATGTCAGTGCATGTTAAAGAACCCCAGGTGATCGAAATTTCCGTAGCCCTTCACTACGGTGCCCCTGATATATAACCCGAGTCGCTTTGGGACGTTAGACCCCCATAAAGAGAAACCATATAGCCGTGCATTCTGGACCGTAATCTGCAGCGTCAGCTGTAAGGTTGTGAAGGGACACTGAGGACACCGTTATCAGATTTTGTTTTTAAAAACCGAGAGGTCGGCATTTCGTGGCTTTGTTGCCGCTTATCCGGCAGCGAAAGGAGCATTAATTGCTAAGTGATTTGGATTCGAAGCTGAGAAACTTTTTCCAGTCGCTACGATTCAAACTCGGAACTCTGATGACGAAATAGGATAACAGTGACATAAAGTGGCGGAAACGGAAAGAGGACTCTGTGATTGCTGGAGGCGAGCGCTGCGCTCCCGCCTAGCAGCCGCCGAAATGAGAACTATACTGCCGGCCGGACGTTGAACGCCTCTATCAGCCGTCGTCGCTTTGTTCACGTTTGCAGTATTGTTACGATGGATCCAGTTCCCGATTCCGACAAATAACTTCTCGCGAACAACTGCGGCCTACATTCAGCGACTTCAACCCCACACAGTGTGCGATGCTTTTGAGGGCTGAGGCGGCGGTTATGGCAAGAAAGTCTTAGCGCCGAGGTGTCGGCAGCGTTTCTGTCACCGCCAAGCCACCGCCAGGACCGATGTGCAACCACCGGTACGCGCAGGCATATTTAAATTCTGTAATAATACTCCTTGTATGGCTTGTTATGCACCCCAGCGTCTTGGTACGTTGACGACGCGAACACGCCGTACGTTGCGTTTGATAACGTAGAGGCGCGTTGAACATTGGGTAACATAGCTTTTTCATTGTCACAGTTGCGTGCTGTTGCAGGAATTTCTTCCGAGGAGCACTTATAGAGGAACTTGGAGGTCTTCTGCTGCTCCGCCCTTGTAAATCGAGGCGAACAACGAATCCATGCGCACACGCACAACGCATAGCCGCGAAACACCCCAAAACATACCGAAACTGAGCTGGCCGCTTTTTATGTACATCTCCAATTGCAGGTGTTCTTTGAGTTCCAACATTCAGGTTGCCTTTTTTACGTCTTCCTCATGGGATAAAAGTGCAGTGGTCGTTTCAAAACAAAACTTATATATGTCAATATCGATCAAACACGAAAACTTCGTGCACGTTTGTAAGCCTCAGTGATCTGTGGCTTCTTTTTCCCTATTTCATCGTCATGCTTGTACTTTCCAGATTGGTCTGAGGCGGCGATATCTTTATTTTAGTCTTGCTCTTTTCTGCCTTCAAAAAGCTTTGTTTTCAGAAAGAGTGGTGTTTTCGTGTTTAGAAGCTGGTATTCTATCCATACAATTCCTTCACTGTAGGTGGTACAGCCCGAACTAGACGTCAGACAAAACTAGAAGACAACACAAACGAGCGCTGACTCGCAAGAAAATTTTTTTTGAGAAGAACAAACATTTATACATGAAAATCAAGTGACACGACAAAACATCGAGCCCTTTTACAAGAACAAACAAGCAAAATCTCGTGTCACGAGATTTTCAGGTAAAGATGTTTGATCTTCCCAATAAAAAAGCCGCCGAGGAAGCTCAGTGCTCGGCTGCTGACCCGAAAGACGCGGGTTCGATCCCGGCCGCGGCGTTCGAATTTCGATGAAGGCGAAACTCTAGAGGCCCGTGTACTCTGCTATGTCAGTGCCCGTAAAAGAACCCCAGTTGGCCGAAATTTCCGGAGCCTTCCAGTACGGCATCCCTCATAGCCTGAGTCGCTTTGTGACGTCAAACCCCGTAAATCAAATCTTCTCAATAACAAACTTTGTTGCCAGTAAACGCTCGCCTGTGTTCTCTTGCTGCTTTTGCCCGTCGTCTAGGTCACGCTGTACCACGCAAAATGAATTATTACCAACTCGCCCAGCTGTCCATTCTTCTTCAATACAAGCCAACTTCAATTTCTCCTCAATGTTCCTTTAACCCTTTAATTGAGTACAGAAATAATTTAGCATTCCTTGACAAAATAAAATTTATTGAATTCATGCAATTGAATTTAATTCGAGTAAAACTAATTAGACGGCAAAGTCGACAGAGAGAGAGAGGCATCCCCTCACGGCGCTTGAGGAGGAGGAAGAGGGCAAGTGCGACCGGAAAGAGAGGGTGAGTGGCGTGGAGCGACAGGTGTCAAGGTAAGATTTCGCTGAATCACATGAGCATGGGTATGCTTTCTCATACCGCTGCCGATGTATATTCCACGTCCAAATACAGGACCAGCGCACTAAAGCAAACAGCTTTCGCTGAGTGATGCGCTAAGGTGGTAAGGCAAACTCTACATATCTTATTCTGCAAATGCGCATTGGGGGCTCTACTGCTGTGCGTTGTGTGGGCTCGACGCACAATGCCGAACATCATAGAAGGTGACGAAGCCTCTGTATGCAACACGCTGGCTACAGATCTTGCAGGGTTCCGCAGAGAAAGAGTCTTTAGGGAAAAGTAATCGCTACTGCACAGTGCGCACGATTTAAATAAGCAGCGTACACGTAACTTGTCCGCCGGTCTGACTCGCCGTGAGGAGATCGCACTCCGGAAATTTCGAGTGGGTACTTTGCTGACTCTTGCGGTCAGGGAATCCTGGATATGAAGGTCGTAGACATCTTCACTGACATTTCCCTTCTGTACAGCTCTCGCCACGCAGGCAAAGCTTAACCAATTTTTGGAGTTCTGCCCGGACGTTGGCCTGTGCTTAACCTTCGTCTGCTCGTCCAGGACTACGACACAGTTTGCACGCCAGACACACGCATCTGGACTCACCAGCCTTAGATTAGAGCTCATTCAGCTTTCAAGGTCGATACGAGCCTGTCCCATTTACTTCATTTTCTCCGAAAGAATGAATTTGGCCTATAAAAAATGATTATATTGCCTTTGTTTTGCCAGCAGGTTGTGCAGGAACAAAACATATTTTAGGACCATCTTAACGGCATGGGGAAAATCATAAGAGCATTAATCACCAAACGCCTGGGAACGGACATGGCCGTTTTACAGGTTTTTTTAATGCGAAAAGAGTGCTCGTGAACGTTCCTCTCTGCAGCTGATGTCTCCTGCAGTCAAGCCTCCACTCTCCAGAGGCAGCAATTAACAGCCACAGCCACACCGCACCTAGTGAGCTAGGGGTGCCAACGTGCTACCATCGATCCACTGTCCCACCCTACACCCACCAAACTCACCCCCTTAAAACGCCTTCCGACTAAGTAGCTCCAAACTACACAATGCCTTCACCAGTTAGAGCTATCGCAGCAGCAGAACGAGAAAGTGAACGCGAAATCGAATTCCAAAAGTGGTAAAGTAATCAGCTGTCCTGAAGCATCATCCACCTCCTCTTCACGCTACCTTAACTAAGTGGCTGCCCTCCACCACCTCCACAGTTGACCCGCCACCACCCACCTTCACCCGCCAAAAGATATGGTCGCGTTCCGGGAGCCTCTGATTAGCGTAAGGGCGTTCATTAGAGTAAAGGCAATTGTCGCTTCGTATGTCTGGTCGGCCTGGTATTTTTCTACCTTTGTATGTGGACGCAGTCCAGAAATAGAATTTTTTTCTTTCTCACTCCCTTTTTCTGCGTTAATCGAGTGTGGTCACTGCGTCAACGTTTCCCAGGCTCGAGTACGGCGTACCGTGTACCCGTGGTCCCATAGCATCGTGCGCATGTCGTGCGCCAGGGTGATCAAGCTTCTGGGTCTTGTAGCGAGATCAGCGCTGTCAGCACGGCTGCCCCCTAGTGTAGCGTAGAGGTTCGCCTTTAGTCCTCGGTGCGTAGTGGAAAAGTTGTTGTAGGGTAGGCCAGATCCGGGAGCATTTCCAGAGCGTCGCTTCATACGCAACTTGTACGTTCTGTCATAGTACATTGAGTACACTATTATATCGGTGCAGATGTTGTAAAGCCCGGAGTACGGGAAGGTGGTCGTGAGGTTACTGCATACACAAAAACAAAAAAAAACAAAATTTTTGTTCACCTTGTCACTGAATAAATAATAGTTTGCGAGCTTCAGTAGCAAATAGAATATTGAAAACTGCGACTGAAATCCATAGATTTTTCTACCTGTCTCCATTTACCGGCTCAGTCATCCGTGCAATCGTTAACTTTCTGAACACGTTAAATTTCGAACTCTCCTCACCGAGGGTAGCATGCTGGGCCGCCTACCCAGTCGTTCAGCAGTCAAGGAGCAGTTTTGATGTTTCTTCATTTCATCAGGGTAACGAAACACATCACCTGCACATTAATATTTTCGCAGTCTCTAGTTACTAGGCGCAATTCCATCGGAATATTCATTTATGCATTATTTTTATGTACTGTACTGGGAGAAACTCTTCGCTAACTTCCTGACCGAGCATCATCCCAAAATCTTTTCGTATAGCGTATATGTTGCATTCACTCGGGTGTAGGAAGGTTCGAGATTTCCTAACACTGAATCCGGTATCCTCCTTTTCGATTCTCTGAACGGATCAGATTGAGCGCATTCTGAGTTATTCGAAAGTAAGAAAACACTTTTCAAAGCATTCGAATTGTTTTCGAACAACTGGAACAAAACTAACCCGACGTTGATGGGCTTTCATGGCGAAAGCTCGAAGTAGGAGAGTTATGAACAAAATAAACATCTAGTTTTATTAAGGGACTGTCTTGAAACCGGTGCTCACCGATGTCGTACTGCATACTGGCCTGCGCGTGCAGGATGGCTGAGCACAAGGACGCGTTTTGTACGGGTTATCAAATTGCTCATAAATAGCTTCCATTATTGGTCTACGCAGCAATGTTGTGTCAGGTTCGCGCAACTCAGCCGCGATGTCAACGTATAGCCTGCGCCCCTCTCATCTACTGATTTGCGGTGCTAGTTGATTCGCTGTCGACAGCAGTGACAAAGCATTTTGTTTTGCGCACCACACGGAAGTTACCGTTAAATGACTGAGGACGAAATCAATTTGGCCGTTGTCGTGAAATTAGTGTTTTATTGAGAATGACGCCGCTATCATGGAAAAGTGACCTGGACTAAAAAAAAGCTTATAACAGAAACACACGAATTGGAGAGGCTGGCAGTTTTCAAAGGCAAACCGCAATGACCTCAAGACAGCTTAAAGATCCCAGAGGCCTGCCTACAAAGCCGTTCAATGCTAAACGGTGGTCTCGGATTCCTCAGTTCGGACGTCACCAGTGGAAATCTAAAGAAGTAAAATAAAATTGTGCCATTTAATGAACTTTTTGTGCAAGATATGAGACTTTTAATACCGAATTAACGCCTTTAATAACCGGCAAGAGGCATAAAATCGATTGTTAGAACAAAAATTGATATATATATATATATATATATATATATATATATATATATATATATATATATATATATATATATATATATATATATATATATATATATATATATATATATATATATAAAGGTGTTGAGTGCCTTTTGAAATAAGAACCCTGTTGGGGCCCCCTGATTAAGAGCACGGTTGCTTTCATTACCAGTTGAGTTTTACCTTCAAGAGATATAGCATCGCCACTGGGGCTTCGCTGTTTTCGTTTGCATGCCAGAAGCCGAATGTCGCATTCTTAAGATTATTGGATTCTGTTCACTCAGCACTGGGTTCGGCTATTAGCTGCATTATTCGAATTCAATAGGGCAGCAAAGCCATACTAGTCGTATCGAATTCGGCACTGAAAAGTCAATATTCGCGCACCCATGAGTCTGTAATATTATTCGGCAGTACCATAGCCAATATATCATAACCAAATGAAACTTTGGTATGTACGCGAAGGGAACGGGGGAGGCGAGGCTGTATAAAGGCTGCAGTGCGGACAAACACCGAACCTGGAAGGCAAGATGCGCCTAAGTAACACCAGAGCGCCTACATTGACACGAATTACAATATCTTAAATCCGCATCGAGTTAACGCAAACCGCTGAACGCACGGCCAGATTTCCCTTGCGCAATGCTGCGTCAAGGTATGTTCCGAGCGTCATAATACGTGCGTATGACTCCGGCTTAAGCTGTTGCGTAACCTTCGAATAAACCTAGATGACGTTCGTCAATCCCGTTAAGAGAAGCACATAATCCGCAGCTGTCAGTTGAAACACTTTAGACAGCTGCTCTAGCTGAGCTAACCTAAACAATTCCACAAGAATGCGTATCACTAAATAATAGGCATTTTAAAAAGATGCACTTGTGTCAACGCGCTGGAATTACATTTTTGCACGAGGCATTTCGCTTTGAAGAGTACCATACGAAGGACAAGACTGCGCTTCATTGAAGAAAAAATCTGCTGAGCAAGTTTGAGTAAGATTTCAGGGTTGTCTGATAAACAAGTGGTCACCAGGTAGATAACAGTTGTCGCCAACCAAAAGCATTTCGGGGGGCCGGCCCATGAGGAGTTTTTCAGTAATATTTCTAGGCTGCGTTCAAACAATGGTGCAGGCTTTCCATAAAACCGGTCTGATAACATATCTTTATTTAAAACTTTCAAAAGTGATAAGCACTGTGCTTTTAACTTCCTTCTTCCTCTGACGGCTGAATTCATTCCACAGTTCTAAACCAGCGTATTATGCTCGGACTAGGCTTCTCTCCCTAAATTAGGGTTTTCGATGTAAACAGAAAATTTTTGCGGAATAGTAATACTCGTGTTGGCATAAGTAAAAAAGCTGGCGAATGATGTTCACAAGTAAAGTGATTAAGCAAATCCTAACAGTTTACTTTTAACAATTACCACTGGCACCTGGTTGTAATTTCTAGCCGGTCGTTACTAATACACACATTAGTTTTTTAGAACATTAGTTTTAGAAAACACGATTGCCCTCAACAGCGTGACTAGGAAAAAATTGGCTAATCAATTATTTCAGAGCTCTGGATGGTTGCTTTGACTGCATGCTTTTCGATAGGGCATGTATTTAGGCATGAAGTAGCCAAAATAGGTTGAGCCACAGCGCCAAGAGTAATCGCGTTATCGACATTCTCAATACTGATATGGCTGCTATTAACGTCCGGATAAAAATCTCTAATTGCAGTCAGCTGCCTATCAGTGATAGTTGAAAAATAAACGGTTATAATTTAGTTAACCACTTTGCTACTTATCATAGCCTGATTCGCCTGTTTTTTTCTGTTTTTTTTTACGTACGCGAAAAATGGCACTGCTATGCCGAAAAAAGGTACTCTTTACCTCAAAAGCCCTATTCTTAAAAATTCAACTGCTCATCCGTCCAGCCTTCATCTTATGCTACGTACAGTGCGTCCAAAACGCAGAATACTCGACGGAGATTCAGGGTTTCAGCCTTGCTGCTGCTGGAAACGTTGAATCTATCGATTGCTGACACGTTCCTGTAGTTCGGTGAGAAGCTGCAGTTGTCCGGCCGACCAGCCGCGTCGTCGTACAGAACCTGCACAAGCAACTATGGGTTACGCCCCCGTCAGGTGTCTCTCCTTGCCCTCGTTTCTCCTAAATATTCTTTACACGGGACATATACATACAGCAATCTCATTTCGATTTCAAATGCCGTTTATTGTTAAACGAGACCAGCTTCAACATGGGCAAAGGCTGGCGCGACGTAATAGCAATTGTAGCTAGAGGAGCACAGAAGGACGAGTGTGGAGACGTGTGCTTCCGCACGATCAAAATAAAACAAATGTGTACGAGCCAACCACATTTTTTCTTTGCTTCGCTCTCTGTATACTCGTAGCCCAGGAGTCCTACACTGACGTCTATAGGCCACTAAACAGAACCATGCCGATGGACCTCAGTGCTCAGCATGTCAGTGATGAATCGTTTTTGCTCTGTGGAAGATGAATGAGCTCTCAAAGCTTGAACGCCCTGCGGGCCAATGTCGTGCGACAAGGAGTGAAGTACAATTGGCTGCACCATGCAATGAATTCGTAGCGCGGCTTTGCATGAAGGAGAATGAGTTGGCATTAGCGTCACACGACTACTTCTTAGAGAGTGATATTGCTGACACACTGATGATTAACACATTGACAGACATGACACAATTCTTAGTGCGGCTGTTTTCAGTATATTGATTCACCAGTGTTTCGAGAAATCCTGTTTGGCTGTTCTTTCGTTTTCAACAAATTCAACTCTAAGCTTTGAAGGAGTTTGTACGGGTAGTATGACCTGCGGCCTATTATATTATCACGACTCAAGGAAAGCATTGCTAGTAGACGTAGGGGAGAACCCAAGGATGAGGTCGGTCCTTTTAATGCCAGTGCCACGTCTAGCCCGAGCGCACCGGTGGAGCCAACTACCTCTTGGCCGTCTTTTCGACAAAGCGCGGAGGCCGCGCGGTGCTGCGCACGCCCCCCGCGAAACAGCATCCGCTCGATACGAAATGAGCTATGTATACAAGAGTATAACAAAAGAAAAATAATAGGGGCAAAGTGAACTATAAATTACATGCTAGTTGGGAGGCAGGGAAATACAGCGTGAACGCAGCGGTTTCACATGAAAAGTACTGCTTTAAGGGAACCACATGCACGATTTTAGGCCGCTGACGCAGAAGGCCAACGGTGACATTTCCATCAGGAACAACTTCGTAGTTAACGCTGTTGAGGGGGCGCAGGGCTTTGCACTGACCGAAATACCTTTGAAGGAGCTCCATACCCACACCTCGTCGTCCCTTACACCCACACCTCGTGTTTACACGCACTCTGTAAAGAAGTTCGGGCGTGCTGACTACTCTGAGGAAGCTATCAGCGTCGGTGGTGTCTTGTGGAGGAGGTTCAACGGGAGTGCGCTACAGGCTATCAGCGTCTGTGTGTTACCAGCGTCTGTGTGTTAAAGGTAATGGCGACATCGAATTCCACGAGGCGTAATTCCCTATACGTGCTAGGTGGCCGCAAGAGTCCATTAAATTTTTGAGCCAGCACAACGAGTGATGGTCGCTGACGACGCGAAATGGTCTGCCACACAGGTATGGGCGGAACGACTTAACGGCGGCCCAGACTGCAGCCAAACATTATTTTTCGGTAGTCGACCATTTCGGTTCAGCGGGCTAAAGTGCGCGGCTGGCGTAGGCGATTACTCTGTCGGCACCGGCTTGCAGCTGAACCAGAACGGCGCCAAGTCCGACGTTGCTTGCTTTCATGTCTACCTCCGTGTTGGCGTCACCGTCGAAATATGCTAAAAACGGGGCAATTCGAGCCGGCATCGTAACTCGTCGAAAGCCGTCTGCTGTTCGCTGCCCCAGGAAAATGATGCATCATTCTAGGTTAGGAGCGTCAGTGGGCTGGCGACCTGGGCGAAATTTTTAATGAAGCGGCGGTAGTAGGAACAGAGGTCCAGGAAGCAACGGACTGCTTTTTTTTCGGCGGAGACCGGAAAGGCAGCAACGGCAGCAAGTTTCTCAGGGTCAGCGCGGATTCCAGCAGCACTCACGAGGTGAGCGAGAAAATTCAATTCGGTGAACCCAAAGTGGCAGTTTTGTGGTTTGGGGTAGAAGAGGTTGGCGGATCGAACGGCTTGAAGGGCAGCTTTGAAGCATGTTTCGCGAACGTTAGGGAAAAAATCAAGATAAACAAGGCATGTCTGCCACTTCCGACCTGTGAGCGCGGTGTCCATCATTCTTTGGAATGTTGGAGGCGCGCAGCAGAGCCTGAATAGGGAACCCGGAATTCGTAAAGCCCGTACGGTGTGACGAACGAGGCTTTCTCACGGTCCCTCTCATCCACTTCTCTTTGCCAATATCCACTCCTGAGGCCGACCGAAGAGAAGTGTTTGACTCGCTGAAGTCTGTTGAGGGAGTCGCCGACAGGCGGTAGCGGATATATCTTTTTCTTGGTCACACTGTAGTAGACGCCTCCTGTAGTAAACGCACAAGCGCTGTGTGCCGTCTTTCTTCGTTACGAGCACGACAGGAGACGACCACGGACTGCTTGACGGCTGGATGACGCCGTTTCAGAGCATCTCGCTGACCTGCCTTTGGATATCATCTCTCTCCCGAGGGGACACACGATAAGGCTGCTGATGGATGGGTCGAGAACCTTCATGCGCGATAATGCGGTGTTTAAATGTCAACTTTTGTTGCACTTTGGACGACTACGTGAAACACGCAGCACACTCACGTAAGAGGTCCTGCAGTTTCGTCTTTTCAGCGGGTGCAAGGCCTGGATTTATGTCAGCGTCGCTGACCGCTTCTGGTTCAACTCTAGGCGGAGTTTCCTCGCAAGAAAAGCATTCGGTCACTTCCTGAACTTGGTCGACGCACGTTATGGCTGTGCCACGAAACAGATAGCGAAGCTCATTGGATAAATTGGTAACGAATACCTCCGTACAATCGTCATGAAAGAAGCCAAGACATCATGCTACAGAAATCTCCACAGTATGAGGGATACATTAGGCTCGACAACACGGAGCCCCGATGTGGCTCGTCGGAGGTAACTGTAGCGAGGATCGAAAACCTTGGTGCTCATGCTTTTCTGTGTTCATTTTGGTGGAAAACGTCACCAAGCGATCTAGGAGGTCGATACTGGCACCTTGATCCCAAAGAAAGTCGATGCCATGGATGACATCGCGAGAGCATTCGCGCAGGACGAGAAACGTGGCGACGAATGTACAGGCTCTCATCGTAACTCGGGCTGAACATATACCGAGTTGTGTGACATGTCGACCGGCCGTATGTGTGTCTGGCCCTTCAAGGTCGACGTAAGTCATCCGCTCAGGATGGAGAAATCCGCACTGGTATCGACAATAACAGGGATGTCCAAGCAGGTCCGCCCTACTGCGGGACCTCTAAATGTCGGTTGGAGTGACTCAAGCGATGCGGCGGCGGCATAGGGTCAGCGATTCGCGGTTCGGCGTTGCGGCGGTTGACGTCGAAGCGATTCGATCGGTGTGGCGGTGGAAGGTTTAAGGGGGATCTGAGTTCAGCGGCCTCACCTCCTATGGTCACCGCATCTAGTTTTCCCAACTAGGGCTCGAGGAGCGGCGTGGCGAAGGCAATCGGGACTCGCGGCGCGGAGAATGTGGGGGACTACGCTGGCGGGAGACGTACTCGGCGATGTCCCGAGGGTGCTCAACAGGTCGCGGACAAGGGGTGTCGAGGAAAACAGTCGCAGTCCCAGTTGGCGGTAAGGGCGCAGCTGGAAGAGATGGCCTGCTTCGCCACTGCGGTAGCTGAGAGGTAGTTGATCTGGAGCGCGCTAGAGATCAGTCTTCTGCGGCGCCTGGCGTCGATCCTCGTGCGGAAGCGGTTGGGCAGCGTGCCCCGCAACCACTGGAGCTGTGTAAGGCGAGGCGCCAGGAGACGGGGCTGGGCGGCGCACGACGTCCGCATATGTCACTGGCTGGATGGGGACCAGGTGCGACGCTGAAACGTATGGGGCTGGTTGCGGCGCTAGAACAACCGCAGTGACAGGTGCCCTGAGTGTGTGCTGGACTTCTCGAATAACCCTAGTCAGTCAATCCACGCCAGGGGCAAACACTGCTTGCAGCTCCCGCAGCTCCTCGCTCACCACGGAGCGGATGTGTTTGCGAATCGTAGGAATCGTAGTCGACTCGGTCCAGCGTTGTTGCCTCTGTTGCTGTGGGCGCTTTTGCCGGCCGTAGTGACTGGACCTCTGCTGCAACAGTTTCTTCTGAGATATATGAGCACCTGTGACAGCTTGGCTCATGTCATCGTGCTTTCCTTGCCGCACGACAGGTGGCAGCCCCTGTCTTGCTGGCGTGTCACTTGGTTCGTATTCTTCCGCCGATGCCTTGTGTGATGTGTTTGTTGATTGGGTGCGCGCTGCCGCGCCTAAGTGTCATTAAACATGTTTGTCTGTAATAATAAGTCGCCCTTGATTCTTCGCCCTCACCCCGAGCCTCACACTTCATATGCATCGCGTCGGCCAGAAACTCCGCGACGGCGTTGGGGCGCGTTCCATACGCGGCCGGAAATGAGCTGACCTTTGACGCCGAATATCGGGCGCCGCAGCTTCTTTTCTCGACTCATTGCCTGGTCGGAGCGATGACTAATATGCATCGCATTCTCGACGTAAACTGCGACACCCTCGTTCAGTACTTGAATGCGAGGGGTCAGGACATGCTCCGCACTCTACCGGCGGTCACTGTTGGCGCACGTACTCAGAAGTTAACGGCGGAAGGCGGAAGTCACGCTGCTCGTCCAGCCGCCTCTGCAACTCTCTCCCTTTTTTTCATTCGATGGAAAAGCACGCGGTAATTATTCCGCAGCCCTCCTCGATGTCATCTCTATAATTTCCTTCTTTCTCTTTTCCTAATCCCTTCCACCAAGGCGTTCAAAGGAAAGCGAGACAGGTACAGCACTTTATTTAGTTTAGTTTATGGGGATTTATCGTCCCAAAGAGACGCAGGCAATGAGGGGCGGTGTAGTAAAAGGTTCCGGAAATTTCGACCGCCTGAGGTTCTTTAAGAGCACTTACATCGCACAGTACACTGGCCTCTAGCGTTTCGCCTCCATCGAAATACAATCGCCGCGGCCGGGATCGAACCCGTGTCCTTAGGGTGAGCAACCGAGCGTCATAACCACTGTGCCACCGCGGAGCTTACAGCACTTTCCTTCTTTCGGAAGTCAATTTTACCTTGACCCTGTTACGGCAAAATAAACAGGGCCTACTCAAGAGCGTGAAAGAAAGGGCGAAACACTTCCCGACTCCTTACTTTCTGCAGAACAATGCGAGAAAAGAGACCCCAAGCAGGGGTGCCGTTCAAACCGCAGCAAGATGGAGAGGCGTGAACACAGCCGTGACTGCCGCCGAAGCTATCAGCGCCGACTCCATAGTGCCTGCCGCACGAGAGCAGCCGAGGCAGCATTTGAGGAAAGCGATTGCCGAATGAGACCGAAAGGCGCAACGTAAGCAATTCGGGAGCTTTTTCCCAAAAATCCTCTATATAAGCCATTCTTGCAAATTGAAATGAAGATTAGCTGAGCTCATATATGGCCATTTTAATATGGACACCCATTGCGGTTCGTGCGCGGAGTTCATAGGTTGAGGTTATTCCTCCTGTCTGCTCTCTTCAGGATAGGAATCATAATTTATTAGTCGTTTAGTTAAATGACTACAGATTGATACCCAGGAGGCCCTTCCTCTTGTTATCTTTTTGCTGGAACTTACTATCAGTGACGCTGTCCTCCACCAGAGACCAGGGGCGGCCACGCTGACTCACCAGGTTATCAATGTCGATTACGATGTCGGGCTCTGTCTGCGTGGGCAGCGGTGGTGGCCGCGTGGCCCTTGTCGGATTCCTGCGTAATCTGCTCGCTGCTCGGTAGGAGAGCAGCGTTAAGGAAAGCGGGATCATCAGCACGATGATGGTCACCGAGCACATGACCCACACACGCAGCCAGCAGGAGACACCCTGGTCCGCGTACTGTCCGATATAGTCCTGCGTCAGTGAGCACAAATGGTTCAAGTGCGGAGCTCAGTGCGATTCCCTTCGGGAGGAAATCGTTCCCTCTCATGCTTGGGGCCAATCAATCTGTCGGCTGCGGGATGCATTTAAGTAAAACTACTTTCATAGCCTCTCCATTTTTCTCATAGCCGCCCAAGCCTACGGACCCCAGCGCCTCTTAAGCGGCACCTCGGCTCAAACACTGAGCGAGGACAGATCAGGAGAGGACCGGAGGAGGAGAAGCACAAGAGAGGTTAGTCTAAAATAACTGCGCCGTACGAATTCTCTACTGCAGTCAAGTAATAATTATCCTGCCGATTCCTTACCTTGCTAGCAGCGACTCAAAAATAGTATTAGCAGTTACGCACAATGTTCAGCTTCGCGATGGCAGCACCTGCATCTTCTTAAGGTCATCAATAGATTGCTGATGACGGTCCAAACAGAGCACAGTTTTCAATTTTCTCGTCCAACCACTCGGACAGCAAGCTTTGCGAACACTCCTTAAGTGCATTCTGCAGTTAAAGTGCGGCAAAGATAGGGATGAAGGCTACGAAGCTTAAGCACAGGCCCCCAACAACAGAGAGGCTGCGGGCATGCGCGATCGAGTAAGTGTTGGTGCGTATGTGTGTGTGCGTGTCTTATATAACGGGGGTTGTGTATTTCGGTTTCAAGCTCAGTAAATAGAAAATAGTACGACAAATTAAGTTTTGAATATTCGCTTTTCACCGAAAATGTAAATAGCGCTGATATGTACACCATTCCTAGTTGCCTACTGAGTTCGAGTGTCACTCAATGACTAGCGAGAATTAACTAAGTTCTTAACAGCGCGGCGGCATGACACAAGAACCGCTGGAACAAGTAGCGCGGTAGTGTGTTTGTATTTATGCCTCTGCGATGTAATGACCGTGCCAGTGCAGACCAGGGGGGGGGGGGGGGGGGGGGGGCTTAAGTCGTTATCAAGCGCCGGTTCATCCCCAACTCTCCTCACCCGTTTAGCG